>NC_056464.1:5226180-5573623 GCF_008729295.1 Plectropomus leopardus
CTTTCCAATAAAATCATGTTTGAAGTCCTTGGAATTACATTTTCTTAAAAGCAGGCAAAATTTTCTATTTGTTCTGAGCATTTTCTAAAATCGAGTTTCATCTGATTCATTAGCCTGCCTTGCATCACCAAAATAACTGAAGAGTAAATTTTTGTTGGAAAAAAAAAATGTTTTCCTTTGAATATAACATGCTAAAAACCTGCTGTCAAAAGGCTTCCCTGTCAGTGATGAACATTTTTATTTTTTTTCTGGCATACTTTGACCTTACAGTTAATTTTGGTTATGGCACTCAAATGGCATTGATGATGGCATTGGTTGCTGGAATACTTTGAGACATCTGTGTACTTTGGTGGCCCTTCTTGCAGTCACAGTAAGCAAAAATTTTACCCCAAATTCCCGCCCAGTAGTGCCTTTTTCAATCAGCTGACATGCATGTCACAGTCATGTTAAATCTCATTTTTATATGAAGCTCCATTCCAAAGAGCTGCCTGACAATTTATTTAACATATCCTAAAACACAGGCATCTCCAAGCTGGCAGCTTTCACTTGGTGAGCGCTCATCACTGTTGGGTTTGATTCACTAGTGACAGTTATCTGACACAACACATTACCACAGGAGGAGGGTGAGACCACAACAACGACACAATCACGTCTGTGCCGACACCGGCGACGTGTTTATTTATCCCCGCTGTCAGGCAGGTGAGCGCAAGGCGGGTTCAGAGGGAACCGAAGTGATGGGTGGCCTCGACAATGGAGATCAGCAGGGCAGGAAAGATCAGGCGGGCAGTCTGGGGTCAGGGTTGACAGGTGCAGCCGCTCTGGACAGCAGCCTGGAGGGCGGCTAGGAGGCTGAGTTGTTTTGGAAGGTGAGCAGGAGGCTGTAGGTCGGAAAAGTCAGCCAGCAAAAGAATATCTGGCCTCAGGTGAGGGCAGGCTGCCTGACAACCCAACCGCTGGATACCAGACCAGGACGCAGGTGATAGGAGTGCAGGACGGGAGGCCAGGCGACTGGGAGGCAGGCTGGAAGCCAGCAGGGATAAAGAGAAGGCTGGATTAAACATTAAATTCACTGTGTATATATTAGGGCTATCAAACAATAATTTTTAAAAATTTTAATAATTTATCTTGATTGACTGCATTTTTCAATTAAATGTTTCAGTTCCATTATTTTGCATTTTAAAACAGCTTCGAAGTACATACCAAAAAGGTGAAGTAGGTGAAAGTTGGAGCCGATTCAGACCCCTTTCTTTGGAGCTAGCGTGACATAGTTGGTACCACTAGATTTCTCAACTCAAGTCTTCTAGTTTTATATGATACCAGTATCATCACTTGTAGCTGTAGAAATGAGCAAGGTACAGCCTCTTAAAGATGGGAATGTCGGCTGGTGAAAAACTTGGTTAAAAAAAAAAGCTTTATGTAAGGACCTTAATCGCATCACAATTAATGCATTAATGATGACAGCCCAAACTGAAATATATAATAAAAACAAAAACAGTTGTGCCCTGAGATAATATATAGTATGATGAATCACGAGTATCATTCTTGTGAACATAATATCTCAAGGAGGGCTTGAGGGAATTTTCTCAAATTTGGCACAAATGTCGACTTGGACCAGACAATCAATTGATTATATATATAGATTTTGTTGGTCAAAGGTCAAAGTCACAATTACATTTCATTGGTCTCATTCTCATGAATGAGATATCTCAATACCTAAACCCGAAAAACCATGTTTTTTCGTTTGGAAAGACATATATATATTGGTATTTAGTACAGTTGATGGATTCAGGTCCAACTGAATGCAAAGTATTGAAATTCTACATATTGTGTTATAATTATGCATAGTGACTGCTGTCTAAAGGTTGAAACCTGGCTTTTGCAATTGAATTTTGCTATTGGCTGATTCTGGTAGCAGGAGTCTGCTGCAACAACTGAGCTCCCTGTCACCGCCTTCTCACCAAGCGACTACTTTGTGTGCATGGGAGGGAGGCAAGGCGGTGCTGCGGATCTAGAGGCAACACGATTGGGGGACCGGGCGTGTCTGAGCCCCCCTCTCCCAGCCCTGCCTATTTTTTGAGACTTTTCTACATTTCAGGCCAAGCTCACTCAAGCCAAAGTGGGGAGTTTAGCTACTCTTTAAGCATTAAGCACCCTCTCGCCCAAATATGGTCACTTCTAGCTGTAAAAATTTAGGATAACGATGGCCAAAACTCAAGGCTTCAAATTTGGAGTCCACAAACCAATGGGTGATGTCATGGTAGTTCTGTCTTGGGAAATCAGTATGTGGCTGAAGGGAGAGACAGAGAGGCCAAATGGGGAAAGCTGGACTGGGGCAGACTGTTTCATTTTGCGTCTGATTTTGTGATGCACCTGCTTGTCTTGCTCTATTTTTTTTTCTCTTTTCTATCCAGTAAATTTCTGCAGCCTGACTTCCAGACTGGAGTGTTGACGGAGCAGCGCAGCATGTAGCACAGTGCCTCTGGCAATATGTTAAAGCTACTTTTCATCTGCAACGTCTCTGTGTGTGTTTGTTCTGGCATGTTGTACATCCAATGACACAGCTAAGATCCTTTTTTTGTGTATTACCAGCACATTCTTTGGTGTTTGAACGATTATTTGCTAAGCTGTTGGAAAGCAGGAAAGGAAATCTTTTCATAAAGACCAACATGGAATTGCAGCAGCAGAAGGCAGGAGGGAGGAAGTGTAATTTTTTATCCAAGTCTCTTTTCTTTTTGAACGTGTGTTCCCATCACTTCCTCACTTTGCTTCGCTCAGGTGTGATTCTTATGCTGCAGTCTCCCGAACAAACCTCAGCTGTTGGCATGCGAACACAAAATGGTGGGCCGTCACAGCTGCTCCTCGCTGGTTCATGAGCATATTCAGAATGGCATCAGGATCAATACAGAGTGAACACTTCTCTGTGCCAGATACACTTCTCAGAGCCCTTCAGGAGTTCTAAGGAGCTGTCAGCTCGTAGACTGCAGACACATTATCTGCTGTCTTTAAGAGAGGAAAAACCTTCAGTTCCCTGTAGAAAACATATTAGTTAAAATGAAATTCCCACAGAGAATTTTCTCTTTACCATATGAAATATAATTTAGAGAGATATACTTTATAGTAGACACATAGTCCCTCTAAAAGTTTAGTGATAGTGATACTGATCTTAATATTGTAATTTCCCCAACCCCGGGCTTTGCTGTTATGAAACCCGAATCAATACTATATCAAAAATGATCTAACAAGTACCTCAAGTTAAAAAAATAACTCCAATGAGCCAAAATCAAAAGTTAAGCAAGTTATTTTAATTACAACGTGGTGTGCTAACGTGTTGCATGCTACACTACTGATGTATGCAGCTCATTATCATTCAAAAGTTGTCAGATATTGCTGCTTTGACAGTGCTTTTGGCATATGATCCAGATGCACTTTTCATGTGTGCATCTGGATCATAGGCACTTTTCATGTGTGCCTGAGAGCATGACCAGCATCAGCTGAGAACATGGCCAGGCAGAACCTGTCGCATTGTTATTATATGCCGTCAGACAGCCTGACACATAAACAGGCGGTCTCACTTGAGAACACGCCCAAACGGAGCCTGTTGCATGTCCATGATACACCGCAGAATGACGTCAGGTTGAAATGCTACTGGTAATTACATAATATAAGTAGCATCAGGGTCCCTATAGGTCGGGTAGGAGAGAGGATGGATGGGTCCAACAAACCCCAGACTTTCATGTGGGAATTTGGTGTTCACTTCCTGTCTGAATGCAATGTTGATGATTTTTGTTGACATCACAGTAGTAGCATCTCAGAATGTAAAGCAGAGATGCAGAAAGATATCTAAAATGTTATATGTAGATGCAGGAATCCACTGCAAAGCAGCAACATCTTACAACTTGGGATGACAACATGTTAGTCATGTGATGTCACATTACATAAATATTTACCATAGGCCTACATATTTTAAGCCAAACCATGACTTTTCTTTTTTTAGCCTAAACTATGTGCTTTTGTTGTAAACCTAAGGAAGTGGACCTATTACTGTTTTTTCTCTTAATTTTGTGGGTTTATTTTGAAAGAGGTTGTATGCATTCAACAAAAAGACACTGTACATTTTTTTGGTAAAATGGAAGTTTATTTTGAAAAGATACAATGCATGTAACAAGCAAAATGATAGGCCACCCCTAGGCATCCAAATCAGATGCATGAGGGAACCTGACGTGTGGCCACTGACCAAACAATGAGCAAACATGAGAATGTGGTGTCCAAAAGTGCTACAAGTCACTGTGGTGGATCAATGGATCATGATGTGTTAGCAATATGGTCAGGGTTTAATGAGCTTTCACCACAAAAATACCTTAGTTTAGTTTAGAAAAATGACTGTTTCATTATGGTTAGAGGACCTTCATCATCATGACAAAATAATAACCACTTAGGTAATGTAGGGGGAATGAGTCAGTTTGGGCTGGGTGTCAGCACTCAATACATTCATGGTATCGAATTAGTATTAAAACATCTCTGTGACTACTTTTACTTGCAGCCAATCACCGCAAGCTTTTCATTTAATGCTATTGGCCCACTACCAAAGCAGCAACAACCAATCCAGTCTGTGGTGTGTTGAAGTTCAGAACAGTATATTTTGCAGAGTAGTTTGTACAGTTATTTTTGAAACATTTTAAATGTTTCAACAATCATTTGCATTAGAGGGAGTGGTGGTGGCATTTTACGGAATCAAATGCTTCCATTTATATGGTTTGTATCACATGTAGTATGGATAAAAAAAAGATATCAAATCTACTGTACTAGAAAACAAACAGTGGTCTCTTGTGGTGATATGTATGTTTTGCTCAACCATCCATCCACCATGACCTCCTCCCTTGGCAGAATTTGTGAATCTATCATAATTTGCTGAAACGGCCAGTAATTTCACCCTCCTTGGGAGAACAGTTTTAAATTACCATGTCAGTGAATTGGTTTTTATTACTTCAACAAATGTCCAGATGGGATTTTGCCATCTAATGAATTCTAACGAACACTGTCAGAAATTATTCTCACCATGAACCTTTTCAAGTATTCAGATTTCTATTACTTGCAATCTCTTGGCATGGCTATGGGCAGTGCTTTTGCCTCAGCCTCTGCTTGTCTTGGGTCTATGGGATGAGAAATTCATTCATAATCCACTCCAAAACACACCTTTGTGAAAAAGATACATCAAAGATATTGTGCTCATATTGAGTATTAGAGGAGAACTGACTGTCTTACTTTGGAACAACATGAAACCTTTATGCAATAGATGTCACAACAGAGCTTGTGAGACTGCAATCTCTCTCAAACCCTGTAAGCAGAACACACCTTTAAAAGATGAAAATAATCACTCACGAGTCATTTTCAATATTCCAATGGCCAATTTTTTTGACTTCGTAGAAACTGCAACACAGTAGACAGTAGACTTCCAGCTGTTCCAAGCTATTTAAATAATAATACATCTCTTTGGCCTGTTGGAGGGCCCCAAATACAGAACCCGTGGTCAGCAGGGTCAAAAACATTGTCCTTAAATATTGGAATGTGCTCAAAAGGAATCAATCAATAATGTAAGCCCAATGCCTTCCTTGATCACATTTAAAAAAATCTTGCAATATAGGACAGAATAGTTCATTCTGATGCAGTAAAACCACTACTGGCTCATGCTTTCTCATCACTTAGCCACTTTATTTCTAGCTCACATGATACCTTGCATAAAATATGGGCGCGACATCCAGCGCTAAACAGTAATGGTTTTCCAATGGTTATGATAAGCTGATGATAAGCTAATCTTCTTTCGTAAAGCAAGTTGGTCAAAAAAAGGTCAATTAACACGACTCATCTCTCTTAACAATGTAGTTTACACATTTTATAACTGCTGATTTGTAAATTAGGAGTTCAATTCGGGAAAACAAAGCTGAATTAAGCAGCAGACCCCAGTTATATCAGTAATATAAAGCAGTAGTAACACAAGTAATTTTAGGCATTTGTATGATATCAAAAACTAAACGAAATGATTGAGACAGCAGGTAGATCAGCAACTTTTGTGTGCTGTGAGGTACAATTATTGCTTTTGTCAGTATTGTCTGGTGGCTCCATTTAATGCCCATTTTTATACCATTCAATACCAAAATATAATTTTGGCATGAACGGGCACATCGTTTTTGTCTCTATAAAACAATCAGTGAGTTTCCTTTTCCCCTTGAAAACAGATTGTCTGTCAGTGACTTCCAAAACAATGTCCATGTATCTGTCTCGCTGTCTACCCTAAGAGGTTTTGTGGATCTATAACAACATCACAATAATTCCATTTGCTTGTCAGAGACAACAGTCATTATTCATGAAATATCAAGACATTGCTTATCAGAAAAATGTAAACAGAGGTCATTTTTAGCTTTTGAAAAAATGAGCAATGAGTGTATTGCCCTAAAAAAGGCATGGTTAGGGATTTTATCTTAATTATTAATTAAAGTATAATTATTGTACAATGCCAATATGTCCTGGTTTAACTCTGGATAACCTAGTTTGACTTCAAATTGAGAATCATAAAACACAACTAAAAATCAGATAAACATTTTATTTTATATATTTAAAATATGGGGAAAAAATACTTTTTTGTACATTAGGTTGACAAAATTAGGAATATAAGACACATAGTAAAAATGTCTTTGTTCCAGGTCTGGTTAACCATGTAGTCCTCTGCTTTGAAAGATGAGGCTGGGGTGTGTGGAGGCATGCCTGGTGGTGTTTGGATGGGGGTTCTGCTCCTTTTCCCATCTGCCACAGACTTCGAGGTAGAAACCTCAAGACTCTTTTTGCTTAACATCACCTGACAAGTCAGTTGACATCCGAGAGAGTTCCCTTAATATATTCTTAAACCTTTTGGAATCGTTTTTTTTTTTTTCCTGCCTCTAAATCTCATGAATAACACATAGGGCTCACTCAGCAACTGAGTGGCAAGGAAGGTGGAGGCGGTGGCCAGGTCCCATCCATCACTGTCAACTAACACACACATGCACACACACACAGGTTTGTCAGCAGCACGCAAGGTGATAGCAGTGTGTTGGGATGGAGATATGGGGGATATGAAAGGGTGCATTCCTCTCAGGGAAGACGGGGAGGGAGAGTTTAGTATGAAAATATCTTGAGAAATCATTTGGAATCAGATGAGCCCAAAGGCTGCAGGCACCATCTCTGCCAGGCTGACACTGGAACAAAAAACTGATTGAACCCTGAGCTGTTGATACAAAACTGCCTATCCATACAACTGGAGTTGTATGGTGATAACTAAAGTGAGTGAATCTGTTCTGTGTTTTCAAAATTCAATTTCTTAGGTTAAAATTAGTTTCCTTTATATATAGGCACCATCTCTTTCATATATATATATATATATATATATATATATATACAGTATATATATATATATATATATATATATATATATATATATACAGTATATATATATATATATATATATATATATATGTGTATATATATATATATATATATATATATATATATATATATATATATGTGTTTTTTTCCACCTATAAAGTTCCTCAACTGGGAAACTGTGATTTTTATAAATGCAAATGTTAACTCAATCAATTTACTGCTACTATGACAGTTTGCAGTTGTGATGTCAATTGCAAACTGTCATAGTAGCAGTAAATTGATTGAGTTAACATTTGCATTTATAAAAATCACAGTTTCCCAGTTGAGGAACTTTATAGGTGGAAAAAAAAATGTAATTGCTTTTCTTTTTTTTGGATGTCCGACAACATTAGTTGGCAATGGTAGATCTTCCTATAGGTAACATGGGTGGCCCTGTTTAAGCTGCTTAAAAAATAAAATAAAATAAAATAAAATAAAAATAAGGGAACATGAGGGGAAAAAAACACATACTTTGAGACAGGAACTTCAGGTTCAGTTGCACAAACTAGACTTCCCAGTTTTATCCCTATCTATATTCAGAAGGTTTTAACAGAGGGATTTGTTCATATATCATTTATAGCCTGATCTATCCTGAAAGCATGTCAATTTTTTTTTTTTATTTCAGCTCTGAAGTGATATCCAAAATATCCAAAAATCCTCTCTGTGAAACCCTTTGACTCTAAATATGTTAACAAAATGAAACAATGATTTTATTCAAATTTCTGCTATAGAAATGTATGCACATTAGGACATACTTAATTAGTGTCTTATTAGCATATCTAAATAGGCTACACAAGTTTAGAAAACAAATCCCAATGTAAATAATCAACTGGGGGAGTTTCATGGTGACTATTAGTTAAAAGTCAGCTACAGTGTCTCCCTTTAAAAGACATCAGCAAGAGAACAATGAAACCCATAAATCTTACTGTTGATGTCTCAGACCTCAATCAGTGGCTGACGTACATGTTGAGTTTCACATCATCTCCTACCTTTCATCTGCGTCTCTCTCTCTTTTCTACTCACCATGCCCTCTCCAGCTTCTGCCTTGTTTTGCTATCACTTTGGAATCACCTAGGTCTTCTTAGCAGGAACATGGAGGGTTTAAAAGTACTACAAAGCAGCATTAGTGCTCTCCAGCCCGGCAGAAGCAGCCACTGTGCCTGTTGACCAGCTGTCTGATGGGCTCGGGGAGAACATAGATCCCAAATGAAAGGAAAAAGGACACAGACCAACTGAACTGGTCAGGGTGAGGTGTGTTTGTCTGTTTTCACACATATCTCTGTTCTCTCCATTTGTTTTGTATTTTTAACGTTTCTCTTTCTCTGTCTTCTTTCTCTTTATCAGTAAGCTATGTCAGCAATCACCTGTGAAGAAAGGCCAAAGCTCGTCTACAAGCAAACCATTCTCATTCCGAACTAATAAAATAGCACCGCTCTGTCAGGGCATTCGATGTTAGTGCGCAATACCAACAAGCAACTTTCACAGCGTCAGCTGACAGATGCTGTCAAGCACAACAGACACATCACGACAGAATCCGGTGCATCCAGCCAACACGGGCATGGGTAGTGTCACTTGACATTGGGCCCAGACGGCCAGCGTGGGTAGTCATGTGCCTAAATGTAAGCACATACAGTATCATCCCACCATGTAGACACGGAAGTCCACTCCGCAACAACATTGGAATGAGATCTTGTTAGTACTTGAGATCTACAGCCTGCGTTTTTGGAGGCTGTTCTCACAAACTGTTTGTGCATTTTCCTACAAAAAGATACACACCCAAAATTTCTACCTATCCCACAAATTTTCTAAAGTCACTGTGGTTAGGTTCTCAAGTGGAGCATGACCTCTTGCATCTCAGTGGAATTGTGCATCTGTTTTGCTTCCATCACGTTGTCCTCCCGTGTTCCTGGTTGGTTCCAGTTTACTTTTGATTCCTTCTTTTGTACCTCAAGCTTTGTTGCCAGCTTGTTTTTATATTTTTTTTATATTAGCAATTAAGCTTGCTTTTTGATTAAACATTTGTTTCGTTTATTTGAGTCCTCATCCTGAACTAGACATGACATTCCCTGTGAATAAAGTACTGTTTATTTTATTGGAGTTTGGTGGGTTTGGCAATAGCGATTTTGGGGCTGCTTTTGGTAAATAAAAAGGGATTTTACTCTTTTACAAAAATGTATATCTCTGTTGAAATTCTTTCCATAACGTTATCAGACATTTAGAATAACAACATGAGCCTGTCAGTGTGAAAAGTTTTCGTCGATCTAAATTGTGAGTGCACAATTGCAAAATGTCCAAAATAGGGTCCTGGTTGAAAAATACAGAAAATACCCTTTAAGTATGGTACTTTAGCTCACTGACGTAGTTACATTCCACTGCTGCTGAGCAAATCTATTTGTGAATCAATACGATGACAGCTGTCAGTGTTGATCATTAGCATAACAGAGGGCATGTCACAGACGACCTTTCACCTGTGGTGGCTCATCATGTGACATACACTGACTGACAGCAGCAAGGTCATTATAATTAATTGTTAAGATATCGCTTTCTCCACTCATCAACTCCATTTTCAGGGGGTGTTTCTCCCTGTTCATTTGAAGCATTATCCCTTCAAAGCAACATGATTGAATGCTACTCACCTAAGTTTGTCAGTCTTTTCCTCCTCTCTGTCTCTGTCTGAGGTTTCCTTTTCTCTTTGGTTTCTTCCATTTTGAAATACGATGGTGGGAACTGAGGAGAAGGTGATTCTCTACTGGGTGCATGGTGCTGGAGTGTTGATAGCCTGGCAAATTATGTAACTGCATGGTTAGTGGGTGCTAGCTCTGCTTTTCGGGTGGCTTTTTGGATCAATGATCAACCAATAGGTGAAAAAGGTGTGTACAGGACTCTTTATACATCTACTCATCATGTTATTCCAAAAACCTCTAAGTGTATCTACATTGCTTAGAAGCCAGTTTGTGTATTAGTAGACTAAGTCATTTTGTTTTTCAGAATAAAACCGCAGCGGTGTCTTAGCGGTGTCTAAGCATATGCATCATGTCATTTTCAGCTCATCCGTGATGTGTTTAGTTTTTTTTTACATTATTTATTTGAATTACTTTTTATTATTTTATCATTTAAATTATTTTTGCTTTGTTTTTTTCATTTTTATGTTGATGTTTTTTAAAAATAATTGCAAGGATCACTGCAAAAAAAACTTTTAAAAAAGTTAAGAATACAAATAATAGAATTTTAGTCAAAAGAGACTTTCATCAAGGAACTGACTGACCATTTACAGCAAATGTATAGTCATAAGGGGCGGCACGGTGGCTTTGTGGTTAGCACTGTTGCCTCACAGCAAGAGTTTCCTTGGTTCAAATCCCGGTTGGAACGGGGTTTGGTCCGGGCAGGGGCCCTTCTGTGCGGAGTTTGCATGTTCTCCCCGTGTCTGTGTGGGTTCTCTCCGGGGTCTCCAGCTTCCTCCCACAGTCCAAAAACATGCAGCTCAGGTTGATTGGTGACTCTAAATTGCCCTTAGGTGTGACTGTGAGCGTGTGTGGTTGTCTGTCTATACGTGTCAACCCTGCGATAGTCTGGCGAACTGTCCAGGGTGTACCCCGCCTTCCGCCCGATGACAGCTGGGATTGGCTCCGCGACCCTTACGAGGACAAGCGGTTACGGAAAGTGACTACGGAAAGTATAGTCATAAGGGTTCAGCTCCAAATCAGCAATGTGGATTTTGCTTTGAAAACAGCATGTGAAAAAATATAATGTAATGCTTTGAGGGGGAGATGTGTGATGCTAATGGTCCCATCATTAATTTCTCAGTGAGGGTTGCTGGAACCCATCTTTAGATCTGGGAGCTGTGAATTGCTGTAGGTGGTTCTAGGGAGCCAAGACACTTATGAAACCCAAATCCTTAAACAACAAGTACATTACCACAGGAGGCTAATGGCTAAACAGATTATCTCAGGGGGAATAAATGTAAAAGAAGATCCTTTTCTGCATCCCGCTAACTCTCTGATGCAATAAGCTAGATTGTAATATCCACTGAGGACAGGAGGGTGTTCTGCCATTGGAGTATAAATCTATCCATAAACAGTTTTTCCTTGGCGGTCATAATGAAAATAAAAGAGTCCTCTGGGTGCTCTTTGAAGTTGACATTTATGGATTTTAGTGAAATGTCTCAACAAATGTTGGATGGATTGCAAAGACATTGGGTATAAATGCTTTCAAAGTCTTTACTGTCTATGATTCTTAACTACATATAGTGCCATATTGAATGAAAATGAATTAGTAATCATAATTGTTTGTAATAGTAGCCTAGTATTGGAACCTGGTCGGAAACATTCAATATTTACACATTTTACAGAGTAGACTCTAGACCCAAAGAGTGTCTTTGTTCTTAGCACCTCTACGTTCAGACCACGGAAAACAGCAAGGCGTGTGCAGATATCCATTTGGAGGTTGTTATGATACTAAGTTTGTAGGAAGAAAATGAAATTGTAATGCCAATTTTACATGTTTCATTTTGAAAGAACGAAGAATCACATCAGTGCTTTCACATAACCAAACCAAGGGTGGATGGTTCTTTAGTAATCTGGAAAAGGTCATTGAGGGATATGGTGTCAGTGCAAAAGACATGGACAGCAGATGAAGCTAGCATAAAACAGTCCAGAAACCTGGAAGAATGTGGTGCCAAACAGCTTATAACTGTGACCTCTTGGGACCTTGGTTCTCTGGTGACCACTATGGTAGCCACCAATGCCTTAAGTGACACCATTCCTCCCCACTTTATCTTCTATTCAAAATGCTGCCACTCAGCTTCTTACCCAATCCAATAAATGGTCACATATCACTCTAATTTTAACTTCATTGCACTGACTTGCAGTTACTCTCAGAATCAATTTCAAAATCTTGTTGCTCACTTTTAGAGCCCTACATGGCCAGGCCCCACAATACATGAGTGACCTCTTATTTCCCTATACTACTGGCCGAGCTCTTAGAGCCACCTTTCTGGGTCTTGTAAGTGTTCCTTGAAAGCATGTTTAGACTTGGGGAAAACAGTCCTTCTAAGTGGCAGCCCTCAAGCTTTGGAATAGGGTCCTAACTAGTTTGCGGTCACTGGACTCTGGCTATATAAATACACTTTGCTTGCTTGCTTACTTGCTTCTAGGGGAAGAACCTCCATCATCACTCTGTCAAGAATGGACCACCTGGATCTCTTGGGACAGCGAATGGATCCAGCTGGAAGTAGAAGATTTTGTTGTCTTTCTGCGCCACATACAAGCAACCAATAATCCAACCCTCAAGCCAAAGTCTTGCTAATTCTAAATAGCTATGCCTCCCATCTGTCAGTGGAGGGGATTACTTTTTATAAGAGACATGTCCTTTTGCTCTTATCTTTCCTCTTCATTGTTCACATAAACTTCAGTCTTTGGACCACAGTGTTTATGGCTCACTGAAGAAATATGTCAACCATTTCCAGCACAAATGGATGAGGATGCACCCTGGGTGCACCATAAATATATAAGACCTCCTGGGAATAATGACGGTTGCCTTGCCACTGGCTGCCATCACCACAAAAGGGCATTTCGGTGCTCAGGAATATAGCCTTTAAACAGAGATATTTTCACTGACCGTCCATGCCCACAGCCCTCAACCTCTGCCACATGCACCTGTGTCTCAGGCTCCTCCCCCTCTGCCCCAGGCTTATCTGCTCCAAGCACCTCAATCTCGGGCTCCTATGTGTCTATAAAACTTGCATCTTTATCTCATAGCCTTTGTGCTCCCTCCACTCCAGTACCAAGGAATTCATATGAACATTTCTGTTACATAACATGTTGTGAATTTTGGAAATTATCTCTCTTTTTTTCATTGATTTTGACTTTTGGATTTAACCAAGCTATTGGTTAATATTGGTTAAGCTTATTGGAAATGTTTGATTGGCAATGTTGGCCAGTGGACTCAAAAGGGACTGGAAAATATGTATGTTGCTAAGTGGTTACAAAGGTCGGCTGATTTTCTAGAGTAGTATACAAGGGTTTATTACATATGGGATTCTATTGTGGTGACTGATTGTTTTCCAGTTATTAGTCAGACTCCATGACAGGAAACAGCAGCTCTAACTGCAGGCAAGTAGGGTTTTCTCAGTAAAGCAGAGGATCAAGTTGGTTCCCCCCCATTAGCTTGAAACGTCAGTACCATGACATGTCAAGGCAAGACTGGCTTACTGACTTTCCTCAGAGGCACCCTACGCGTTCAATTGGCAGTCCCCAGTCAACAAGCATTGCCAGAGCAACAAGCTTTGACCAAACCAATGGTGGATGGTTCTTAAGTCATTTGGAAGAGGTCATTAAGGGATATGGTTGAAGGTTGACAATGCAGATGAAACTAGCATAAAATAGTCCTGAGAAAACATATGAGGTTGTCCTTTCACCCGTCACAATCAGCTTCTCTAAAAGCTTCTCCATGCACGACGAGTGTCAAGAAAAGAAAAGAAGAACCACAGCAGTCCAAACTAATACGCCTGTCCGAATTTCTGCAGCCGGAGAGGAACAGAGCCATTGGATCAAAGTGCAAGAAGATGAATGAATTTCACTGAATCTAACCCCAAACCAAAGACGAAGAAGAAGAAAGTAAATAACAGAACAGAAGATGATCAGGAAAGTGAAGATGGAGTATAATTCAGTGTCTTCCTGGAAAGCTACTCCAGATCAAAGGAGGTTTTCATTTTCTGTGCATCATGCCACTCGTGGGCCCATAAAGAATGCACAGAGGGGATGTGAAACTCTATGGGCCACAAATATGAAAGCAACTAAATGCCCAACCAACCTCATTTCAGACAATAAGAAAATTCAATAAGAGTTCTTATGCAAGAGTACCTCCAATGTGTTTGTGTTCCCATTTTTTTCCATTTTCTGTTGTTCTTTTTTTAATCTGTTGGTTGTAGTTTATTTCCACATTCTTATGTAGAGATAGATCAAGCAGGTTGGGAGCATTGGATAATATAAATAATTATCCAATTAAGATGGTCAAATGGTTTGTGATACTTCATATTGTTGTCAGCTTTACTTATTTTTTTAATATTGATTAAGGGAAAACCCTTTTTTATGCAAATATATTTCTAGTGCTTATTAATTTGCCTTTGCTCTTATTTTTATATGATTGAATAAATGATTTTAATTAAACTGGAATTAGATGTTCAATGAATATTAAATTGTTTTAACTGGGGTTTATTGTGGTCCTTGATATTTAGATTGGCGTAATGTGTGTTGTTACAACTGCCCCTGCATTACAGGACAAATGTAACATTTGACTTATGATAATTCAACTAATGCTGTGAGTCTAAGAGCACAGATACAAGCAATCTACATTATAAATTTTCCAAATAGTTTTAGGTTTTTGAGTGATAACATCACAACAACAAAAAAATTACGATTTCTCCCCAATATGCCGACCTGCCAGTGCACATTTAACCTCTGACTCATTAATACAAGTCAGCTGTCATCTCTGTTTATCACTGTAGAGACTTTAGTCTGCATCATGCATTCACATAAATGCAACCAATGGCTCAATGGCTCTGTTAGTCCCCAGCTGCAGATTTTTTTTTTGTAGAACAGACCTTCTACTCTTTACTCAAGTATATTTTTGAGTCAGTAATCTACACTTTATTTCACTACATTTGACATTTGACATTTGCACTAATCAACTCCAAAAACTCCTTCTATAACCACCACTGACATATTGCAGGGTATCAGCTGGCCAGTCATGAGGCCAGACGCTGGCTCTGCAGTGCGTGTGTGTGTGTGTGTGTGTGTGTGTGTGTGTGTGTGTGCGTGTGTGCGTGTGTGTGTGTGCACTTAGTGTAATGTTCATGCATCCTTTGTCCAAATTTGCCTTAATTTTTCTGAGTTATGTTTTCTAAGTCTGGACATAACCTAACACCTAGATATTTCATTCCCATTGGGATCCACTGAAACTGAAATGTGTTTTTACTGTTAATTGGTTGCACCCCTTAATACAGGCATGCATTCAGATTTCTGCCAATTTACTGATAATTTTGAAAAGGATTCAGCTGTAGACAGGACATAGGGGATGGACATCAAAGGGTCCTTGATCATTAATAAAATGTCATAGCAAGTCCCCTGTAATACCATATTCTGCCCTAATAGCAACATTAGCAGGGCGTTGCATCTAGTTTGCAAGACTTAATTTGCTGAATCTGTTTCCGATGCACTTATTCACATTTACCTGTTGATTAATTCACCAACTTTATTGCAATATGTCAAGATCCATGTGAATTATACTACACCCGCTTTGATGAGTGCTCCAGACATAACATTTCAGAGAATGCAAAATAGAAGTGCTGGGAATAAAAGACCTACATTAAAAAAAAACAAGACACACTGCAGTGACGAGGGCCACAGCTCAACAACAGCCCAAGATTGACGGTCGACTGTCGGCTTGGTGTGTCAAGGCCAGAATAGCAACAAACGTTCCTGGTTCGAACAGTGCAGAGGCAACATAAAAGGGAATTCTTAGAACTATAAAAATGATTCACCATTTTTTTGTTTCTCACAGACAATGTAAAAACCTTCACAAATGTATATCCATCTTTCTTGAAAAGTATGTACTTTCTAAGTCATCACAATGTGGATACATATTTTTCATCTAAATTGAAAACCCAGACATAAACAGATGTGCATCCATGACACTTCTCATTTCTGTTGTGACCCACAGGAAATAGTTGCACCTTGAGATAACAGACTGATTCCAGTTGCCACGACAACAAGGTAAAGGGCACGGGAAAGTGACAGCTGCTGTCTTCATGCTGGCTAATCTTTGTTTTCCTCTCATAATCAAATAACTTTGGAGGTCTGCTTGGATTGTTTATTTCTGATTGCTCACCTTTTTTTTCCCCCTTCTCTAATTATTTGTTTTTCTTTTGTTTTCTTATTGAACACACGAGTACTCAGAGCAAATCGGAAAGTCCCCATATAGCGGCTCCTCAGAAGAAATCATATTAGATCCGCTGTGAGGTTTGCTCTCATTTATAGAACAATAACCTCTGTGCTGAAGCAGCGTAGCACATGGAGACAAAATAATATCGCTCTTCCTGTCGGACAAGATGAATTGATATATAGTGTGATCCTTATTCAAACAGCCAAATGCAGTTTGACCTTGCTCCACTGAGAGTGTTGTGACGGGGAGGAGGGGCTCAATGCATTATCTTATAAGTCCGCTCAACGTTGAGTCAAGGAAGATCACTTACTTATCAGTCTTTTCTTTTTATTTCCATTAGCAAAACCTTTTCACACATGCAGTTAGCACATCCTCATTCAGCCTCCAGTTTAACCGCCTGCCATCATTTAGCACGGAGGCTGAAGAGAGCAGAATGCCAGCTGTGTATGCTGTTAGTGACTCTACAGTTCAGCACTAAGTGAAGAAAATTACATTTGATAGAAATTTCTCCATTATTTTGATAAGTCCATTAGATATAGTCCGTTTAAAAAGCCAGACGGGCCCAGAGTTCCATGAATATCTTGCTGTGTGTTTGAATAGTCTCTCAGATATATTATTCTTAACTAGGTCACCATTATTTGAACATCGCTCTCCTTTCCCAACTGCTGTAAGAAAAGAATGTATAATCCTTCAAGTTGTGCTTAGTAAGCTACCGTTTGGCCACCTTTATGAAATAGCAGAGAAAACTGTAATTGAAGAGTGCCACCTGAGCGTCTTTTTAATCCGTCCTCTTTAAAATTCTGTAAATTCTAGCAAGTTATTAACACCTCAGTCTCTCATCCGAGACATTTTTTTCTATCTTAACAAAGAATACTGAAACCATTATCACAATCCAGTTCTTTACAGGAACAGGTAGGTGAACCAATCCGTGTCCAAGGCTGTCTGCTGTAGTCCAGACTCTTTCCTCTATTGTATCATGAGTTTGTGTCCAACATTTAACTGGCTTCACCACACATTAACAGAGACAGACTGAGAATGCCAGACAGCCTTGGATTTTAGACTTATTCACACTACAGTGGGATAACTGCCTCAACATAAAACTATGTCAATATATAAAAGAAGCTGTGTTCCAAACATAGCACAATACAAATAGTTGAATCAAAATAATATCAAATAAGTCTTAACAAAATAATTTAATAGACTAGCCTTCCTAATATTAGCAAGTGTTTGGAAAAGACAAAATAGATCATTTGTGAGATTTGTATAGATGCAACACATCCTCATACCAACTTTTCACCTGGTGCCACTCTGTCAGTGACCTTCTGCATCACTTTAGATATCCTTATGCACCGGCTCTTTACTCCCTGATATGCTGTTACAGAGTTGTCAACAAATGCACATGGATAAGTCATGGAGTCAGGCAACAAAGTCATGGGTAGTTCAGTTTAGGCAAAAGAGGCATATGGTAAGGTGTAGAAAAAAGAAAAAAAAACAAGAAAAAAAAACATCCACAGGGAAAGTGAACTCTGGAGTCCTGCACGGAAGTTGATTGTTTGTGGTATCAATCCACCTCTACATCCCCCGCAGCCAAAAAGTGCACTCACGCACCTCATATTATGTTGTTACCGGAAGTGTTATTGCCTGGCGCTGTCCTTCAGGGTTTCATGCGCACACAGCTGATTACAGCTGGCCAACTTGAGGGACGCTTCCTGTGTGTGTTGCACACATACATGCCTAGTGGGGTCTGCACATTTGATGGGTTCGGAGTGAGAACGGGCTTGTAGATGCTATAAGTATTGGAAAAGGGTGGTGGTGGTGGGTCTGGAGCTAGTCACAGGAGTTTCTGCCTGCATGGTAAGAATCTCTTACAGTAGCCTTATGATAACCTTACCTGAATGCTACATTTATTATTCTGATAGGCTAACAAGAGTCTAATTTGTATTTGTAACATGAATAACTTATAAAAGAAAAAATATACCATATTGCCACGCAAGGAGCACATGAAGGCAGCAATAAAGCGTAAATTTGTGTTTTTAAGGAAAAGGACAACCACTCCATTTAGATATATAACACATAAAAACAGGATTGTTATGGAATTCAAAATGTTAAATGTATGAGTATTAGTGCACACTGGATGATTAGTAACATTAACTGTAAAATAAGAAACCCAATTAAATCAGTGTGCGATTCTTTATGCTGACATAATTTTCAGCTAGCCTGTATACTTCCACAGCATTAACAATTTCCCAAAATTCAGTTATGGCTGCAAACAATACCCAGGAGCAAGAGGTACTGACAGTTATCTGCAGAGGACGGAGATCCCAGGGTTTAAGAATCAGTTTGCTCATCTAAAAAGGAAGCATTGTGTTGTAAATGAACGCTCAGGGTTTAATGGTGACTTGCCCTTATAACAAACATGTAATTGTATCGACAACTTGTGAAGAAGAGAGCACCGTGTGCAGGAAATTGCATTTTCTCAGCGTGAGAGAAAATTCCTGGTGAGATGGATGGCCTGTTTCAGCAGAATTAGTATTTCATTGTGTAGGTAGGAAATGACAAACTGCAAGTGAGGCTAGTTATCCTGAGCAAGGATGTTTATTCTCTCAAAGATGCATAAAACCAGTGGGTGGCAGATTTAATCTCCAACCATAGACAGTGTCTTCTTTTTCTGACGTACTTTATGGGTGGAAAATGAGACAAGAATTAATGCTCCTGGGAGCTGACTGTGATTAATATCTCCTAAAAGCTATGCTTAAAATTGGTCAACTTTGGGATTTGCATTGTAGATCAAGAACCCTCCTTTAAACAATGGATTTTTTCCCCCCAGCAGACACCTTCACAGTTCATTACCAGCCAAATCAAATGCAAAAACATCCATCTCAGTTGAGACATAGTGACATTACTAAACTCCACTGCTACTCCTACAAAGGTACCAACTCAGTGCTTTCAGTTTTCTTTTGGAACACAACTACAGTATAGATAGTGGATGATTCATACTGACTTACAGAGAGAGGACCTGTGACAAAACTGTTTTACATATTAAAATATTATTTATCTTCATTTTTGTGACTGCAACTTACATAACATAGGGTTTGTGGAGCTGGCTGTGGAGCTCCTCATAGTACTGTTCTAGAAGAAAGAGGGCGAAGGATGACACTACGCAAAATCTAGATTAATGACAGGGATCAAGCAGTAGTTTCATCAGCGGCGGGCCACATCAATCACCCCATGTTAGCCAAGACTAATGACAGCCTAGGAAAACATCTTGATAATGAACTTTATAATGATGGATGATGTCAAAGATCGTAACAAAAAAAAAAACAAGACCTAGATCATGTTTCTTTGCACAAGCATCAGAGCTGAACCATGTGAGGATAGGTAAGAAGAAATGTGTGCAGAGGTGATGGAGTGGCTGAGATAGAAAGGTTTACTTCTATTCAGGCAGGGCATGGGATATTCACTTTCAGTTTCTCCTAAGTTGTGTGGCACCAACACATTCTCATCCCAAGTCGTTGCCACTTGGCAGTGGACTTCCACATCTACATATTATGTTTTAGGTATCCTTGTGCATCTGCTGTAAAGCTAATGTGATGTCAACAAATGCACATGATAGGTTGATGTGGCACGTGGCTATGTATAGACAACAACAGCACATTGCAATCAATGCAACAAAAAATGCTGCCACAGATGGTTAGGATTAGGCAAGTGGTAAATGGACTGTACTTCTATAGTGCTTTTCTAGTCTTTTTGACCACTCAAATCACTTTCAAACCACATGTCACATTCACCCATTCACACACTGGTGGTCGGGCTACCGTACATGGTGCCACCTGCAATTTGGGGTTCAGTACCTTGCCCAAGGATACTTTGACACGTTGACTGGAGGAGCCAGGGATCGAACCAATGACCTTCCATTAAGAGAATGACCCGCTCTACATCTGAGCCACAGCTGCCTCAGAGACAAGGGCACAGATGGTTAGGATCTGAGGAAGGAGGCAGATGATTGTGTAAAAACGTTCAGTAAAGAATTGGATGCTCCCACATGAATGTCCAGGGTTTTTTTGATCCATGGTCTGCCCCTACCAACCAGTTAAGCAAAAGGTGAGGTAAGATGTAGAAAAAACACACACACACACTCAGCCACACACACACACACACACCCACATCCATACAGGAAGTGAACTCTAATTAGCTGCACAAAAGTCAGTTGTTTATGGGACCCATGACACCTCCCCACCTGCCTACCCGCCCTATGAGCTCACTCGGACTCCTTATGTTAAGTGGTTACCAGCAGCGTTATTATTTGATGCCATCCTTCAGCGTTTCAGCATTGTCAAGTGACGTCACCTGTGCACATTGCAGGTGGACGCCCCCACTGCCACTGGGCTGGCTGCCAGCGTATGATAATAACACCACCGGTTCTGTCTGACCGCATTATCATCTAACGCGTCAGTGCACATTGCATGTGGATGCGGAAGGTGGCTTTTGGCATCACACTCCTACATACCATGCTAAAAGCACTGACAGAGCGGCACTACTTGACGAGTTCAGAATGGCAACGGGTTGTATATTATATCTTTACCAACAGCGCTTCAAGCTGACACCATTCTGTGGCGTTTCATGCGCAATCAACAGGTTCTGTTCTGTTCAGGATCATATGCCAAAACCACTGTCAAAACTGCACTATTTGACAACTTTGATATAAGAATGGGCTGGTATAACACTCAGTCTCTAACACTACATGATGGTCCTTCCATTGGCAACACAGTCTTTTAACAGCCACTGCACAGAGGAGAAACCACACCAGTCTTGGTCCTGGAAGCATGTAAATGCTTGAATAGTGACTGCTAACGTAACTTGTGTCCCATTTAAGTGTTATCATATTTATACTATGCCAGACACAAGGTAAGTAAGTACCAAACCCAGATTTCTATTTGATTATTTTTCTTTTTAAATAAGGTCCAAGGTCGTTGGTAAAAAGACTTGCTTTTTGGGCCACTATCTTGGCTGGAAATGCAGCAATGTCTCTCTCAGTCAAAATACCTTCTCTTTGTGCCAGAACCCTGTAAGAAATGCAGCAATGTCAAACTAAAAGGCTTGTTTTTCGTACCACTATTGGCTGAAAAAGCAGCAATGTCTCTGTAAAAAACCATCCCATTTTCATGGCAATATCCCTGCTAGAAAATAGTGGAGTTTGTTCTTTCAAAAACCCACGTGTGCTGCCTAAAAAGCATATGGAAACACAATTGAATCACTGAGACACAACTAGTTTTGTTGTTTGATGGTCACTACTTGTAGTCTGCAGCTTGGCATATCACCTGGGTGACATACTATCTGCAATTTCTAACTTTCTCCACCCCTCAATGTCAGCATCAGCTCATAAACTGCATCACTTCAGAAATGTTAATATAGTACAAATATGATGTATTCATGGTTTGCAACTTTGCAGAAATGTAAAATGTCAATATTTTCTTTTAGTGACTGGACTGACTGAAGAGTGAATCAGATACTTTGTCTAAGAAGTTGCTTTTACTACCTGAAACCCAAAAGAAACCCATATCACTGATTCATGCTAGTTAGTTTTGAGGACGTATCTGCACAACATGGGTTGAATGACACGGAGCAGATTTTAAATGACATGAGCAGTACTCCAGAATGATGCAACAACCAAAAGCAAAACAAAATATTTTAGTCTTTCAATGTTCAATCTATCTGCAAAACCCATCTAAAGGGAATAAAAGTAATCAGAGAAAGTCATCTTTTGTCTGTCAGTATCAGGCAGCAGTCCAACCAGTTTCATGTCTCTTCTGATTGTTTTTGGTCCAACCTTTTCCCAAAGCGACTAAAAGGTCACTGTGTACAAAGTAAATTCCTTATTTTAATTTACAGATGGCCAGACAATGAAATTGCTTTTCTGCTTTTTGCCACGTCTTACACAAGAGCTGGTGTTTCAATTTACACTTTCGCTCTTTCTTTCTGCCCACACATGAATGTTGATGCCCCACCACTAACCCAGATGTTAGTCTTCATTTATTACCTTGTTCGGTCCATTAACGACTTCCTGTTACTTTTACTCCTTTTTTTACCTCTGACTGTATTTAATCTAAGATGTGATTCCAGTCTCAATCGACATAACCCACTCTGCAAATGATGTGCAACACCCTTAGCAGTTATTCTTTTAGCCAGAGCAGGAATTATACTTAACATGAGCTTTAGCTTTAACCAACCTGTAGAGACGCAGTAATTCATCCTCGTATCTCCCGCTCTGAGTGACCACGGCTCCTCACTAATGGCCAGTCATTCCTGCGGGCTGTTTTTCATTTTTATCACCCTATTCCAAGGTGTTGTATTATTTTGTTCTGTCAAGACACTGACCATGTTATTATTCATGATAATGAGGGTGTTACCTCACTGCACAGATACAGACACTTGCAAGCCAGAGAGAACTTCGTCTTGTCGGAGGATTTTCTATTTTGCAATTAAATTAAATAGCTTTGCAACCTTTTTACCTGAGGTGCTTTTCCCTACACTTAAACATACACAACAAATCTTTTAAAGTGATAAGGAATGACAAGTGTCATTAGCTTTTGCCCATGCACAACATAAAATCTGAACATAATAGAAAGAAGGGACAAGCTTTTCCTGCAGGAAGTACAAACAATAGGATTGACTATTCCACTTCAAGCATAGGAAATGTATTTAAAATAAAAGCTGCTGAATCATTTCCATACCTCCATATAAGCAGTGTATATAAACAACTTAGTCTATTCCCAGGTCATATGGATGTAATGGATGTCGATTTTGGCCGCTCCCACGTATATAGGGGTTTGCCTTTCCATAATGGCTCGCATGACACACACCTGTCACCTTCCATTAGAACTAATGACCGCTAGTGTCGTGACTGCAATAGAAATAAACTTGCTAATGTATTGAACATCCATCACCATGCTTCTTGGAATGTTATTGCCAGAGGAGAAGTTCCATAACATTACTCAGTGGAAACGCATCAACATTTCGACAATATCGCCTACGTTTTCCACAAGTTTGTGATGGAAACCTGTCTTGTTAACAGCTGGTCAAGAAGTCAATACTTTTTTTCCAGGTCCAACTTGTCTGAAGGTCAAACCTTTTTTCAGATCTAAATGGTCCAGGACTCAACACTTTAAGTCAGGTCCAACTATTCCAGACCATAGTCCAGAGCTCAATAATTGAGAGCTCTTTATCAGGGCTTGTTCATGAGCCTGTAACATGTTCTCAATTCTGCAAGGGTTTGTGATATTTTTTTTTGCCGGTTTACTTTTCTTTGGAAAAAAGGGAAAATATTTCTGCTTGAGAGCTGCACATTCATTGTGAAGCTGTCCCCTGCCTCTTAGCACAGTGCTTATACCAGATTCCCACAGCTGAGTGAGTGTGGTTGATAACAGGCGGTGGGTAAGACGCCCCTCTCATGATGTTAATGTATTCTAAAGTCACGCACAGCATCTCTTCTGACAGATACTAATGGTGACTTGTTCCTTGGAGCATTCTTTTTTTGTCCCTGGGTGTCCACATTTCCCTGAGAGGGTAGTAGAGCATGGTGCAACTGTGCTCCATGTGTACAAGCGAAATGCTGTGGCAGAAGGTCAGCTGGAGAAGTTTATTTTAACCACAGCAAATATATAAGAAAACCTACAAAATGACCAACAATTACTCTGAAGACCTCTGGATGTTGAATGTCAAAGGTCCCCAACTATGTACCTGCTTCTGCTTGTTAAAACTTTCTTCTTTTAAAAGTTATTTTCAGCACAGCGTTTTTTTTCATTACATGTTAAGCCTCCACCTAAACAAAGAACGAAACACTGACCTCTGAGAGCGAACGACTTCAAATGGCCCTAATTGTTTTTTGTTTTTTTTTATTTTAATGAAACTTAAACCCACAAAATGACCTTTAAAAAAACAATTACTTACAGTGTTTTATCTTGATGTTGTGAAGAAAACTTTGTTTTACTGGATTGTCTCCACAATTAACGGAAAATCCAAAAAGGTGCAAATTATTCATGAACTGGAGTAATCAGAGCCCTAATTTCACAACTGCAAAACTATATCAAAAATCAGTTTGCAAACACACATATAATAAATCACACAAATGCTCAAGCAAAGTGTGAAAGCACGTGTGCTTAGGCACGCTCTGGTTGGGGGAATTGTTAATATTATGAAATATATCTTATACTCTCAGACTGCATGGATTTTAAACAAATGTTTTGATACAGTTTTGCTGTTGTGAAATGGATCCCTGTCTTCTGCCTTTTTGGATTCCTGTTCACAGTGGAGGCATGCAAGAAAAATAAAGTTTTCATCAAACCAGACTGGATAGAATTGAACTTACAAAATGAATATGAGACTTGTTAACTGTGGTGTTTTAGTATTGAACTTCCATAAAGTAAACTCTTAAAGACGGCTGGTTCTTGCATTTACCAATAAAAATATACAAGCTTTGCATGTTCTGTGCTACCAGACTGTTGTTTGTAACCCTTCCAATTTGCAAAAAGATACTTCTGACTAATCAGGCAAGGTCCACTGGGTATAGCCCCTAGATACCCTTGTGGTAGAAATGCCCATGCAAAATATTCATTGTTTTTCAAGGAGTAAATGTTTTTTTAGTGTTCATCCACTACAGCTGTCTCAAAATATTTTAATGTGAGTGTTAAAAACTTGTTTTCGTTTCAAAAATGTATTAAAAATAAATATTGTAGTTCATTTGAGGGTGATCTCCGTGCTGGTGAACCGCCACAATGTTTTGTTTAACCTGCCGCATTTAGTATTTTTTCTGGTCCGTACTGCTTCCCCAATGTAAAGCATTTTAAGTAAAGTATTACTTTCTGTTCATGTTTTATTCAGATAGACAAGATGAGTTGAAGCCTGTCACAACAGCACAATAGTTTTCCCCTCTTACATTTTTAGCTGAAGTCAGTTGATGGTTGGGATGATGCTGACAGATGTTTACCTTGACTTGCTGTTTAACTCATTTAAATCATTAATACAGAGCTAAATCATGTGATTATGTATAATGACAGTGAGTAATTAAGGACAATGTATTAAAGGCTTTATTGGTATGACATTAGATTTGTCATGCAAGCTGTGGTACCAGCTTATTACGCTAGCTCCTACTTTCATCTGGTTTCACACTCGCGTGCTTGAGCATGGTTGACGGGGATCTATGTTCAGAGTCGACTTAAGAAAGCATTGTTTACCCTACAACAGTTAAGCCAGGCTGTCTTTCATTTGCAAAACATATGTTGATTAGAGGCACCCCGGCCTGGATGGGTTTGTCTCTTCTCTCTCTGAGGTAAGGTGAATGAGGGGGAAACTGAGATACTGCAGTTTCCCCTTGCTTCCATTCCAACGCGATCTCATCCCAAGTCGTCACATATTGCCGCTTTGTCAGTGGACTGTGTCTACATATTACACTCCAGATATCCTCCTCTGTCTGCTGTTAACATTATGGGATGCCACAACCAACTGTGGGATGTCAACAAAAGCACATGGTTAAGATTAGGCAGCAAAAGTGAGTGGCTAGGCTAAGAGAAGCACATGGCAACCAATGCAAAGATGTTAACAAAAGCACATGGTAAGAATTAGGCTGTAAAAAAAGTAGCAGTGAGTAGATCAGACTCATAGACTGTCGCAGTGCCTTTCAGGAGCAAGCCTGTGGCCATAAGTGGCCATTAGAGGGACTGCAGTTTTTGGCACTTCTGTATTGGCTTAATTTTTAATAAAGTTCTCAAATAAATGGCTATTTTAATAACTAATTGCATGTCTTTTGGGGAGAGTTCCTTGTTGTTTGAGCCATCCGCCACCCCAACCTGCCTCCTCACACAGACTTGCAGTGTTTACTTTTTTACTCACATCAGGACATTAGTCACGATTGTAGTCTTCCTGATAACATGTGTATATATATATATATATACAAAGAACAATCTATTTCATCAGTATATGTACAAACACTGCACAAGAACAGTCTGTATAATATATCAAAATACAGTAGGTCCATTACTTTGTTTTCATTAAAGTGTTTTATGGTGTCATTTGCAGTTGTGATATTTGTCTTTGACATCCTCCATTAAAGAGAGGATCATAGTCCGTGGTGTTGTATTTAACATGTTCTTTCCAGCATTTAAAGAATTAATTGTTATTGCTGCGGCTCCTTGCACCGCCCCGACCACCCTCTGATTTTGTCCTCAATTCTCAGTCTTGTCTGTCTTATGCAATAGTTTGCAGTTATTATCTGAATCATGAATGCTAATGATTTTCTATGTTTACCGTGCCTCAGGGGATTTAGTGTTCCCAGCAGAATCCCATATATGCTGCTTGTATTCTCCAGGGATCTCCCTCAGGGCCGGTGTCATTTTTCAGGCCAGTATAATATAACTGGCATGAAATCTGCAAAAGAAGCCATCCTTTTCTGTAACCTTTGTCCACTGATTTCCAGCTTCTGTAGGTATTAATGGAGATTTTTCCGGCCTCTCCCCTCTGCAGCGGAGATATTCCATGCTGTGTGGGGTGCCTGGTGTATAATAATGGCTTGCAATGTTTCTGTTATTCATACAGCAGTTTCCATGATGGGTTAATGATCTGTAAATGTTAATGACTCTTCCCATAGGTCTGGATACAGTGATGCTTCTGGCACCGGGGCTGAAAAGCCCTGAAATAGCACCATGTCAAAAAAAAAGTTTGAGCATCATCCAACTACTGACGAGTTTTACTTTTTACAATCATGAATTACCCGAAACTGTTGACTTTTAATGACACGTTGCAGTCCACTGTTCATATCTCAGGGGTTGAGATACCACCTAGAGTTACAATAGTTTCAGTTCAAGGGAGTTATTCAACAGTCATCTTGTGTCACCACTTTGTCAGTAGACTTTTAAGTCTACATATCAAGCTCTTGCTATCTTCAGCCCATTTTCATTCCGAACTTGTCAAAAACGTCTGCTCTGTCATTGCTTTCAGCATATGAGTTTGATGTCAAAAGCTACTTTGGCATCAACCTGGAATGGGGCTGGACGGCATCAGGTGAGACAGGACCTGTGGCGTAATTATATGCTGGCGGACGGCCAAACAACACCAGGCGCGTCCACATGCAATGCGCAGGGGAGGCGTCAAGGATGGCGTCAGGTGAATTCACTGCTGGTAATGACGTAATAAGTTTATTGTGGTTGATGGGTTCCACAAACAACAGACTTTCATGCAGGACTTTGCTTTCCATGTGGATTTAGGGGTGTTTTCTCTATACCTTGCCATGTGCTTCTTGTGCCAAAACCTAACCATCTGTGACTTTATAACCATCACGATCGTCTGTGATGATCTCCATTGGTTGCCAGGTGCTCAGGTTGTGTAAACATAAAGACCACCATGTGCATTTGTTGACATCACAGTAACAGCATCCTGTAGCGTAAACGGCTGATGCAGAGGGATACTTAAGATGTCATAAGAAGTAGCGGAAGGTCACTGAAAGAGCGGCACCATGTGACGAGTTGGGACGACAATCTTCTTGTCTGTGTCTGCCTTGGACATTCTAGGACGTCGCAACCAACAGGGATCTCAACAAAAGCACGTTTAGGAGTAGGCAACAAAATCACATGGTTAGGTTTAGAAAAAAAACATCATGGTTTGGCTTCACATTTGTACGGAGCAAACGCGGGGCTCTCTAGTGAAATTGACCACCCCATCCATGACTTAGGAATGAGAACAGACTGTCCTATCTGACATGACAACAGCATCAAGTCAGCTCAAAGTGCAAGTGTTGCATTCAGCTCATGGATCAGATGACTTTAAAATTGGGCAGAGAGTGTTATCAACTGACGCCGGTCATCCGCGTGCCATACTGCTCTGCCAGGTGCTGTCTGGCTGGACTAAAGTGCATCACATCCCCGCAAAAAGGCTTTTAGCATTGGTGTGATGTTAAAATCACTGACAAAGTGGCAGGGTTTGATGACTTTGGTATGGGCTGAATTATCAGATTTGCTGTGTTTGGAACTTTTGCCTCATTATAAAAAGTTTCTGCTTTCAAAGAACTTGAATCCTCGTGGCAGGAAGAACTGGGTGAGGAATTATCTGATCAACTATGGAAATGGGGAATCAGAATGGTATACACGTGTTTTATCTGCACTTGACACAGCCTTAGTCAATGTAAAATCATTCATAGGACCCATTGGACCAAAGCAAGATTATCCTAAATTTACAAGCATGTGAACCCTAATTATTGAAGATGTAATCAGTCTCCTGCAAATAATGCACACATGTTTTGGTGTTGCCAGTCTTTTCTGGTTTGTGGAAAGACATCTTTAATTTAGCAGCAGTTAATTCATAGTAATCTGATTCATTTCAGATGTGTTTGGTTTTTTTCTTTACTTTTCTTTAATATTATAATTTACCGAAGAATGATATAAAATTTATTTATATGAGTTGTACATATCCCCTGTATATTTACCGATTGTCAGTGACAAGACCCAGATACAAAATAAGCACGTACAGTGCTGTCGTAGCTTACTCCTACTTGTGTCAGGAGCTGTCGCTCTACTTTCCTGCTAAAACAGGAAGGTGAGAGTGAGCATTTACTGAGGTCCTCGTGTGTAAATCACAATTAGATTAATGAACAGCCGCTATAGGCCTCAGTGGTTTGTTTTAGTCATTGATTCTTTAACTTTCCTGTTTAAAGATTTCCTGTCTTTTCTCTGTCGGAGATGTTTAATACGAAATTTGTCTCATGCTTTTTGCCGCATTGTTGCTCCTGAGCTACGAGCCAACTGTGTGCGCAGCCTGATGTCGATACACATACGAGGGAGAGCCGATGAGTTGTTGTGCAAAGAAAGAGAGAGAGCCAATTCCTACTCTCTATCAAACATCATGCTTAGGTGGGAGGAGGATGGAGGGTGCCTAATTCTAAACATTTTTTCAGTGCTCCATTAAAAAGGATTCATTTATTCAGAAAAACATAAAATCATGCAGGTTTTTGGTTGGTTTCTTTTAAATGATGATGCAGTTTTAAAATGTGCCAATTTTCCCAAATACTTATCATTTAATCTTCAGAAAAACATGTTAGTATTTTGGGTAATGGGAGTCAGATGAGAAGGTTAATATGATGTATTAAATACAGAGCTGGGGTCAGGTTGGCCTGGTTTAGTATAAATATTATAAACAGAGGGGAAGCAGAGAGACTGCCTCTGGTCAGAGTTAACCCTTTGAAACTTGAATCGACATCATTTTTCTTGTGCTGTGTTTAGTTTTTGAGCCTTTAAAACCTTAGGAAGTTGGCTTGTTGCCTTTCATGGGGGGAAAAGGCAATAACCTGATAAATTAAGAAAAAATGTCCAGAAAACCATATAAATAATTCAAATTATATTTTCTTTTATAATTGTATCGCATGTATAAAATAAATCCTTCTTAGATCATTTTACTTGTTTGGGCTTTATTTTTTTTTTTTAACATTTTTCTTGTTTATTTTCGTGTAATTTTCTTGTAACTTTTTTTTTGACAGATTTTTGGCTCATTTGTTGCCTGTGGCTTGATAAGGCACTCTGGCATCTTCCCAGTTTTCTGGGTTGTTTTTTAGGAAATCAAACCGATTTGCTCAGGTTTCAAAGGCTTAAATAACATCTAAAGTGCACGGATTCCCACCTTTTGCAGTATCATCATGCTTCTGGAAACTGCTCCAACACATCTTTGTTTTTCCCCTTTTACTCCTGCAGCTTCCTTGACAGAAAAAAGGAAAGAACATGGCCAGTGCACTCATTTTTTATTATTAAAATATTTATCAGCCTATGACTGCTTAATTATTTGTTTCAGGGTTAAGGCTGGTCTGCTGCCTCTTCCAAGGAGAAAATCAACATTATTCCTCTGAAATCTGAGTTTTAGCCATCTGACCATCACCTCTGGTCTCAATTAAATTAATTTTACAAATGGCATAATTTTTTCCCCATCTTATAAAGACAAAAGGAATGGAATGATCAAGGCATGCAAATAAAAAAAAGGCTTATCGCCACCCTTGCTGGAGAGATCATTTGAGGACTATCACTTCATTTTATGATTTTTCAGAGTTAATGTGTTTTTCATGGACTCTTAGGGTGAACTTAATGTGGTAGAGTCCCAGCAGCCGAGTGATTAATTGTGTGGTTATATGCCCTGTCAATGTGAGGGATCAGATGGGACACAAATGGCTCAGGAGAGGCATTAGTATGATTTCAAAGCCATCAGGGGGTAAAAAAATGTCCCATTGTTTAGATTATACAGTTTGCATCTAACAGAAATAGTGCAGTGATGCAGTATTAAGATTTGTGTGAAGATCAGAAAAAAAACAACAGTACTGTTGAGAGTTGTGTTGAAATTAGGTAAAGTTGGAAAGATATTCACTGATTACAATTTCCAAGATCAATAACTCATAAGCAAAACGTTATTAAAACACAAACAATGCCTCTTTCCAACCCGCAGTATGGCAGACACTAATCAAAAGCTAATCTTATCAAATGAGCCGTCTTTCGAGTTGGACAAATAATATTGGTCTCCACATGCAACCAGCTGTGAGACAAGTGCACAGGAACCATACAAAACTGAAAACAGATACTACACATGTATATTATACTTCATCCTTAGAGTTTATAGTTCTCGTCTATCCAACCACAGCACTGCGCTGTGAAAATGCAGGGTTACTTGTGGCTCATAGAGTCTCTAAAAGTAGAATGGGAGCCAGAGCCATCAGCTAACAGGCCCCTCTTCAGTAGAACCATTTTCTAGTTTCGCTCCAGGAGGCGGCTAAAGTTCTGCTTTTAAGGCAGCTAAGATTTGCTGAAGAACATTTAGAATCTGAACAGTGGGAATTAAAGCATGTGAGTCTCATGAAATCAGAAAAGCTCCGACACTACGGCACCGAGGGCAGTGTGCAAAAACTACAACTCTTTCCATCTTCCTCCCTCCCTTATGCCCACAAAATGAACCCCCAACAGACAAACAACTACATGAAACAAACAGCAATACAACATTATTTTCAGAGGACAGAGTTAACAAAAAAACAGACTTTCGTGTTTATTGAGTTGCACTTGCTTCCCCGCTGTCCAGCCAAAAAACAAATCAGATTAATATTATCACACAACAATACCTTCACAGTCATATCTTTGACAACATGCAAACAACAACTTAACACAAACACCGCATAGCTGTTGCGTGCAGCACCTTAACCTGCTGCACGGCATCCTACACTCTCATTTTTGTCACCTTGTCTCTGCTGTCATCATCAGGTGTACATGCCTAAACCAGGAGCTCCACGGGCCGGACATTGGCCTGAACAGTCTGCTCATAAAGCTGTTCCTGGGTTATAGCTGGATCAGTCCATGCAGAGTGCACGTACAAAACAAATTTACATATCAATCATAGAATGACATGAGCAAGCAGGACAAAACAATTCTGATTCTTAAGAAAATGGACAAACACATCCAGCAATTGCTGCTCGGTTATTAAAATATTTTCACCCTTTACAAACACTATAACACAGCAGTCAACAGCTGTAATATGATGTGCCCACTTCACCTCACCAACATCTATTCCAATGAACCTCAAATTTGCCATTTTGTGATGAACAACATAACACAGTAGAAAATCTATCAAGTACACACAACATTCACACTAATACTAATTCTTCACCAAGCACTTTTAAAGCAAGTGTGGTATCAATGTGCACCTACAATGTCGATTCCAAATAAATGAAATGGATGACAGTGCAGGAAACATTCATGTTTCATGTTCAAGTATCTTGTTGTGAGATGGATGGGTGGTTTGGGGGGGCTACTACAGTGATGCGGGCATTGCACTGGACTGTCATGGTGGATTCATGCCTTGGTTGAATTTTGATTTGTCCAAAGCAGATTTTTTGAACATCCTCCTCCAGTCACATAAAGGATGATACAGTTGAAAAGGTTTAGGAGCCGGTGCTGGGAGCAGAGGAGCCGCCAGCAATTAAGCAAGCCCTGCGGGACCTCGGCCAGTAAGCCCCCACCAACAAGGTCAGAGCAGCAGTTCACAATGACGACCAGGTGTCCGGTGTGAAGTCAACATTTCAATGCTGTATATAGAGGTCAGAAATGTACATAATAATTCTGTGCAAACTAGCCATATTATGTACTTTAAACTGAAGTCCAGTTCCATTAGTGAGTTCATCATTACAAACACAAACTGCAATGCCAGGCTTTTTTCAAGGCCACAAACATTTATTTTTGATTATAGTGCAGATTCTAGGCTTTCAGAGGATAACAAATATGTAATGTTTCATCACAGGAAAATGCGTACGAAAGATATTTAAATATTTTCATTTTGATGTAATGCTGCAGCTCTGAGAAACTGGCATCTTGGCTTTGAATTTTAAATATAAGTGCATTGTGGCTCCAATGAAGCTGCAACTGGCAGATACACAATATAGATGTTATTGTCCTACAATATGAAACATGTAGTTTATAAAACTGGAGATACTAGCTCATTCTCGCTCTGAACTCATCAAATACGTCTGCTCTGTCAGTGCTTTGAGTGTACAAGTGTGACACCAAAAGCCATCTTCCGCGTCCAACCATAACACGGCCAAACAGTGAAGTATTGGGTGGCATTACTTGAAAACGCGACTGGACAGAACTGGTCATGTTTGCATGAAGGACAGCGTGAGGTAATTAGATTTAGTGCTAATGCATGCAGCCTAGTTATGATGATAACAGAAAAAAAGAGAGAAGCCTTTTTGTTACACATGGTAATTCCATTTTTTTTTCTGTGGTTCTGGAGTTCTTTGAATCCATCTGATCTGCATGGTGAAAAGAAGGCAGGCATTGAGCAAAAAGTAGCAGTTGGTTGAATCATTGTGGAGTGAGCCTGTGGGATCAAGCTACAGTTTCCAGTTTCCATGACTTCACTGCAGTGACGGGATATATGAGACTTTGCTCCAGCATTCATCTTCTGGATGAACCCTGCTGGTTCACTTTGTCACCATTGTGGCAAGTTAGTCAGGCATTACCAGCACTGCTACCCCACAGCAGTATGATGTAGAGATGGTGGAATATTTGAAAAGAAATGTCCGTGATCTTTCAGCATCAGTAAGACTACATTAACGTCAACGCAGCAAGTGTCAGAGGTGCCGAGAAAAAAGGCCTGCTCGGGCAGATAACATTAATAATCTTGTTGACAGGAAATGCAGGAGTTCAATCAGATCGAAACAAACAAATTTAAAGTCTCATCACACAGTCTGATTAAACATTAACCCAACATGTTTCCTACCAGCTTTGTGTCTTGATGTGATTCATAATGCAGTGATGACCTAACTGAGACTGTACATACAGCAACATTTCAGATCCAGCTTTCAAAATGTCACAAAAAGGGCCAAAAACAAAGGGACTATGAGCAGATCAGCACAGATCAAAGGAAACATTTGTGCCCGTAAACTACTAATTAGTGAATTATACTGTCCAAAAAAATTAATCAGTCCAAGATCAAACTAAAAATGGAGTGAAGCCTGCGAGCTAGTTCAGGAAGGCAGCTCAAAACTGCTGCTACACCCAGATGGCATGCAAATGCAGATTAAAGTGTGGCATGAGCATGTTGTTAAAGGTTGCAACAACGCCACCTAGGGGGATTGCACCCCCTAGGAAGTATATTATATTATAAAAATAATCATTAAGGTCACACAAGGTTCGTTGAATAACCACTGGACAGAGACGGTGAATGTATAAAGAAGAAAATGTATTTAACAAAAATTTAATCTTAATAGACAAAAAAATGTCAAGCACCAGGATGACAAAACAAAAGTCTAAAAGTAGCACTCTGGATGAGGGACTGGGCAGTGCAAACAAAAAAGGGAGAAAGGGGTTCTTTAATTTAAACACCCATGACACAGCACACCAACGCAAAAAAAGGGACCGTGATGAAACACCACCACCAGGGAAAGGGACCGCTGCCAGGAGCCTTCAGGACCTGCCCAGAGACAATCTTAATAAACCTCTGTATGGCAGTGCCATACAGAGGCAGGGAGGAATATAGCACCCAGCTACAAATGCAACATCCTGCAACAAATTCTAATGTCATTAAGGTAGTGATTTATCCAGTTTTAGATTGGTGTTGATTCAGCTTTATTAAACATTATATCCTAATCGACATTTGTGTGATAACTGAGCGCATTATTTCTTCAGTCATGGTCAAAAACATATTTTATGAGGTCACCCTGACTATGAGCTTTGATCGTTGACTACCAGATTCTAATCAGTTCATTCTTGAGTACAAGTGAACGCTTGTGCCAAATTTGAGGAAACTCCCTCAAGGCCATCTTCAGATATTACTTTCATGAGACAAGACAAAAGCAAGGTTGGTAAACTCAAAGAAATTCCCCTAAGGCAATCTTAAGATATCATTTTCACAGTGACCTTGACCTTTGACTTATGACCACTGAAATCTAATCGTTTCATCCTTGAGTCCAAGTGAATGTTTGTGCTAAATTTTAAGAAATTCCCTCAAGTTGTACGTGATATATTGCGTTCATGAGAATGGACGGACGGATGGACGAATGGATAACCTGATAACATAACAAAAATTTTGAAAAGCGAGTAGCTTGCGGTGTACAACCCCAAATCTAACATACATTTCTTTCAGCTCATGGGTGAGAAAACCAGTCAGTTATTTAATCAGGATTTCATACCTTGTGCTGCCCAGGATATAAATCCACCTATCAGCTTTATGTAAAGGTGAGTGAACTTCACATTGCACACTGTGCCCACACAAACTGAACGCATAAGATCCCACTGAGATGTGTAATCAGTTTTTGTAAGAAGGCAGATACACTCCCCAGGTTAATTAATGTTCACAACATGTAGCTACAACCTGAAAATAAGATCTGAGCAGCATAAAGAAATGCTGAATAGATATGTGACTGATACCATCCAGCAACACGTATACACACACACTAAATGCCTTATTATTCAGCTTTGAATTTTTAACTTCTATACAGTTCAAGAGTCAGTTCAGGATAATGTGATGCACTCTGTATATTTTGAATTCTCAATACTTGGAATTGATTTCTGAAAAAGTGACAACCTCATATTGGTAATAATAACCCTAGCAGCCCTTATAACCTGTTATATTTTAAATTGTTTTTTAATCTACAAAACAAACTTTAAAAAAGTCTTGTGTATGTCTTAACATCTGTATTTGACCTGCAATTCACATCCTTCCTCTCTTCTGCCACTGGCAAAAACAGCAAGCCACTCATACATGCACACACACACACACACACACACACACACGCACGCACGCACGCACACACACACACACACACACACACACACACGCACGCATACACATGCTTCCAGCAACCTCGTCCTCCCACTGTCTGTCTGGAAGCCAAGCGCCATGTAAGAGTTGATGAGAAAAGTTGAGTCTCAACCGGCCAGCCATGACAAAAATAGATTAGTCTGAAAATGAGACAGACAGACAGACTCTGTGTGCGTGAGTGTGAGTGTGTGTGAGTGAGAGAGAGAGAGACAGAGAGAGAGAGAGAGTGGTTATAGACTTTAAAAGGGAAACATAATCAAGTTAACTCCCAGTTATTCTTTCCTTATACTAAGGTTTGACAACACGTCCTCTGATCTCACTTTTATCTCCCTTGTACTATGGCAAAAATAATACCACTGAGAGACCAGTGAGGCCCCTGATCTTATCAAAGACACAAACGATCTAGATTCATTCACTCATTGCATTCCAATCAGGAAAATGACACAAGTTTGTCTGTGCAGATCAGATATTTGATTCATTTCTGAGGAGTGTTTTGCACAGATATTACTATCTGGATCACCAGTGATGACAGATGACCTGTAGTCTGTGTACAAGTTATAATCATATACACATAGTTAGACCAGAAATAGAGTAGATAAAATAAAGTTATAGATTACAATGGGCTGAGCACTGTAGTGATGATAACCTAAGAAAGCACCACTGCAGTAAAGACTTACACATCGCAAATTATCACCTTTATGCTTCCACATTTTTGGGTTGTCCATACATATGTCCATGCCATTTTTGTGAATGCAATATCTCAAGAACACCTTGAGAGAAATTCTACAAATTAAGTACCAACATCCACTTGGACTGAAAAATTAACTCATTGGAATTTAGTGGTCGAATGTCAAAGGTCAAGATCACTGTGGCCTTGCATTCGTGTCATTTTGGTGAACATGATATCCAAACAACACTTGAAAGAATCAGTTTAAATTTGGCACAAACATCCACTTAGTATTACCGATGGACTGATCAGAATTTGATGGTCAAAGATAGAGTTCTGTGACCTTGTATCTGTCTTATTGTCGTGAATGCAATATCTGAAGATGGCCTTGAGGGAGTTTCTGAAAATCCGGCATAAATGTCCACTTTGACTCAAGATGAACTGATTAGAATTTGGTCATGGAACGTTAAAGGTCAAGGTTACTGTGGCTTCATAAAACATGTTTTTGACATAACTTTAGAATTTAACCAATGCCAGGATGTCAACGAAAGCACGTGGCTAGGTTTAGGAAAATACATCAGGGTTTGGCTCTACATAAATACGGGGAGCAAGGGGAAGTCCAGAGTTTGTTGGAGCCATCCACCACCTCCTGCTTGTGCTATAGGGGCCTTCTAGCTCCTTCTACTGCGTCATTATCAGCGGTGTTCCAAACCTACTTTCATATGGTTGGCTGGTGTTTGTTTCCCCTATGAATGTGTTTTGGTTTTTTTTGTACACATTACCAAGTGCCTCTTTCCGGTACCATCCGTGCCAAAATGTGCAGTTGTTGGTGCCCCATAATTGGGTGCCATGTGCTGTTATTACCTAAAACCACATGCAGCGTATTCCCACCATGTGCTTTTGTTGACATCACACATCCGTAAATAACGTAAATAGCAGACACAGGAGGATAACTAGAGTGTAACGTGTAGACATGGCAGTCCACTGCAAAACGGCAATATGTAATGAGTTGGGGTGAGTATGTGTTGGATGTGCAGCATGATAAACAAAACTTCAAAATGCATTATTCTCGCAATAAAGCTGTTTTTTATTCTACAAGTGTTACTGGAGTTTTGACATCTTGTGTGTTAGCACTACTATCAGCATGGAATTTGAGGCCATGATGTATTATATTATTCTCTCAAAAAACTCTTGGGACATGTGGAGGATAGAGGGGTACTGTTTGGTGATGCATTTGCGTGCAGTCTTATGTCTTATGTCTATGTCTTATAATTCTGATGAAGGCTTTCAAATCTTTTTCTTTTTTTTTTTTTGCTCCTGAACAACCATTTTTGTGCTCAAAGTGTGGCTGAATTAATTCTTTAGAAACAAGCACTCGTAAAGTAAACACTGATAGAAGGAAAGTTTCGTCTTTTTTCAAATGTGTTAGATGCATTGTGGCTCTTATAGTCTTTTGAATACTAACCAGTGAAGGATTCAAAAGGGAATAACAATCACTCCAGTAACCATGGGAACAAATGTACACTCGTTGTCTATGACAGATGAAGTCATAAAATAGTTTTTTTTAAGAGTTGCAGAGGTCAATGAGGCCTTGTAATGTGGGCAGATGTGATTCTTTTCTGGTTGCTGTCTTTAATTTTAACTCCCCCACTTCATTATTCCCTCGTGGAGAGATCAGAACTCTCATGAGAGTAATAAAGTAACTGATTTTAATTATTCTTTCTGAAAGTTAGAGTCTAACTCAGTGAAGAAACACCACACTCTGGATGCAATCTGATTTAGTTCATAAGCCCGTTGTCGAGGTGCATCAGTCATTGTTAAAGCGACTGCTTCCAGGCGTGGGAGTAATAGAGAAATATGATCATCTACACCTTTTTCCACCAGCTGAATATGTTCTTTAATTGCATTTTCTGAGCTGGTGGCACAGTGCTGCTCACCTCAGATCTGTGCACTTTACGCCGCGATAAAGTCTTTTTTTAATGATTGCTCTCGCTAATGGGAATAAATGATGTGCTGGAATAGCATTATGATTGCTCTGCCTGATTACAAGCTGTAAAGGAAACAAGCTTGTTTTGCAAATGGCAGTTATTGAGCTGACTATTGATCAGTGTCACCTCTCTGGGATGAGCACAGCATAAAATTCACATTCAGCTAGTGTGCTTTACATACTAAAGCTAAGGCTAACTGTGCAGAAGAGCAGCAAAAGCTAAGGTGTCAGACCCAAATTGCAAAATTATGATCACTGAATTATGTCTAGGATTCAGTTATGAAACACATGATCATGGTACAATAGGCACTGATAAAATCTTTCGCTGTGTTTACAAAGCTTTATAATACTAAGATTCACTACAAGTGACAAAAGAAAATACTAAGAAATTACATTTTCTAAGAATTACACCTTAAAGGTAAGACTTTAAAGTTCCTTAAGTAGTGGAGAAAATGGCAGAACGAAAAAAGAGGTGGGAGAAATATTTTCCAAACACAGAATGACAGTGAGTAAATGAAACGCTAAACAGTAGATTGTGCAGAAATAATAATGGTTGTGGTTGATTTCATCAGAGAAGCACCTACATCTGGCACCCGACACAATAATGATATAATGTCAGAAATAATGTAATGACACCAAAATATTTGCAACAGGAAAAATGTTACAGTGCAGCAGTGTGATCACACAAAGAGTCACAGTCTCAACAGTCTCATAATGTGTAGTTCTTTTCATTGCCACCGGGTGTCCACCCCTTGCAAGGTCAAATGTGCGTGACAACCAATCATAACTGTTAAAAGAATGCATCTTACATAGCAGTGGGGTCAACCACAACTACTCACTAAGGTAGAAGTTTCTGTCCCGTCCTTGCTGAAAATTACTTGAACAGATTTGCTGAATCACTCCTAAGCTATGAGTCCTTGCTAAAAAATGTCAGGTAAAGGTGGGAGCTCTCTATTTTAAGAATATCTGTCAATATGGCCTGATGATGATGTTACATTGCCTGAATAAGGCTCAGGGGATGAGGGGAGGAACAATAAAAAGTAAAACCTTGGAACCAGGAAAACAGCAAGCAGAAATGTATAAATATAAGATGTAATTTATTAACAAAAAAAGCACTCAACAAAAGTGAGTATTCAAAAAGTAACAAAAAATACTTCCTTTAAAACTGAATGATAAATGGACTGCACTTGTATAGCATTTTTCTCATCTTCCAACCTCTCAAAGCACTTTTACACTACGTGTCACAGTCACCCATTCACACACTGATGGCTTAGGCTACTACACAGGGTGCCACCTTCTACTCAGGTATGGAACAGCCACTAGGAGCAATTTGGCATTCAGTATGTTGCCCAAGGATGTTCCGACATCCATGACTGGAATAGCCGGGACAATAAATTGATTAAAGGACTAAATCAATAAATGCACAAAAAGGTTCACCCCCCCTCCCTCCAAACAGGTGAAACAATCACCAATTCTGGTGTACAACAACTAATTTCTTCAGTCTGCAATCCCACACAAAGCAACTTGACAATTACATATAAAGTTAACATATATTAATAAGTTATATTAACTTACATTTTTCAAGGCAATTCATTTTCCTAGATTATTTGAAGTAAAATTTATTATTATTATTATTATTATTATTATTATTAATTATTTGTTAGATTTACAGTGTAAATGATGGGATAGTACCACATTATAGAAGACTTCATGGTTTCCAGAGCATCAACCCTACTACTTTGGTCAACCCCTGACTTTTCCTGTGGGCCCAACACAATTTTTTGTGTGAAATATCTCAACAACTACAGGCTGGATTTAAATAAAATGTGCCACAGACATTAATGTTTGCCTCAGGAGGAGCTGAAATAACTTTAATGATGCTCTGACTCTTCCACTATCTTCAAATCAAAATTCCAGTTTGCCCCATTCTTTGATTCTTGACTAAATACTTACAGTAATAATGACATTCCCACCATCTTCAGTTGTACTTTGTGTTAAGTGATAATTTGTTCGTGTGCTCACAAACTCAGAGGCTCTCCCAGCTCCCCACAGTGCTCTGCCTGCCAATCACACATGTCCATCCACCTCCTACATTAATTATACCTGACTGTGGCTGACATCCCTGCCGGCCCAGCCAGGATTTAATTGAGAGTCGTCTTTCCCTCCTGACTTTAGTTAAGATATACATCGGAGTTCCCCCCACGGCAAAGAGAGACCATATAAAAGACAGAGTAATTCGCTTTAGAAAAGGGATGTTTTTCCTTCCCTCTCACATTTCAAATGAGATGAATTTGTGATGGAGTGCCTCCATCCTGCGCTGAATGTCCCTTCCAGCTGTGAAGCCCCGCTCTGTACTCCTGAGCATTCCCGTCTTCACACGGCGCCTTAATAGTCTGTAACTCGGAGCCCTCGTTCATTTATGTATCAGTCAGCCAGTATTACATTTAGTGGGGGGCTGTGTAACGTCATTCACATCTATTTTCCATGTTTTTATTGTTTTGTGCCCTAAAGTTGGAATTCTAGAGTGAATATAATATCTTACACAAGAGAGAGAGAGAGACAGACAGAGAGAGAGAGCATCCTTGGAAGAGATTTTTATGTAGTAAACAAGGTGGAGGAGGGCAACCTAAATCAGATCTTTGGTTCCAAGAAAGTTTTCACAATTTTCCCATTTGTTCAAATAAAAGATGTTTTTTGATGCAATAAAGTTACATTGCTAAACTCCTTTTAGGTTTACATCCTACATAGAAGTGAAGTAATTATCATAAAATCAGAGGTTCACCAAAGGTGAGTGGAGCTGTGTGAGCCCCATCACCTGCAAAAAAATCATACGCAAAGAACAATGACCCAAAAGAACTTAAGTCAGGTTGAGGAACAGTTCCTTTTTAAGGGTCTCTTTAGCAATTAAGTGTTGCACTGCCATAAAGCTGGGAAACCCATACGGGACAGACTGAAAGAAGAATATTCAAAATAGTCCAAATGAAATGAAGAGAGTGGAGACATCGGGACTCTTTTGCAACCTGTACACGGTACATTAAGATGCATCTCGTATCCAGATTGTATCTAGATGTGATTTAACCTGATTACATTTAAAACTGTTTTAACCTGTAACACTTGGATTGGCATTAGTTTTCCTGTGCTGCATTCAGATGTCTTTCACAAGCATTTAAACCTCTGAAAACTGAGCAACTTGGCAAGAAATGACAAAAATTGTATGTGGACTGAGAAAGCAACTGCAGTTAAACTTGTGTTCACTGTGGTCACAATGCATCCCTGACTGCTTCCAGAGATAGTTTGTCAAGTTGGATAACAATCCATCAGTGTAATTTGGGTGCATTTTAGGGTTGCAAATCGCAAGCACTTGTCCCAGTCAATTTTTGGTAAAATGCAATTGGTCAATATTTATTAAAAAAAAAAAAAACTTTGCTGACTCAAACCGTACCAAACGTGTTTTTTCCTCAACCAAAGCTCACGGCAACATACTGTATATACTTTGATAGTATTGCATAGCCTATGGATTGATCAATTAAGTTTTACGATTGATTAAATTATTAATGACCAATTTGTTGATTATCGATGAATTGTTATCATCCCTAGTGGATTTACACCTGTACTTTCCAGCCTGTTCTCATTCCAAAGTTGTTATATACCAGTACTTTTGGAGTGATTTCAGCTTCCCTCGGAGCCCTGAGCTTTTTTTTTTTTTGCAGTTTTTTGTGTATCCCATTATCTTTGCCATTCTGCAAAGCAGCTCCTATGTGGCCCTCTGCAGCTATGTGAAGCTGCAGAGGGCCACAACACACTCCTGACACTTCAGAGAGGGGCCTGATTCTCCTGCCTGCTCTGCCTGCAGTGAACACAGGCTTTATGACTATATGAGGCCCTGCTGCTTGTTAGACTGTCTCCTGATTTACCCTTGTCTCATTATTATTATAGGTGCTACCATAATGTAGATCAATAGATACAGTAGGATTAGGCCAATCACAGTGCAGTTTGCTCTAGATGATCATGTGCCGACACATGTAAGCGGTGAGAAAACGTTGGATCATCTTTCCTAATCCTGACTGTGGGCATTTGTCAAACATAATAGCACAAGTCCTCTAAATGTTGTGTCCTCCAATTGACAGTTTCCAAAGTGCCTTGGAAGTTGTCTGGGAGTCTATAATTCTAAAAGAAAACGGACTGAGGAACACTAGCCTTATGTTAAAAACTAAAAGACTAACTTTGAATCAATCTTCTGACCGAGCTCAAATTCTTCACGTAACACCTTGTTTCTGAAAAAAAACCAACCCAGAGTGTCCTGCTATTTCAAACAGCAGCATGCAGTTAAAGGCCTCCATCCTGTTGCTTTAAGTGGAGCAACCTTTGGAACATTACCAAACCGTTTTACATGAATACACTATTTTACTGTTGGAAATTGGCTGTAAATGAAAAGCAGTTGCTTACAGTGCAACTGCTTTTGTGGCAAAAGCCCACCATGTGCTTTTATTGACATCAGTATTGGGATCCTGTAACGTCAACAGCAGATGCAGAAGGATACCTAGACCATAATATGTAGAAGTGGAAGGTCATTGACAAAGCAGCAAGATGAGGGTTGAGAACGTTGATTGGAATGAGAACGTGTCGCACTGTTATGTGGTCAAGCAATATCCGTTAGCAATTAAATTTTAATGGGGTAAAAGGGGTCATGGTTATCTTGGTTTAAGCACGTAGTTCTTTGTAATACGCATAGCCTGCTCTAAAGCTTACTTGAAATGACATCTGCCTAATCCATAGAAGTCATATTGAAATTCACTCTGCGTCCATGTTAGTTCAGAACAGGCATTACTTTAGCTGCATTTCCAGTTTGCACAGTGGTTTTATGTTTCCTGCATTCCCAGCAAAGGGAGGTCAGTCTGTGTTTGGCCTAATTGAATTGTCTCCCCACACTGTCGGACCATTACAGGAATGTAAGATGCTATGGGAACATTGTTGTCGGAGTTACAGCAAGAGGCGTCTCACGTCTCATTCCCTGCACGACAAACACTCTTTTAGCTTGAGCCTCACTGTAATCAATATGAATTACCGCCTTAATTTCCCATGTAGCCTTCCGTTACCCTCCGCTGCACACTGTATTATTCCATACATAGTGACTTTTCCAAATTGTGAGTAACACCTGCATGTAGTGAGTGCATAGGAAATCAATGCGTATCCCTCAGAGTGGAGGGAGTTGTTACTTTAGCGTGTGTTGTAAGAACTGCTGTACATGAATCGGGTTCATTAAGGTGAGAGCTCCTTCACACCCACCAGAGTCTTAAACAATGACCTTTAGGGAGCACCAGCAGTACAGAAAGAAACTACTGGTGCAGAAGGTGGAGAGGAATTTCTGTTAATCTTTAATGAGAACAAAATACATGCTGTAGCTTGATTAATGAAGTTCTTATATCCACAGAGGTGGAAGATGATGAAAAGGGGCTTTTTTCATTGTTCATTTGGCAGTCTTTTCCAGTCTCTGCAAATGTTCATTTTTCAAGAGGAGAGCCTCTGCAATAATTGCCTTTACTGTAGTCTCTAACAGCGGGGCAGAAGATATATTATAACATGCGTTGTGTGTTCAAACATGTTAAATGACCCATGTAGATATAAGTCATTTTTGTGCCTTTGCACAGGCAATAGCTGTGATTGTCCATCCATCCATCCATCAGTACCATTCTCATCAACAGGATATATCAATTTCTTCAAATTTGGCACAAACGTCCATCTGAACTTAAGAATGAACTGATTAGATTTTGGTTTCCGGTCAATGGTGAAGTTCACTGTGACCTTGTCTGTCTAATTCTTGTGAATGTGATATCTTAAGGACATCTAGAGGGATTTTTTTTTTTTCAAATTTTGTGTTCACTTGGACTCAGCAATCAACTGATTCGATTTTTGTGGTCAAAGGTCAAGGTCAGTGTGACCTTGCATCTGTCTCATTTTCGTAAATATGATATCTCAATAACAGCTTTAGGAGATTTCTTTAAATTTGGCAAAAACATCCACCTGATCTATACAATGAACAAATTAGACTTTGGTGTTTAAAGGTAAAATGTCAAGGTCACCTTGACTTTTTCTGTTTCATTCTTGTGAATGTGATATCTCAAGAATGCCTTGAGGGATTTTTTTCAAATTTGGTACAAACGTACTTCAGCAATCAACTGATAATATTTTCGTGGTCATAGCTAAAAGGTCAAGGTCACTGTGACCTTGCATTCATCTCATTATTTTGAAAGTGATTTCTCAAGAACACTTTGAGGAAACATTTTCTGTACCTTCCCAAGGATAAACCTGTTTTGGGGAAATATTTGGAGTATCATGAAGCAGATTCTTGGGCTGCAGATTCTACTGCCATGCATGTCTTTATTCAGGTGACCTACCATAGGGAATAACAGAAAATGACATATAGGCTTTACATTGAAAATATTTACAATAGCAGCATAAAAAGGAATCACTTTTAAATGGCTACAAGTTGATCCACCCACAGTAAATAACTGTCTTAAAATCATCAAGGAGATTTATAAGACGGAAAGACTGGCTTGCCTACCTAGATTGAGAATAGATTTCTACATTGCAAGTTGGAAAAAATTGATAATATGTTGGAATAGGGAACCTGTTGGCTAGTTTGCCCTGCATATCCTCATTGCTTAAAATCCCCCTTTGCTGTCTGCTTTGATGATCAAAGTACATTTTACGGTGGCAAGAAAAAGTCTATGAACCCTTTGGAATTGCCTGTACTTTTGCATTTAGTGGTCATGAATAGTGAAGGCCAAATGAAGCCTCATGAACCATTTTTTGTATTTTCTGAGCCAACTAAATGCTGTTCTTGGTTTAAAGAAAAAGGCCTAAAGGAATGGCATTTCTGCGTGCTTTCAGCTCTTTGTTGAACAGAGGCCGCTTTCTAGTTGGCTCAGAAAAATAAAGAAAATGGTTCATGAGACTTTCTTTGGCCATGTCATCTGATCTTCATCTAGACAAACACAATGTGCCTAAGCTAATAATGCACACACAAGTATGATTTTCCATGTCTTTATTGAACACACCCATCAAACATTCATAGTGCTGGTGGAAAAATTCAACGCTTGGATTTATTAGCTGGTCAAACCTCCTTTAGCAGCAATAACCTCAAGCAAGCGCTTCTTTTTTTGACCATTCCTCCTATAGAACTGCTTCAGCCCAACCATGTTCTAGCATATTCCTTATGTCTGGCATGAACAACTCTTTTGAGGTCATTCACAATATGTTTTTTTGTCACAAGTTGTCACATGTTTGCCAGTGGATTTCCACATCTACATATTAAGAGTTTGGTATCCCTCTGCATCTGTTGTTTACGTACCATGATGCTGCCACCGTGATATCAACAAATAAACATGGTGGGATGTTGTGACACATGGTTGTACTTAGGCAACAACAGCAGGGATGGTTAGGTTTAGGGCAGGGAGGCACATGGTGAAGAAAAATCTGTGTTTGTGGCATCCCGCGCTTACGCCAAAAGCATGGTTGCGTTGCTACCAGTACGAGGTGGCGACCGTAATGTTGTTCATTTATAGCCTAACATTAGCCAGAAAAACGTCATCCCTGGGGTACTCTACAGGGCCCATTTTTTTTAGCCCCTTTACCAACCAAATGGACTCCACATATGTGTTTCACTCTCATTCTAAGCATTTTTCCCATTTTCTCAGGAAATTTAATTTGATTAGTGAAGGCAGATTAATTGAATGACAGACTTTGAAAAAGAAAACAGTGAATGTAAAACTTTGTTTTCAGGAAACTGCTTTAATCACACTTTCAGCGTCAGATGCTCTCAGATGTAGATGTCTCTGATGTGCTGCTTTGTGTCTGCTGTTTGTGGACTGTGCAGCAGTTTGTGTGTCAGCCTATTAGATCTTTTCTTCACAGCAGGATGGTGAAGCCTGTTCACTGGAGCAATGGCACACCAAGGAGCATGATAGATTTAGGTGTCATCTCCAGATTCTTTGTTTCAGAGCTGTCGCTTCTCCTTCATAGATATTTATGAGACAAGATTTTTTTCCCCCTTTTTTTGGGGCTGATTTGAGGCTTTGCCACGACAGAATAAGACAGAATAAATGTAATGACAGGATTTTTTTACCTCTTTAATGATTTGTAATGTTACTTGAATATGAGCAGATCAAATAAGGACATGGTTAATCGTATATTTGTGTTGATTTAACCCTTTGAGACCTGAGCAAATTGGCTTGATTTCTTTCAAAATGTGAGAAGAAGGCAATGAGCAACAAAAGAAAAAATGACCCAATGTCACGATTCCTGCTCCTCTCCCCCTCCTCAGTACTTTTCCATTCACTCTTCCTCTGCTCACTCTACCTGCGGGCCACGCCCACTCTGCCTGCTCTACTCACCTCCAGCTGCATCTCATCAGTAATCAACCCAGTATATAAGCCTGCCACACACACACTCTCATTGCCAGATTGTTCTACGCATTATGCAAGACTCTCCAGCATTCTCCTGCCAGATCTCCGAAAGCCGACCCTGCCTGTCCCCGACCTGCTCTCTTCGCCTGATCCCCGGTAAACCTACCTGCCTTCTGTCCTCGACCACGAGCTCTGTTTTGGCATCTCTGATCTGCTTCGCTGGTAAAGACCTCTCCGCCTGGCCCCGACGATCCTCCTGGTCCATCCCCATCGGTACCGCTGCATCATCGGACTGCTTACTCGGCTTCGGAACCTCCGCCTGCCCCCGACCACGCTTCCGCCTTCTCCTCGACGGTAACTCCACACGTGCTGTCGAGCTGTTGGGCTACGGGGTTTCCTCCACATCCACGCCGAGTGACGTCAGCTTCGGCTCGTTGCTTCGATCTCCCTCCAGAGACTGTGTTGTGGGTTCCGACCCGAAGAACGAACTGTATGCTGACTTACCTCATCCTGCTTCGTGTCTGAATTGTGTTGTTCTGAATAAAAGTTATTACCAACTAATCCTGGTTACGGTTGTACTGCATCTGGGTCCTCACCACACCCGTTACAGTACAATCTGGCCAAACATGGACCCAGCAGACAACACCGCTCTCCTGTCCCGTCTTGCCCGCGTCGAGGGAATGCTGCAACAGCACGAAGCACAGCTCACCTCGAATGCAACCGAAGCTCGCCAATCGGCTTCGGCGTTGGAGCGTGCGCTAACGCAGTTAGCCACCCAAGTGCAGCAGATGGCTTCCTCGCTGACTCAGCACGCTCCGCCAACACCAGCCCCAGCTTCACCCGTTTTGCCACAGACATTCAGCCCGGCATCCGAACCTCGGGTGGGGGCTCCTGAACGATACGCCGGGGATCCAGAGGGTTGTAACCCGTTCCTGACGAACTGTTCGATTCTGTTTGCCCTGCAGCCACACACCTTCGCCACGGAGGGAGCCAGAGTCGCTTTCACCATTAACCACCTCACCGGCAGAGCTCGCTTGTGGGGAACGGCGGAATGGGAGAGAGGCACGCCAGCTTGTTCCTCCTTCCAGTCCTTCGCGGAGGAACTACGAAAGGTTTTCGGACCAGTACCAGCAGGACCTGACGCCACTGGGGGTCTTCTGAGCCAGAGACAGGGGAACCGAACGGTCGCTGATTTCGCCATCGACTTCAGAACCCGGGCTCGACTGAGTGAGTGGAACATGGCGGCTCAATGCGACGCCTTCCTCAACGGGCTAGCTCCGTACATTAAAGACGAGCTGGTTTCGTTCGACCTCCCCAACTCATTGGATGGCTTGATCGAACTGACCACGAGGCTAGACAGGCGGATTCAAGCCAGAAGGAGAGAGCAACGGTTGGAGGGGGCTGAACACCGGTTCTCCGTTCATCATCATGGGCCACCTGCTAACCCCGGTCTCCATTCTGAACCCACCTCAGGAGCCGAACCCATGCAGGTGGGCCGCACCGGTTTGTCACCAGAGGAACGGGAGAGACGACGTCGCGGGAACCTCTGCCTCTACTGTGGCCAGGCCGGCCATTTTGTTTCACGGTGTCCAGTAAAAGGGAGGGCTCAGCGGTAGATGGGGGCATCCTGCTGAGCCGATCATTGAACTCTGCCCCCTATCAACGACCCCTGTTCCATGTCCAGCTTCTGTTGGGTGAGGGGTCCCACACTCTCGCCTCCTTCATAGACTCTGGAGCTGATGTTAACCTCATCGATGAGGAACTCGCTCGGCAGCTGGAGATCGAGCTGGACCCTCTGCCCCGTCCTGTTCCGGCCAGCGCACTAGACGGCCACCTCCTGGGAAGGGTCACCCACCAGACCACGCCCATCTCCATGCTCCTGCTAGGCACACACCTGGAGACCATCCGTTTTCATGTGCTGAGGTCTCCTGATCTTCCCCTGATCCTTGGGTACCCCTGGCTGCGTCGGCATAACCCCCACATCGACTGGTCTACGGGGTCCATTTTGGGGTGGAGTCCTTCGTGCCATCAGGTCTGCCTTCAACAGACGGTCACGCCAGTGCCAGCTCCCTGTTCCAGTTCCTGCTCCTCGCCAGATCTCTCTATGGTACCCCCAGAGTATCATGACTTCCGGGAGGTCTTCAGCAAGATGAGGGCCACGTCACTGCCTCCACATCGTCCCTACGACTGTGCCATTGACCTCCTTCCTGGCTCTGTTCCCCCCAAGGGACGTCTGTATTCCCTGTCGGCACCGGAAAGAGAGGCCATGGACACTTACATTAAGGAGGCCTTGGCATCTGGGATCATCCGTCCCTCCTCCTCTCCCGCTGGCGCAGGGTTCTTCTTCGTAGGCAAGAAAGATGGCTCCCTACGACCCTGTATTGATTACCGGGGTCTCAACGACATCACCGTAAAGAACCGTTACCCTCTCCCTCTCATCGCCTCGGCGTTCGAGCTCCTACAAGGGTCCACTATCTACACCAAGTTGGATCTACGAAACGCCTACCACCTGGTTCGGATCCGTGAGGGGGACGAGTGGAAGACGGCCTTCAACACACCAACAGGACATTATGAATACCTGGTGATGCCGTTTGGGTTAACCAATGCCCCGGCCGTTTTCCAGGCTCTGATGACGTGCTCAGGGACCTGCTCAACAAATTCGTGTTCGTGTACTTGGACGACATCCTGATCTTCTCCCGCACGAAGCAAGAGCACGTTCACCACGTCCAGACCGTCCTGCAACGCCTGCTGAGCAACTCCCTCTTTGTGAAGGCCGAGAAGTGCGAGTTTCACGCCACGACAGTCTCCTTCCTGGGCTACATCATAAGCCATAACCATATGGAGATGGACCCGGCTAAGGTCTCTGCAGTCACCTCTTGGCCTGTTCCTGATTCCCGCAAGCAGCTTCAACGTTTCCTGGGTTTCGCCAACTTCTACAGGCGGTTCATCCGGGGCTACAGTGCTGTGGCGGCTCCTCTCACGGCCCTCACCTCCTGCAACATCCCCTTCCGTTGGTCTCCGGCCGCGGAGGGAGCGTTCCGTACACTCAAGGAACGCTTCAGCTCGGCTCCCATCCTCCTGATTCCGGACCCTGACCGTCAATTCGTGGTGGAGGTGGACGCTTCCGATGTGGGTGTGGGGGCCGTTCTCTCTCAACGATCTGCCAAGGACCAGAAGCTCCATCCCTGTGCTTTCTTCTCTCGTCGTTTGTCCCCTGCTGAGAAGAACTACGACATTGGTAACCGTGAGCTGCTGGCAGTTAAGTTGGCCTTAGAGGAGTGGAGACACTGGCTGGAGGGAACCAAGGTCCCCTTCCTCGTCTGGACTGATCACAAGAACCTCGAGTACATCCGCTCTGCAAAAAGACTGAACTCCCGTCAAGCCCGGTGGGCTCTGTTTTTTGCCAGATTCACCTTTACCCTGTCATACCGACCTGGTTCCCGAAACATCAAGCCTGACGCCCTGTCCCGTCAGTTTCTGGTTGGAGAGGGAGACTCCTCCAACTCGGACAGTATTATTCCTGCTTCCTGTCTCCTGGCCGCCCTCACCTGGGCCATCGAGGAGCGGGTCAAAGCGGCAGTGGAGGACCAGCCGGGGCCCAGTTCCTGTTTGCCAGGTCGGCTCTTCGTTCCACAAGACCTGAGGTCCGAGGTTCTGCAGTGGGCACACAGTTCTCGGCTCACCTGTCACCCAGGCATTGCCCGTACCAAGGAGGTGGTGCAACGACGGTTCTGGTGGGCCACCATGGACGAGGACATCTCGGGCTTCGTCAACGCCTGCCCAGTCTGCAGCCAGAATAAGGCTCCCCGGAGGGCTCCTGCTGGTCACCTTCAGCCCCTGCCTGTGCCTCATCGTCCCTGGTCCCACATCTCCGTGGACTTTGTAACCGGTCTGCCGCTGTCGGGAGGCAACACCACTATCCTGACAGTGGTAGACCGGTTTAGTCAGATGGCTCACTTCGTGCCTCTGCCTAAACTTCCATCTGCTAAAGAGACTGCTGAGTTGTTCCTGGAACACGTGTTTCGTCTCCATGGTCTCCCTACTGATGTGGTTTCGGACCGGGGTCCCCAGTTCACCTCCTCATTCTGGAGAGAATTCTGCCGCCTCCTGGGTGCCTCGGTCAGCCTGTCCTCCGGTTACCACCCTCAGTCTAACGGCCAGACTGAACGTAAGAATCAGCAGATGGAAACAGCACTCCGCTGTATGGCATCCAGACATCCCGCTTCCTGGTCTTCGCATCTCATGTGGGTAGAATACGCTCATAACACCCTCACCAGCTCTGCAACCGGCATGTCCCCATTCCAATGTGCGTATGGGTTCCAACCTCCCTTGTTTCCCGACCAAGAGAGGGAGACCGCCTTCCCTTCTGTGGAGGCCTTCATCCGTCGCTGCCGCCAGGGTTGGACCCGGGCCCGATCTGCTCTACTGGGGTCCGCAGAACGTTATGCCACGGCCGCTAATCGGCGCCGTTCCGGGGCTCCAGCCTACCAAGTGGGGCAGAAGGTTTGGCTGTCGACACGGGATCTCCCCATGAAGGAGGATTCCAAGAAGTTGGCTCCCAAGTTCATCGGTCCGTTCCCCATCGACAAGGTGATCAACCCAGTGGCGGTCCGATTGAGATTACCCCGGTCCATGAGGGTCCATGCCACCTTTCATGTCTCCCGAATCAAGCCGTTCCGGGAGAGCCCTCTGCAACCTCCGTCCCGACCTCCTCCTCCTCCCCGCATCATAGATGGGACCCCTGCCTATACGGTACGCCGCCTGCTGCGCTCTCGCCGTCGTGGTAGGGGCCTTCAGTACCTCGTCGATTGGGAGGGGTACGGTCCGGAGGAGCGATCGTGGGTTCCGGCACGCCAGATCCTGGATGACGACCTGTTGGAGGAGTTCCATCGGCAACATCCCGACCAGCCCTCCGGATCCGCCTCGGCACGTGGGGGTCCCGGTTCTGCTTCCCGTCCTGCTCCTGTGTCCGCACCGCCCGGGGATGACGACGTGGGTTCTGCCTCGGACTCCGGTGATGTCGACGGGGGGAGTGTGTCTGGGGCCTCGGAGGAGTTCTGGTAGTATAAATCTGTAAAATGTTTTTTTTTTTTTTTCAGTTGCATACACCAAAAGTATCAGCACATGTTGACAATGTCACATTTAAATTCAGGCCACTAAAACCAGCAACATAAGGCCAGGACAAAATACTAGTCATAATTTAGTAAATAGTAAAAATGTACTCCACTCGGCAGTTGCAGAGTGCAACTTTAAGCATCATGAAATTGGGGACATTCAAGACACGGAACAAACTGTCAATAAATCAAAGCAGCAGAGGCAGACTCCTGAATTTTAGTCTCAGAAGGGTGGCGTTTTCAAAAGATTACACTCAGGAGGCTGGTCATGTGAATGAAAGGCCGATCCGCAACCAAAGTTTCATGCAAGAACTGTTGCAATGTAAACAGCCCTCAAATTATGTGTCTTCTTTTCCTGTGAATTCAAATGCTCCTCAGAAAATGAATTTCCGTCTGGAGCTTATAACAACTTCAGTGTTTATGAAGTCTGAAGATGTAGCCTAATGTTGAAACAACATAGTCGGATACTACAAATAAGATGTGTCTTGATCTTTTATGTTTAGAAATGTTTAAACAACACAATGTTTAATGCTTTACAGTAAGAGGTTATTCCCCCCCCCCCCTTTATTCCAAATGACATCTGACCCAGGCTACCTAGATTTGTGACTTGGTTATAGGCCTCCCAGACCTGGTGTAGCACCATGCCAGCTCCTCTGTCTCCTCTCCTGCAACCCTTCTTCCTGGTCAATCCAAACTTATCACATGGTGATGCTTAGTCAGTGACCTTCGACATCAACCTAAGACATTATCCTTCCCACGTCTAACTATGGCGTTTGGGATGCTGTTACGGTGATGTCAACAAAAGCACTTGTGGTGGGATGAGGCAGCACAGTCCCTGCAACAGCACGGACTGTCACGATGGTTGTAATTAGACACCAAAGTCATGGACGGTTGGGTTTAGGCTGAAGAGGCACATGGTAAGGTGTTGAAAAAAGGGTGTTTGTGGGACCCATCCTCCTGCCCACCTGATAAGCACTTCTGCGCTCCTTATTTAGGTGGTTACCAACAGCATTATTACCTGACACATCTCCTTAAGTGTTTTAAGTGCATGCGACCAGCTTCGTCTGTCTGCCTTATCATCTGACCACATGCAACGCACATAGATGCAGAAGGTCACTGCCCACAACAACCTCTTTAGCTCTACCACCAGTCCATCATCATTCCAGTGCTACCAACCCTCTCTATTCCCAGAGATAATTTGTTAGGTAAATTTCAGTCCTGGCCTATGTCCATAGATGCACCACACTCCTGCTCCCCCAAGACAGAGCATCTGGGGAGGGAGGGGGCATGGACATGACTTAGAAACCACACTTCCTGCTGAGTGGATGGCCTGTTGGAAATCCTCTGGGAGCAGCTGATTCTCTGCCCGCTCAGTCAATGCAAACACTCTCTGGCATGTGTATCATATTTGCTCTCTTTAATATATTTGCTGCTGTTGAACACCTGTGAAGTCACCAGTGATTTTTAGATTCCGATGGTCGACATCAATGATCAATCATTTCAGTCCATGAGCAAGTTAGGATTCAGCCTGTTTTTCCTGTTTTTCACGGAGTGATGCTGTAATTAAAAATGTGTGTGTGTGTGTGTGTGTGTGTGTGTGTGTGTGTGTGCGTGTGTGTGTGTGTATGTGTTTGAAAGTGTTTTAATTCCCTGCAGGGTCTGACCTCTGAGGTCTGTGCTGTGTAAATGTTTAATTAAAACAAGAGAGGAGTAAAATAGACGAGGGAACTTTACACCAGATCCTGTGATTTTAATTTGCTGTGATCTCGTTCATGAGGAAGATGGAAAAAAAAAAAAACTTAGCCTTAATTAAAAACAACACTGATTTATTTGAGAGCTGTGGCTGTGAGCTGTATCTGTGATACTTTTGATGGAGGAGTAATTTACACCATACAAGACGTCCTCATACAGAGTGCAAAAACATGTGCTCCCATCCATCAAGGAGATGAACCTCTAATATTGGTCTTGGGCTAATAACAAACTTTCCTTTGCCATTAGTATAATCCTAAATATTTTTTTTTATTTATCGGATAGTGCTTTATCTGTCTCCATCTTTCTAAACCAGTTCTGTCTTTGTTTATTTAAAATGACAAAGGGTGCAGTTTTTCTCTTTTCACTCCTCTGTGTCCTGTTTACATTTGGCTGCCAAAAGACCTCCTTGTAATTGAGTGAATATGACTGTTTTCTCTAAAAAGTAGGGGGAAAAAACTGTGGCACATTTCCGCAAGGAGCGAAGATATTACATTAGTACTTTTCATGCATATCATATCATATCTAAAGTGACAGAGCACACAAGCAGGTTGTCATCAGGAGGTGGAGGAAACAGTGGATGGCGTGACACTTGAGCGAGATGCCTGCCGAGCTGCAGACCACTGTACAAGACCAACAAACAACTAAACTGGTTGTGTTTCAGCTTGTGATCGATGTGTCTTCCAGCAGCTTTTTAGCCACCAAACGTGGATGTGTTTAAGCAACCTGTTGCTCTGTTTCTGCTGTGTAACGCCTGAAACACACTGCCTGCGTGAGCAGCGCTGCTCAGATGCGTCTCATCTGTGTGTCAGCCACAGCACATCGAAAGAAACAGTGGCACCCTGATTTTTTCATGTGCACGTGGGTTGTCAGCAGAAATAGACAGCGAAAATGGTGTTTTGATTTTTACATTGACTCCATGCCACCTTTTATCACAGTTTCAATGTCTACATCTGTTACAGACATGGAGAAATACAAATATATCTGTCTTACACAAGCTTTCCTGTTTCTGTTTCAAAATAAAAATCCTTTGACAATGTCTCTTTCAAAACAATCCCATTAGTTGTTGACACAAGACATTCTGTTCACCCTGCTGCCTTCTGGAAAAAGATACAGAGGTATCCTCTGCCGAACCACCAGACTACAGAGCAGCTGCTTTCCCCAGGTTGTGAGACTCTTCATCTCCTCCTATGATGCCAAAAAGATGTAGCAGGATTTAGGGTCAACTTTAATTTCATTTCTCCTTAAACCATGTTTAAGAAATATGACAAATAAATCTACCGTGTACCTTTATTATGTAACATTTACAGGACCTTGTTGGTGACAATATAGGAGCTTGCACTGCCTCATAAACTAGTACAATATGTGCTTATAAATGTGAAAATAAAGTACTCAGCAGCAGGCAGTCCTGCAGAAGAGTCGCAGCAACAACGCTGCCAATGTGGACACTGCAAGCATGCAAGATGCTGCAGTTTGGCGAGGCTGCCATCACACATTGCTCACGCATGCAGTGTGTTCAATTTGTTCCCAAATATTCCAGGCATTAGTGCCACAAAGAGTGATTATATATATTGTGACATTGCTGGGTTTCCTGTTGGGGTTGTACCACCAAAAGCAGGTATTTCAAGTCAAACCCTGATCTTTTCCTAATCATAACAGCATTTTGTTTGGTTTTTTTAGCCTACATGCTAACCACAGTTTTGGTGTTGAAATATAAAAGTTAAATGTAAATTTTCTATGAATTTGTCACAAAATAATGTGCAAATTTAAAGTATGTGTGGTTTGCAGAGATGCACAGTGCCAACATTTATTCTAGCAACTGGGTAGATAGGTCAGTAAAACTATGTTTCGTCTGAATAGGCAGCATTTGAGACAGATGTCTTAAAATGTTTTTTCTTTTCTGATCTCATTTTAGATTTTAATTATATCTATTTATTTTAACTGTATTGTTTTAATTGCTTTTAATTGGTGAGATTATTTTTCTTCTTGCTCTGCATTTTTGTAAATACGAGCTTGATCTCAATGATCCATCGAGACTAAATAAAGATCAAATGCTATTAAATGGCAGGATGTGACTGCCATTCTTTACCAAACAAACTGATAATTTTTTGAAAATGTTGCAATTATTTTCCCAGTAAACAGAAAGATCCTGCACTTCAAACAGTGGACATTCATGTTTATGATAACCTCACCAATGCAGCATCAAAAAAACAGGCAAAAGCAGGAGGTTAACAAATACATTCAGCAAAGCGGAGCACAGTATGAAGTGTGTGATCAGTCCTTTTACCACTGGCTGAGCTTTAGGTTTCATGGTACATTTCTCCCTGTCAGGTCTCTCTCTGGCAGATAGAAATGTTATTAAACCCCCTGCTCTGCAGCACTGATTGATCTGATCAACAAATAAGACATTACTCACATACCATTCATCATTGCACGCCTGCACACACACAGCAAAACATCTCCATTTACCAATTCAAGTAAAGAACCTGCCATGTCCTGGGTGACACGGGTGGGAGACTGCGAGTGTACATACATGCATGACTGGCCTCATGTCTTGTATGTAGGTGTAGGAGTACATGTACACATCCAGCCTGCTAAGATGCAGTGACAGAGGAGACAAACCTTCTTACAGACAAATGTATGTTAGTGGAGAAAAAAAAACACTCGGAGGGGAAAAGGGAAAAACACCATTTGGGCAGATGATGATGTCTGGTCACTTTCAGCTACTGTCCACTATTAGACAAATACCACTCTAATACCAATTACCAAGGTCAGATCAGGGTTATTTCACCCGCATTCAACCCTTTTATGTCATTTCAAACCAAGCCAGCCAACATAGGTTAATCCCTGGTCATTATAATTGAGATATGACCTCGGTCATAACCCGGGAGTACAATAATATATATGTACTTTGTTGTGTAGATACAAATATAAAAGAAAAAAAACACTTAGTTGTCCTCTAGTTGTCCGTCTTACAGGCATTAGCAACTGATGGTCTATCATCTGTCATTACTCAGTTTCTTCACTAGAATCCTTTGCTATGAAAAATGTTTAACTCTTACATCAAAAGTACATAGCATTATGCATCACAAAACAAGCAGCACTCTAGTGTGCCACATTTCAAAAATTGCCAGTCTTACCATGTCATTGGCATGTTTGTGTGCACTGGAGTGGAAAGGGAGGGGTTACTCCAGATCAAACAGATTGTGGATAATACTTGTCAACGACCAAGTTTTGTTTGAATGCAAGAATTACCAGCTGCGGTTCAGTGAACACACTTTTGTGCCTATGAGGTGACACATAAGAATCACATGCCATGAAGAGGGCATTAGAACGCCATGATATAACCCCTTACCAGTAAGTGCTTCATTTTTTCTGGGGCATATCATGCAGATGTGAAAGGTGGCTTTTGGTGACGGGATCTCTCGCCAAAAGCACTGTAAAAGTTGTGGTATTTGATTAATACGTAATGAGAACCGGATGATTTTAACTTACTGTTTAACCCTACCAGCCGGCCACCATAGTAACTGTTGATTTTAATCAACTCCTCCTTCAACTCCAAAGATGTAGCAGGCTCAAGGACAAATTGTAATTTCATTTTTTTTAAACTTAAAAAAAAAGACTTACATATCTACCTCCTAGAACCAATGTTGAGCAAACATGACCTAGCAGAACTGTTAATAGGTTTTTTAACATAAGAGATGTTATTTTTGAAACTGATTTAAAGACATGTTTGACAGTGTATAATGAAAAATACAATTAAATATTAAATATTTGTTCTTGGCAAAATCACCAACTTGTCAGCAGGGTGACTTTACAGCAGAAATAGACGTGGTCCATAGACGTTCACTGTAAGTGTAAAGTGGAAAACCCATTTTCCACCAAAAGCAGCATCTCATTTTTCAGTGCCTCTTTTGTTGAACTTTACACCTTTTTGTGCCTCTACTCCCACCTGCGTACCTGGGCACCAAAATACTACAAATACACAAAAAGAGAATTTCAAGGTCAAGACAAAACTGTTGCAGCGCTGCTTGTGCTATCTTCTATCAGCTGTATAGAATGACAAATTTAAATAATGTAGACATTTAGAAGAGAGAAAACTCTCAGAGCGGTTAAATGGCTTGAACTTGCCTTTTTTATACCTGTGATGAAAACATACTTTCGGCTCTTTCGCTCTGCAGGGTGAGGTCAAAAGCTAAATGATCGTACACTTACTGTTATGCATTCTCCAGGTCTGTTTGCAGACATCAGGTAACAGAATAAATACCTAACTCGAAGAGTGCTGAGCTTATCTAAGGCTACCAGTAGACTCTCTGTAAAGAAAGCCTATAAGACGAGACACCGAGCCCGGCACGATAAGACACCAGAGGACAGATCTGGGTCAGGGTGTCACCCACTAGCTGTGAAAGAAAATCACCCAACGGCCACCCAAGGTACTCTCTGCTGCCTGTGTAAGAGGGTGTGTGTGTGTGTGTGTGTGTGTGTGTGTGTGTGTGTGTGCGTGTGTGTGTGTGTGAGGGAGACAAACACTGAGATTAAAGAATAAAAGCATAACTCAAGTATCACGACGTGTTTACTGTCTGTAATTATTTGCTTTGCTCTAAATTTCTACTTAGATTTTCCCCTGGGGGAAAAAATATGTTATTTCAGATTGAGATGACAGAAATATCAGATCAAAAAGAACAAATATCAAAACGTCATCCCTTTTGCACTCCAACAATTAGCAAGACTAATCTCAGATCTATAGAGGCAGCTGCATCATAAATATCCCATCAATCATATGTGGCTCCATCACCAAGCTCCTTTGTGCTTAGAAATAAAAGTCCACATATACTATACGTATATAGTTAGTGTAAGAGCCTCCTAATCACACATTTTATACTTAATAATGTTGATGTGGGACATATATAGGTTTTGATATTCACATTTTTACAACAGATTTTTTATATTTTGTATGGTGCATAGCAGTACACTAAACTTAAGTTATGTTTATATTTGCATTATTTATTAGACTATTTCTGTTAGAATGCAGGCAGAATTTTGTACCACAGCTATGTAAGGCTGTTTAGTGCACATAACAAAAGAGGATAAGATGGCGCTGGGCTAGAAGATGACGAGAAGCCTGCGTCAGTGTGACACGTTCTCACTCCGAACTTGTCACATAGCGCTGCTCTGCCAGGACCTTCCACATCAACGTATTATGTTTTAGGTATCTTTCTGCGTCAGCTGTTTATGCTCCGGGATGCCGTCAGTGTGATGTGGTTTGTTGTACGTGGACATGGAAGGTGGTTTTTGGTGTCACACTCAAAAGCACTGACAGAGCAACACTATTTGACGAGTTCGGAATGAGAACTGTTTGGTGAGTGTGGATGAATATACGTTTTTGACCATTTTTGTCGTGTAGGAACAACAAAGCACACTTTTTTTACCATTTTATATGAGACAGGAACAGGACATCAAGTCAGAAGTGGACCAGACGAAATATGGCCCAGGAACTATGGTATGTTCATACAGCCACTATGGTTAGTCAGTCTTATATTACTTTTTTTTTTTTTCAACACTGTGTGAATATAAAATAACACTAGGGAAATAATGAGGGCTGGTATGGCTGATTTGGCCTTGGAGGGATAAATCTGATGTTATTCTCTACTTCTCTTGTAAACAAAACCCTTAAGACCAAAACCAACTACTGTGTTAACAATAACAATAATAGCTTACTTCTTTTTTAAGGCCCTTCAATAGACCCAAGGATGCTTTACGCAGATGGATGCAGAACAAATAACACAACAACACAAAAACAGAAAATAATGGCAGCAATGCTTTCTGTGGATAACAGAATTCACCATGGCCAGGCCTTGGTGAACAGGGAGGTTTACAGGAGTTTTGTAAAGACGTCCACAGATGCAGCATGATGGATCTCTGCCAGGGGAGTTCCACAGGATCGGGGCTGCCACACTGAAGACTGTGTATCTAAAAGTCAGTAAGCTGGTGTTAGGGGTGTTGAGCAGTCCCCTGTCCGAATACTTAAGGTTCCAGGATGAGGTTCAGGGGTAGATGAGATCTGATAAGTACCAGGGGGTGAGGGCACTGCAGTGTCTGGAAGTGAGGGGGATGTGGTGCCTGGTACATTGTGGGGGCTAGTGGGGTGGTGTTTTGTGTGCTGGATGGCTTGCTCTGTTTCTCTCCCTGTGTTGCAGGGGATGGGAGTGGCCTTCTGGCACTGGAGCTCTCCACACACTTCCTCACCTGCACCTGATTACCAATCACCCCTCCCTGTCTGCTGCTGCACTCGGCCGTCTCTCTTTGTACCTTTTTGCTGCTCTCACTCCTAGTTTTTTGGATTTTTTGTGCTCATGTTGTCTCTGTGCTTCCTCCAGTGTTTCTCCTCGCCGTGCTACAGTGCCTCGCTGCCTAGCTCCTCGCCTTCAGACTCAGTCACCTCCAGCTTCCTTACCCACAGAGTCTCTATGCACTCAGCCACCACCAGCCTCATGCTCGCCCTCGTCACTGACAACCTCGCTCTCAGCCACCCTGAGCCAAACGCGTTCCTTCCCCATGGACAAACCTCAGCCACTCTAAGCCACACGCTCCCTGGCTTTCCATCCCCCATTCCCTTCATTATTATCATTAAAACTTTGTTTATTGTTCACCTAACGTCTGTGTGTTTGCTCCTGGGTCCTTCCCCTTCACTCTGGTTTTGCAGAGCAACACAGAGGAAGTATTTTTACTTTTTCTTTTAATAATATTTTCAAATTCACAAGTGGAAACCTGACAAATTGTTGGAACCACTGTAATAAGAGCATCTGTTAATAAAAACAAATCTTTAAAAAATATAAAAATAAATTGAAACGTGTTACAGACATCAAATTCAGAATAAGTGTATCTACAACGAAAAAAACAACCAAGTTAATCAGTTGTTGACCATTAAATATTTTGTTTTTGTACTATATTAAATTTAATTTAGGTTAAAAAGGATTTACAAATTATTCTTTTCTATTATTTATGCTTTACACAGCACAACAACATTTTTTAGTTGGGGTTGTACTTATTTACTGTGTATTTTAAACCTCATCCCTGCTGGAGACGCGATGCAATCACATTTTTTCACATTTTTCCTGCTTTTTTTTCTCCCTCTCTCCCCCTTTTTCCTCTTTCCTCGCTTTCCACTCTATTGTTCCCCAGCTTTTTGCAGTAGAGCCCCTCTGCTAGTGTGACTAGAAATACATTTTAGAAATGCTCAATGACTCCATGATTGTCAGGAGACTTGCAGTGTTGCAAAAAAAAGCTGGTGTGACAATGGAAAGGATGAGCTGCCTCACTGGCCAATCACACACGCGAGTCAAGCTGTGGCTTACTACCCCCCAAAGATTTTTATTTTTCCCTGTTTTCTGAAATCTAATGACATTTTTAAATTAGTGCTATTATAAAATCCTATTGATCTTGACACTGACTGCATGCCTTCTCAGAGGCCTTTCTCTGGATGTAAGACTATGTTATCAGCTTTTTGATTATTTTTTTACTCTACCTCTTTGCATGCCATGCTGGCTCTCCTTTCCGCTGCTTTCCCTGGCACAGGAGACCACTGCCTGGCTTCCTCCAGCACATAATTTGTTCTGGCATTGTGATGGAGACAGGTGAGCTCCACTAATGAGCCTGAGTGCAGTTTGCCACACGGAGAAATCACTGTTTTGGGCAGAGTCGTTACATCTCCAGGAAAGATCTGGAAAGATCCCGATGACAGCTCTGTCCCTCTTAATTGCTGTTTTTGCTGATGTGTGTATATAAGTCAAACTTAGGCGGACTGGAATATCTGACAGAGACTCAGGTCTGTTCCACATGGCGGAAAATTTCTGGCCTGACTAAAGTGTAATTATAAAGAATGCTGTGTGCAGAAGCAGCACAGACCCACATCTAATGAGTGAAAAGCAATGGAATCATTTGTCACCATTTGGTACGCGAAAGGCATTTCGGCTGACTTTTTGATGAAGATTCTCAGTAGAGCCATGATGATCCTCTCAAATTAATGCAGAGTAAAAATTTTTAATTAGAGGAGCGTTCTTTGCCCTAATTGTGGACTAAAAAGCACCATTGACTATTACAGTGTTGTTGTTTTTTTAAGTTCATCTGGGATTAAGCGGTGCTAGGGCCACTGTTTCAGGGTTCTCGGCTTTCCTCCAAATCCTGCAGTTCAAAATATTATTCACAGCTGACTTGGCTGCATCACAGTGAAATCCTTCCTATTTGATGCCAAGCATTTTTCTCTCTTTATCACTCTTTCTTCCTCCCTTTGCCTCTCAGTGTGTGCAGCTCACCGTTGGAAAGGCCATCTAGTGTGATTCGAAACTGCATAAGAGTTGCCCTTCAGGTTTAAGCAGCCAATCTAATCCTTGTAATCATGTCTTGTACTCAAAGCCCCTTTTCTCCCAGTGGCTTGGGGAGGGGGGCTGGGAAGCAGAGAGAACACGCTGCATGCTGGTGAGGAGCTGTGACCCGTACACCATTCAATGCACTGCTTTATTTCTCCAGCTTTTTAAGAGATATGTGCTGGGAGAGTAAAAGTGACAGATAATGTTTCCAGCCTGTTCCGGGATATGCATGCAACCAATGTGGAATGACAGGTGCATTTCCGAAAAAGAGAGACCATAATGTTTTTCTATTTAGCACTTGACAGTTTGCCTTCATCATAACATGAGCTTAAGGGCTTCCGAAGCAGCGTGATTATTGCCGGCCCCCAGCGCCTCTCTGCCCAGGAATTGAATTCCTTTATGGGGGAGAGGAAAGCTGTTAAAGGCCTTGCCTGAAAGGATGCAGACAAATCAGCATACTAAGTGAATTTTATATGTGCCATTTCTCTGACCTCCATCTTCAACATCGCCTGGTTCTCCTCAAGTGCAACCTGACCCGACTCAGTTGACCAGAAGTTTATGAATTTGTAAAAGACGCCGCGCATAATGTTTACTAAAGCGTTACAGTCCCTCCCCACATTCTGAAATATTTAGGTGCCCTGCAGGGTGACATTATCACTGTATTCTGCTTTGATGTGGCCTCGCCTTAACCCCGTTTTAGCGCTGCACACTTAATATGTTCCACAGATGGATTGGCAGAGGCTTCAGAACAGTGATACTCAACTTGTGGACAGCAGGCTAAATCTGGTCCCCTATAGGTTGCCAAGTGCCCCCCAACCATTTTCTGATTCACAATAAAAATAAAGTGATTCAAACTGCAAATTGTTTTTGTACTTTTAGTATACAAAAGATGCCAGAGCTCATAAAACAGCATCAAAATAGAGCTTGCTTCTCAAAAAAAGTGCCAGTGGAGGATCACCCACACCCCTGACAGAAGTGCTAGCTAAGCCCTTAATGTCTTAAAATCCTAGAATTGTCCTGAAATTCAAGAAACATCCTAAAATCTGAGATGCATCCTGGAATTAAAAAAACAAAAACAAAAAACATTCTGACATCCTAGAAATATCCTAAAATCTTGATGTGTCCAGGAAAACATCCTCAAAATCTGAGAAACCTCCCAAAATCTGAGAAAATACCTACAATCTGAGAAATGCCTAAAATCTGAAAACTTTCCAACATCCTAGAAATATCCTAAAAGGATAGAAATGTCCTAAAATCCGAGAAATGTCCCAAAATGCTATGAAAAAAAAAACGTCAAAATAAAATATAAATCACTGAGTTTATGTGTAAAGAAATGTGCTATATAAATAAAATTGCCATTGCCATTGCTTGTTTGCTTCTTTGTTGTCAGTCCCTCTACATGTAGGTGTCTCATTCCCCTGGCTCCATCCTATAGACTTTACTTTAACATGACATTGTGCAATTAAAATGCAAGTTTAGAGCCTCCATAAGATTCAGTATACAAAGAGTACTAATATAAATAGTCTGTCACTCTTATCCCACAAGTGTTTTAACTGAATTGTATGACTTTGTATTCATATCTCGTCAGATAAATATAAGGGTGATGTTCTCTCACTCATCTTAAATTCAGCCCTTTTTACAAGAACAAAACAGAACATTATATTCTCCATAAAGTATTGAATATCCGCCCAAACATCTGCAGAGTTATCAGCAGAGCACTGGTTGTTTTTCCTCTAACATGCCCACTCCAGATAAAATAGTCCTCCTTGAGTTGAAATTGCTGTGCTTCCAATTGGGAATTGGATGGAAATCATGCTTTTCTGGGGTTGAAGACTATTTAGCAAGTTGAATGTGATTGCCACTCCACACTTCTGTGTGCAGACATTTCATTTCAAAGGTTTACCACTTCTCAAATTAAAAAAAAAAAAAAAAAAAGTCACCACACGGTACACAGTCTTTGGAGAGCAGCTTCACGTTTTATGTTTTGGGTATAATCACAAAGGGAAATGGTTTTGCTGAAATGTTTTACATCAGCTGGAAATTTGCTCTGTACAGCCTTGTCAAAGAAAGGCAGTGTCAATATTAACATATTTGGTATTGCAGGTCATCTCTTAAAGCAACATGTGTACTACATAAATATGCTTTTAGAGATTACCTGAGATAACCTGAAGAAATTCATATTCTGCAAGAATACATCTTGCCATCTTGTAATATAATATTTTTGTTTGTATACTACTGAATTTTTACAATTTGTAAATATCAATTTTATTTTTTTGGCCTTTATTTCCGTCACTTACTCAGAAACATATGTGGTTGATAATGTTTTTTTTCTTTTTTTTCTTTTTTTCTTTTTTAGTCCATTGATGTGTAGTTTTTTCTTTTTCTTTTACTTTATTAAAGTAACCCTCCCAACACTGTTTACAGAATACATGTTGACCTGTTAAAAATGTAATAAGTAATGTAAATATTTCAGCATATCATCATACAATAGTTTATATGACATACTCTGAAAATTGACACCCAACAGTTTGTATGCTGTCCCCCAAATTATTGCCCCATGAATGGCGTTACACAATTTACATTTATATGCAAAAGCAAACAAAAACATTTACCCCTCAAAATATAGCTTTAATTTAACTAAACTGTATTTAAACATTTTTCTCAGTAACTGTAACAGATTACAATTACATTTATTGTTGAAATAATTACACATTACTTATTACTTTCCAAGACTGGAACAGTCTTTCATTATATTAACTCTTTGAAACCTAAGCAAATTGGCCTGATTTTTTTCGAAAAATTACTGGAAGAAAGCAATAAGCAATGGCAATGAGCAAAGGCCAACTAGAAATAGCAAGAACTTAGTAAAACATTATGAGAAAATTACCTGAATATAAGCAAAAATTTAAATCATTCTTTTTTGTTTGTTTGTTTGATTTATTTGAGAAAATTACTTGAAGACTTCCTGGAAATAAAATGAAAAATATTTTCTGTAGCATAATTTTAAACATATAATAATGACTATTAATATTTCCCCATTTTTAAAAAAAAATATTATAATCCCTCCCACAGCTAATTTTTAACTCAATTTCTTGTCGCCTTTTACTTTTGTTTTGTTTTGCAATTTCGAGGACACTTCTTGCAACATTGCACATTGCTTCTTTCCCATGTTTTCAAAAGAAGTCAGAATGTCACTTTTTTTTTCTTTTTTTTTCTTTTTTTTTGACATAGTAGGCCCCAACAACCGTGTATCCCTCTGTCTCACATTTTGGTCCAGAGCAACATATCCCAAAAACTACAACCCAGATTGCCATGAAATTAGGTTTGAATATTCATGGCACCCAGAAAATGACTCCTGACCTTTTGTTCAGTTCAAATTTACCCTGTGGCCAAAGGTCCATGAGGTATCTGCAAGTATAATTTCCAGAAGATGGGTTCTAATGTTTTTGGTGACCACTGACCTTTCTCGTACATGTACTTCAGGCCACTTTACATTGGATACAGTACTTGAACATTTAGAGGACCAATTGCCATGAAATTTACCAAACATTGTCATGCACATCAAATGATCTCTGTCCATTTTGTCTGTAACCTATAGTAACCATTTTGGACAAGATATGTACTTGACCAGATGTTCTAACAGCATCATATAGTGGAGTCTGTTAGCTTTCTCACGAAAACATGAACAGAAATTTGAAGTAAAAAATCCCCCGGATTGCACATCTTTAAAAAATGAATGTAATATCGAGATTTTAACAGCCTTACAACTTGATTTTGATTTAATTTTTTTCCTTTAAGTGTGCAACACTGTGTTATTTTTCAGTGCTTTGAGTCTTTTTGAAAGGAAAAGCTGGACAGCAAAAAGGATTTGATATAACACATAAACATAACAATTTCTTTAAAATATGGTCACAAGGAATGTGAATTACTTTATATTTATGGGCCTTCAGAATGTGCTGTAGCCACTGTGGTCCAACAAAGTGTCGCTAAAATATCAAATAAAACGAGAATAAAAAGGGAATGGAGTAGGGTTTTTTTTTTGTTGTTTTTTTTTAAGTGGTTCGATCTCGATGAAAGTAGCAGGGCCCTTTGTTCTCTAAATGTAGAGCCAGAGGGGCTGAATGGAGAGTTTCCTTTTCTCCCAGGCCAGTCCTTTTGTTTTTTAGGAGAATTAATGCGGTTGTGGGTGCTGTCATCTCGGTCCCCAGCGCCCGCTCTTTCCTTGACGTGTTGGAGAGCATCTGTCATGGAGGTCTCTGGTCGTTAGCTCATCTGTCAGCCTTAGACAGCGGCTCGCTTGTCACTTGTCATTTCCAGCGCCATATTCAATCTAGCAGTTTTCTTTAGAGACCCTCTGTCTTTGTCATACATGCCAATATTGATTCTGACAACTGCAGGGGGTGGAGTGGGGTAGTGGGTGTTTCATGCCTTGACTTCTTTTTATTCCTTTCTTTGTGGGTGTCAGTGTAGATAGTGGATGTAACAACAGGGATTTTTTTTTTTTTAATTCATGCCTGAATGCGGTGTAATGTTCAACTTACATGTCACATTGCCTGCATGTCGGAGGAGTTAGATACTGTTATGGCAGTTGCTGCTTGTGCCATGATAAAGACAAAACCATGAACTGAAAAAACAAGTCGCTGCAGGTGAGGATTAGTTGTTTTTTTCTGGTTTGCTTTTAATGAGGATGTGTTACACAGGTTATAGATCACAAGCTGTGTGCTGTGGAAGAAAGTAATGCTCAAAGACATCTGTTCTCATGCTCTGTTTGTAGGTTTTCCTTTGAAAAGTAATGCACCCAAATTCATACATATCCCACATAAACACAAGCGAGCAATTCACACATGACCTGTACTCTGTAGGCTGCGACCAATGCACTGACGGCAGTAAACAAGGAAGCAATCCTGGGCATCGAATAAGGAGGCAGATTGGAATGGTGGATGGGTCAAGAAACACAGGACTCTCCCCAGGAGACCAGTGTTTGGAACAGTGAAAACTTTGAATTGACTTTGCATCATTTTAAGGTACGTCCTCACCATGCCTCTAATCCTTAACCTAGTCACATTACCTTTACAACATGTTCTCATCCACACTCATCACATGATGCCACCTTGTCAGTGACATTCTGCATCTACTTATGACGTTTTAGGTATCCTTCTGTGTCAGCTGTTTGCGCTCAGGGATGACGTTACCGTGATGTCAGCAAATGCACGTTGGGATGACGTCATGGTGGAATGTAGCCTGGTTTCCCTCAGAACTCGTCAAATAGTGCAAGTTGCATCCAGCCGCATTCTCAAGTGTGCGTTGCATGTCCACATGCCGAGTGCGTTCTCATTAGACGCACTCCATCCACTTTCCAGTTGGTAACAACGAGTGGTGTTAATACTTTGAGATATGGCCTCTTTGAGCTCAGGATCATGCTGTAGTGGAAATCCTTATAGATCTACATTTACGCAGCCTATTTCTTGAATATGTCCTTAATTATACATTTTAAGCTCCGTGGCCTGCACAATATTCAAAGCAATTTAAGAAAGTTGTCCAATGTGCTCCAGCTTTTCAATTCAGCAGGTTTTGCTTGAGGAGCAAGAGCTGTTTGAAGTTAATGATAATTCACTTGTGAGCAAAATTTTTAAAAAATAGAACAAGTTTGGACAACGTTTAATGTCACCAGATAAACAACGATAACCCATAGGGGTTCCATGAGGCATGGTTACAGCAAGGTGTTATTTCTGGTGCAGTCTGCTCTGAGCTATGACTAAGGTGCTACATTTCTGTCTCAATACAGCTTCCAGTTTGAACTGACGGCGTCGGCTAGCAGATGGGAGCAGGTGGGCAGGGCTTCCTCTTTCCTTTATCGTCATGGCAGGAATTGTCTAAAAGGTGCTAATAATGCTCAGAGCTGATGGAAGTGAGCAGCTTGGGGTTCCAGATGGAGCTCTTTAACCATACTGACTAAACACTGATGGTGATAAAAATAGTCATTATCAGAAAAGGCACTTACTTGCATGAGTTTGTTTTCTGTACCTTAAAAAAGATATCATCTTCATTGTAACCCGACGAGTATGCCAGTGCAATTACACAATGTCATAAGTCTGTTACATAAAACTTAGATAAAGTACCATTCACTCAGTGTTTGGTTCATTAATCATTACAAGAAATAACACTGACTCGTTCTGCAATAAGTGTACTATCAGTGGAACTGCTATACATTCATCATACTAGTTTTGGAGAGGAAAGACAAGTTTAGATTCAAGTTTTGTTATTTTGCAAGTGGTGAAGTTTACTAACAGTAGGTGGGTTTCCATTAATCCATTACTCTCGCAAAATTTGCAAAAAAATTTTTAAGCTGGCATGAGGTGGTATTTCAGGCAATTTGAAAAAGCCATATTTTGAAAACTGCTGTGGAAACACTCTTTTGGCTTTTATAGGTCACATGATGCTATGGCTATGCGCTTGTCAGGAACTGGCTCCCGCGATCATGATGCAGCAAGCGCTAAAAGATGTTTTTGCATCATATAACTCTTCAAAAGTTGCAAAGATCATCCAGAAGTTTTGAATCCACAATTCCTCTGTGAAATCATGGACTATCACCTCCCAGAAATCCCTCATATGTGGCTGCTCCCACATATAAAGAGCTTGCCTTTCCATTATGGCTCTATAACACGCCTACGTCGCCTTGGATTGGAAATAATGAAGGCTAGTGTGGTGGCTGCAATAGAAAAAACCTGCTAATGTTTTGAACATCCATCGCCATGCTTCTTGGAATGTTATCGCGACAGGAGAAGTCATATAACATCAATCAGTGGAACTGCAATTGTGTTGTATTGACATTTTGAACATATTGCTTAAAATTTGTGCAAATCTGTAATGGAAACCTGCTTATAGTCAGTATGTCCACAGAACAACATATTTCTATACTTATTTTGCAAAGAAAACTTTGGTATGGAAATTCATGTTCCCCAGAGGCAGTTTCTTAACATTTTCAGGAAGGTTTTTGCATTATTTTCTTTTTATTTCCCATTAGAATTGAGAGTTTGTTCACACTGTTGTTCTCAAGCAGCACTCCACTCTGCCAACTGACCTCTGAACAAGGCTGTGTGTCCTCCATCTGTACGAGCAAATTAGTGAAAGTACAAAAAAAAAACTCCACAGTACTTGAAAAATATTGTAGCAGTTAATTTTGCACATAAAAATTGAGTTCACTTATGAGACAGATTCCAGTTTTGTAAAAGCCGAGCTGCAGGCTGAACAGTTTTGTGACACTTACATTCAGGTCAATCCATACGGTAGCTATGGTTTAGAATATCTGACTGTTATTATGAATGTTATTGCTGTGACCTGTCAGCTTTCTCTCCTCTCACCTCTGAGTTTGTGCATGTGTGTCCGTCGGGAATCAGATGCCTTTTGAACTGAGGTTGGGAGAAGATCTGCCTTGCATTCAACTCTTCCAGAACCAAACAAAGGCAGCATCTTGACTGTGTATTTTGTGAAATTCGGTGTAAGTAAAACTTCAGGCAAGCCTTATTTTTGACTGAGTAATTTAGCATGTTGATTTAGCAGCTTGGTGACTTTGAAGAGTCTTTAGGGCACATTTGGATTTGTGAATTAAGGCTTGTTTGGTGTTTATTTTGTTAGTTCATAACCCAGTTTCCCTTATTTAAGCAGTTCATAGTGAGATACCTTTTTTTGTTTATCCTGTTTTCATTTGCTTTGAGCTAGGAGCCTTTGGTTAGAAGACTGTCTTTTCTTTAAGTTTTGTTTTTGGGTATGTAGGTTAGGGACAAAGAATTGTATTTTTGCTTGTTTATTTTAGGCGCTGCTCAACTCTAAAGTCAAAAAAGCTGCTTACTTAGTCTCTGATAACTTCTGTATTGCAGCTCTGTCTTAGGAGTGAGAGAGTGGGGAGTCACACAGCATGCTTTGTCCAGGTTTCTTCCTAAAACGGGGACATAACATTATTTCACATTAGGTTTTACCCAGTATGCATGGCTCATTAAACCATAAATAGGTTATAAAGAAGGATTGTGTTCACATCAGCAGATACTTGTGTTATCAGTATTTGGGTTTGAAAATAAAAAGTGGTGTCGAGCCATCCCCACTAATTATGTCTGTATATTGAAAGATTGCAACAGTAGCAGAAAGTAGGTGTTGTGAAAAGTAAAACAACAAAGTAGCTTACAGGGCATGTAAACACTTTTGCAAGAAACAAAAAAATAAAAAATAATAAAACCCAGTAAAATAAAATAAATCAAGGAATGACCCCATTTGGTCACCAAGTTACTTTGAAAAGTGTAAATAAAGCATGTAAATTAACTTTAAATACAACATGAAGAGAAGATTTCACACACACACACACACACACGCGCGCACGCACACACCAAAAGTTACATAAACGTCCAGACAAGAGTGACACATCCTCATCCCAGGTCGTCACGTTTTGCCACTTTGCAGTTGACTTCCATGTCTACACATTATATTTTGGGTATCCTTCTGCATCTGCTGTTTATGCTCCAGGATGCTGCTATACCGTGATGTCTACAAACATGGCGGGATGACATGTGGTAATGTTTTGACACCACAAGCACATGGCAACCAACGCTGTAATGTCAACAAATGCACATGCTGGCATGGATGCTTAGGATTAGGGGAAAGAGTAAGGTGTAGGAAAAAACAGCACATTCAGACTGGAGGCAAAGGGACTGTCACATTAAAATCCGTTGTTTATGGGATTCATCCACTGCTCCTCCTGCCCGCCCTTTAGGCACCCTTGTGCTCCATGTGTTGCGTTCATGCACATGCTACAGGTTTGGTCCGGTTGTGTGTATATACCACATGCGACAGGCGTCATCCAGATGGCAGCTGGGGTATAATAACTCTGTGGCCGATTCCGCGCAGTAGTGTTTCATGTGGAGGCAAAAAGTGCCTTTTGGCATTCCATACTCATGCTTAAATCACTGTCAAATCTGAGCTTTCACTAGTTCAGAATGTGAACACGCTGGTAGGGGTGGAGGGATCAATCCCAAAATATAGATGCTCTCGATACTACAATTTTAGTTTGAAGATCGATCCTAATATCAATGGGATCATACCTTTTTCTATTACAACAGTTAAACAATACATGTACAAGATGACCGCGACAACAGAAAGTTGATTGCACAGACAGTTTAAGTCATTTTAAGTTATGTTCTCACCAGCTTTCTTTTTCTAAAGCTAACCGCCATAACTTTACAATAATAATGTAGGTGTGTGATAAGGACCCAGCGTCATTTGTGGGACCTAATTCGTATTTAACTGTTTTGTGTGCATTTTTGTAAGATATCATACAAACCAATCTATGAGGATACTTTGCCATAATTTAGTCCTTTTTTAAAATATGTGAACTAAAGCTGAAACAGGTTGTGTTAGAACCCAGATGCAGTACGCCAAAACTCAAAGTTAGTTGGTAATGACTTTTATTATAACCAACACAAACGAAGATCAGCTCACAGAATTTCAGTTCGTTCTTCGGGCGGTAAGCCCAAACAATGTCTCTGGGAATCCCACGAAGCGAAGACACGAAGCTTGAACCTACTGTGGCTGGAGAACAGGAAACCCCGTAGCTCGACGAGCCGACAACACGTGTGGGAACGTTGTCGGGGATAACGCTGAATCGTGGTCAGGGACAGGCAGAGGATCCGTATCCTCGGAGCCGCTAGAACCAACGTTGTCGTCGTCATCATCAGAAGGAGGACCATCCTCCAGCGGCGACGCGGAACACATCGGGAAGGACCCCAACCCAGAAGGTCCAGGAACAGGAGACGAAGGACAGGCAGAGACGGAGGACCCACGACCGGGAGCAGCACGGGACAGCTGATCCGGATGGAGACGATGAAACTCCGTGATGAGCTGGTCGTCCAGGATCTGCCGAGCTGGAACCCAGGACCGCTCCTCCGGACCGTATCCCTCCCAGTCTACAAGGTACTGGAGGCCCCTGCCGCGGCGCCTGGATCGAAGGAGCCGACGGACCGTGTAAGCCGGAGCCCCCTCGATGAGTCGAGGAGGAGGAGGTGGCGGAGAAGTCAGCTGCAGGGGGCTCTCCTGGACCGGTTTGACCCTGGTGACGTGGAACGTGGGGTGGATTCTCATGGTACAAGGCAACTTCAGACGAACCGCCACCGGGTTGATGACCTTCTCGACTGGGAATGGGCCGATGAACTTCGGAGCCAGCTTTCGGGAGTCCACCCTCAGCAGAAGATCCCTGGTAGACAACCAGACCCTCTGACCCACCCGGTAGGAGGGGGCCTGGGAGCGGTGACGATTAGCCACCGAGGTGTAGCGACCCGCCGCCCGTAACAGCGTAGCTCTGGCCCGGGTCCAGGTCTGGCGGCAGCGACGGATGAAGTCCTCCACCGAAGAATAGGCCGTCTCCCTCTCCTGGGCGGGAAACAGAGGAGGCTGATAACCATAAGCACACTGGAAGGGAGAGAGCCCAGTGGCAGAACTCTGGAGGGTGTTATGGGCGAACTCCACCCACAGGAGCTGCGAAGACCAAGAGGCAGGGTGAGTTGAGGCCATACAACGCAGCGCTGTCTCCATCTCCTGGTTCATCCGTTCCGTCTGCCCATTGGATTGCGGATGATACCCTGAGGACAGGCTGGTGGACGCCCCCAGAAGCCGGCAGACTCCCTCCAGAATGCCGAAGTGAACTGGGGGCCCCGATCGGAGATCACATCAGAAGGGATGCCGTCCAACCTGATCACATGCTGCAACAGCAATCCCGCGGTCTCCTTGGCAGAAGGGAGCTTGGGCAAGGGCACAAAATGGGCCATCTTGCTGAACCGGTCTACCACTGTCAGGATAGTGGTGTTGCCACCCGACATTGGCAGACCGGTGACGAAGTCCAAGGCGATGTGGGACCAGGGGCGATGAGGAACAGGAAGTGGGTGCAGATGACCGGCAGGAGCTTGGCGAGGGGTCTTACATTGGTTGCAGACTGGACAGGAGTTCACAAAGTCTTTGGTGTCGCTGACCAATGTGGGCCACCAGAACCATCATTGCAGGACCTCCCTGGTACGAGTGATCCCAGGATGGCAGGTAAGACGAGAAGAGTGGGCCCACTGCAACACCTCCGATCTGTACCTCTCAGGAATGAACAGACGGTTCTGTGGACAGGAACTGGGACCCGGCTGTTGCTCCAACGCCGACAAGATGCGTTCCTCGATCTCCCATGTGAGGGACGCCAGGAGTCGAGAGGCAGGAAGAATGCTGTCAGGGAGGGGCGACTCCTCCTCCTCCTCCAGGAACTGGCGGGACAGGACGTCAGGTTTGACATTACGGGATCCTGGGCGGTATGAGAGGGTGAAAGAGAAGCGAGCGAAGAAAAGGGCCCAACGGGCCTAGCGAGAATTGAGTCTTTTGGCAGTGCGGATATATTCTAGATTTTTGTGGTCGGTCCAAACCAGGAAGGGTACTCTGGCGCCCTCCAGCCAATGTCGCCATTCCTCCAGTGCCAACTTGACTGCCAGTAGCTCGCGGTTGCCGATGTCGTAGTTGCGCTCTGCTGGAGACAGTCGTCGGGAGAAGAAAGCGCATGGATGCAGCTTCCCATCTTCAGCCGAGCGTTGGGAGAGGACAGCTCCCACCCCCACATCTGAGGCGTCGACCTCCACCACGAACTGTCCTTCAGGATCGGGGATGAGGAGAATGGGAGCAGAACTGAAGCGCCCCTTGAGAAGTTGGAAGGCGTCATCAGCTTCACGAGACCAGCAGAATCGAACCTTGGATGAGGTGAGTGCCGTGAGGGGGGCTGCCACCGTGCTGTACCCTCGAATAAATCTTCGGTAGAAGTTGGCGAACCCCAAGAACCGTTGCAGCTGTTTGCGGGAGTCAGGAACAGGCCACGAGGTCACGGCGGAGACCTTAGCGGGGTCCATCTCCATCCTATTGTGGCCGATGATGTAGCCCAGGAAGGAAACAGAAGATGCGTGGAAGTCACATTTCTCCGCCTTCACAAACAGGGAGTTTTTCAGGAGAAGCTGCAAAACGGTCTGGACATGGTGAATGTGTTCTTGTCTGGACCGGGAGAAAATCAGGATATCGTCCAGATACACAAAAACAAACTTATTGAGGTAGTCTCTGAGAACGTCGTTAATCAGGGATTGAAAAACTGCAGGAGCATTGGTGAGCCCGAACGGCATCACCAAATACTCGTAATGTCCCGTGGGAGTGTTGAAGGCCGTCTTCCACTCATCCCCCTCTCGGATGCGGACCAGGTGGTAAGCGTTGCGAAGATCGAGTTTAGTGAAGATGGTTGCCCCTTGAAGTAATTCAAACGCCGAAGCTATGAGGGGGAGGGGGTAACGATTCTTCACAGTGATCTCGTTCAACCCCCTATAGTCAATGCAGGGCCGCAGGGAACCGTCCTTCTTGCCCACAAAGAAGAACCCGGCCCCGGCGGGAGATGAGGACGGCCGGATGATACCGCTAGCCAGAGAGTCACTGATGTAGGTGTCCATGGCCTCTCTTTCTGGTGCGGAAAGAGAGTAGAGACGACCCTTAGGAGGAGCCGCTCCGGGAAGAAGATCAATGGCGCAGTCATAGGAACGGTGGGGCGGCAGAGAGGTGGCCCTGGCCTAAACACCTCCCTGTAGTCGTGGTACTCTGTGGGGACTCCTGAGAGATCTGGGGTGGCGCAGGAGTGGGTGATCGCCCCAGGAGGTTTTCGCCACTGAAGACAGATCTGTTTGCAGGAGAAACTCCATGCCACAATCGAGCCGGTGGACCAGTCTATGTGGGGATTGTGACGACGGAGCCAGGGGTATCCGAGGATTAAAGGCAGTTCAGGGGACCTCAGGATGTGAAACTGGATGGTCTCGTGATGTTCACCGGACAGGAGCATGGAGATGGGAGTGGTCTGATGGGTCACGGTTCCCAGGAGATGACCATCCAGAGCGTTGGCTGGGACGGGACGTGGTAGTGGGACCTGCTTTAATCCCAGCTGACGGGCAAGTTCCTCGTCAATCAGGTTCACGTCAGCCCCAGAGTCTATGAATGTGGCTAGGGTGTGTGACTTCTCTCCCAACAGAAACTGCACATGGAACAGGGGACGGAGACTGGGGGCAGAGTTCTGGGAACGGCTCAGCAGGATGCCCCTCTCTACTGCTGAGCCGGCCCTTTTACTGGACAACAGGAGACAAAGTGTCCAGCTTGTCCGCAGTAGAGACAGAGCCGTCCCCGACGCCGTCTCTCACGCTCCTCAGAAGACAACCTGGTGCGACCCACCTGCATTGGCTCCGTCCCTCCCTGGCTCGCTGTGGTGGGTGGAGGACCCCGCTGGTGACCAGGAAGCCGGTGGGAGCCTCCCTCCAGGCGCTGCTCCCTCCTCCTCGCTTGAATCCGCCTGTCCAGTCTCGTAGTCAGTTCAATGAGACCGTCGAGCGAATGGGGAAGGTCAAACGAAACCAACTCGTCTTTGATGTACGGTGCGAGCCCATTAAGAAAAACGTCACATTGGGCTGCCGAATTCCAGTCACTCTGTCGAGCTTGCGTTCTGAAGTCGATAGCAAAATCAGCGACCGTCCGACTTCCCTGTCGCTGATTCAGCAGTCCCCCGGTGGCGTCAGGACCCAAAGGCACGGGACCAAACACCTTCCGTAGCTCATCAGCGAAGGCTTGAAACGAGACACAGGCTCGTGTACCTCTCTCCCATTCAGCTGTTCCCCATAGTCGTGCTCGGCCAGTGAGATGATTAATGGCGAAAGCCACCTTGGCTCCCTCGGTGGCAAACGTGTGCGGCTGCAGGGCAAACAGGATGGAGCAGTTAGTCAAAAACGGATTGCAGCCCTCTGGATCTCCAGCGTAGCGTTCGGGTGCCCCAACCCGGGGTTCGGGAGCGGAACTGGGAGATGGCGCCGGGTTGGGAGCCGGCTGAACAGGACTCGAACCAGGAACGGCATGTTGGTTTAACGTGGTTGCCATCTGTTGCACTTGGTTAGCCAGCAGGGTTAATGCTCGTTCCAACGCTGAAGCAGAATGACGAGCCTCCGCCGCGTTGGAGGAAAGCTGAGCCTCGTGCTGCTGGAGCATTCCCTCAACACGGGCTAGACGAGACTGTAGTGTGTTGGAGTCTGCTGGGTCCATGTTTGGCCAGATTGTACTGAAACAGGTTGTGTTAGAACCCAGATGCAGTACGCCAAAACTCAAAGTTAGTTGGTAATGACTTTTATTATAACCAACGCAAACGAAGATCAGCTCACAGAATTTCAGTTCGTTCTTCGGGCGGTAAGCCCAAACAATGTCTCTGGGAATCCCACGAAGCGAAGACACGAAGCTTGAACCTACTGTGGCTGGAGAACAGGAAACCCCGTAGCTCGACGAGCCGACAACACGTGTGGGAACGTTGTCGGGGATAACGCTGAATCGTGGTCGGGGACAGGCAGAGGATCCGTAGCCGGGAAAACAGTCCGAAAGAACAATGGTACCGTCGAGGAGCAGGCAGGAGGATCGTCGTGGTCGAGCGGTGAGGTCTTTGCCAGTGGAGCCGTCAGATTTCCGTAACGCCGGAGCGAAGCACGTGGTCGGGGACAGAAGGCAGGTAGGTACACGGGGAATCAGGCACGGAGAGCAGGTCGGGAACAGGCTGGGTCGGCAATGGTAAATCTGGCAGGAAAACGCTGGAGAGTCGTGCATAGTGCAGAGGAACAATCTGGCAGTGAGTGAATGTGTGGGAGTGTCTTAAATACTGGACTGATTGGAGATTAGCTGCAGCTGAGGGAGAGCGGGCTGCAGCAGTGGGCGTGACTGGCAGGTAGAGCAGGTCAGAGTGAGGTGAGTGGAAAAACACTGGCGGTGGGGAGGAGGAGAATGCAGGAGCCATGACAAAAGCCTGATTTTCTAAATAAAAAAAGTTAATTTTAAACTGTACTGTGAGCTGTGTGGCGTTAGCATATTTTCTTCCTGTTTGCTCAGGTTTCCTCCCACCCCAACAGATATGCATGTTTGGTATTAGAAACATTTCTGTCACCTGCCCTGACCAACTGTGTTTTAGAATGAGTTTGTCTCTAAATTTTTATACATCCTTGAATTATATCAAGTTAAACATGTAACATTATAACATGCACCTGTTTCTTACAGTGTATGTGGAAGTTTACAGTGCAACATTGTGTGTGCACCGCAGTTCAAAACACAGGTCTGGCCTCTGCATGGTGTGTGTGTGTGTGTGCATGTGTGTGTGTGTGTGTGTGTGTGTGTGTCTGTATGTGTGTGGTGTTAAACTGGCTCTGAAGGTGAATGCAGACGCCAGAGCTCCATTAGCCCGAGCATCTCGCTCACGGTCAAAAAGAACTCGCTCTCCATTTGGAGCTGGGGGCAGATGGTCATGCCATCATGGAGTCTGGGCTGGAGATGGTGTGTGTGTGTGTGTGTGTGTGTATGTACAGTATTTTAGTGTATCATTGCGTGTGTTTCCCTGGCCAGCTGGGTGTATATTGGTGGGGCTCTGCAGGGGTTGTAAGGCAGCCAAAAGGAACATTGCTCATCTATTTATCTGCATGTTTCACTTCTGCATGTATATAAGGAGGCCTGAAGACCGTCTGCAAGGGGAGATTTTCTTTCACCCTCAGCTGTAAATAAGGTTGTATCTCCGGTCAGAGGGAGTGTATTCACACAGCCTAGTCTTCTATGAATCATGTTCAACTATTCTGCACTCTGAGTATTTAATCTGAGTTATTAATTTTTTATTAGTTATTAGTTATTAGTTATTAGTTATTATTATTAAGTTTAGTGTGCATAAAAATGTGATGGTCGGGGCATGGCAGCTGTTAGGTTTTTATTTATTTGGCGTATTAGAGGCTTACAGTCCCCTGTCAATCAAAAGCTTTTTTTATTTCACTATTACACTGCCTGAATCAGTTGTCAGTCCTATTTTGTTTGTTAAACTTTGTGTTTGTAGAGTGCAAGGCTAACCAAGGCACCTTGACATCATTCACCTGCCGAGTCGATCCCAACACGTTCTCATCCCAAATTGTCTAAAATTGCCACTTTGCAGTTTACTGTCGGGTCGACATATCATGCTCTCGGAATCCTTCTGCGTCTGCCGTTTACGCTCCAAAATGCTGCTACCGTGATGTAAACTCAAAGGCATGGTGGGATGGTGCTGAACATAGTTATGTTTAGACAGCAAAAGCACATGCTGAGACAGATGGTTTGGATTAGAGGAAGAAGGCACATGGCACGGTAAAGAAAAAAAAAAATCACATCCAGACGGGAAGCAAATAACATACTCAGCATGCAAGTCCAGGTTTATCTGCGAGCCTTATAGGTGCCCTTAGATATCTGTGAATCAACAATGGGCTGTTGATCCTGGTGCTCTGAGAAGGTGTTCTTTATATTTCGCAAGCACCATCTTTACATAACTTTGAAGTTATTTTGTTGTGCAAAGTTTTTTACAAAGTGTTTGACCTACGCTGAACACAGTATGTGCGTTTTTTGACATTCTGACATTTGCTTTTTTAATGTAAAGAGCAGGTGCAGAAGGATATCTAGAGCATAACATAGACGCAGAAGTCCACTGCAAAGTGGCAATATGTGACGACTTGGGATAAGAAGATGTTGGGTGAAGGAAAAAACATCTTGGTTTGGCTGTACATGCAGACGGGAAGTTGGCATCGGGCTCCTGGGTGAAACTCTGGGGTTTGTTGGACCCATCACTCCTCCTGTCTGCAGGCCCTATGGGAACCTTCCAGCTGCTTATATTACGTTGTTACTGGCAGTGTTTCAATGTGACAGTGTACAGAGGCATATTATATGGCAGCAACAGGTTCTGTCCAGCTGCATCATGAGCTGACCCAGTCCCTCTGTGTATCATACTGCTGTTGCCAGGCACCGTCTGGCAAACCTGCGGTGTACCATAACACCTCAAAAGGCTCCGTCCGACCGCTTTACAAACTGACACCACCTGGCAATGTATGATACTGCTGCAGAGAAGAATCAGAATCAGAATCAGAAAAAGATTTATTGCCAGGTATAGTTAACACAATACGAGGAATTTGTTCTGGTGGGTTGGTGCAACATAAATATAGAAAAAAAAAAAAAAACAGATAAAATAGAAGATACAAATATAAAATATAAAATATAAAAAAGTACGAGTCTAGCAGTGCAAAACAAATCAAGTAACACAAGTAACAGTGTAACAGTGCAAGAAACAGAACCATGGAATTAAAGTGTTATATACAAGAATGGTTGGAGTGCAAGATATATGTTGATATTTACATTGAAATTCACATTTCTACAGGTTTGAGTGCAACTTTATGGTGTGGATGTGCCGCATGACCAGCAGCAGTGCCGGTGATGTGCATTAATGAACACGTTAATGTAACGTACAGTCTATGAGGAGAGTGCGTCAGTGGGGGACCTGGGCCTTGTTTATGAGGCCGGTGGCAGACGGGAAGAAACTGTTCATGTGGCGTGAGGTTCTGGTCTTGATGGACCGAAGCCTCCTGCCAGAGGGGAGTGATTGAAAGCGTTTGTGTCCAGGGTGGGAGGGATCGGCCACAATCTTACCTGCACGCCTCAGAGTCCTGGAGGCGTACAGCTCCTGGAGGGAAGGTAGACTGCAGCCGATGACCTTCTCAGCAGAGCGGATGATACACTGCAGCCTGCGCTTGTCCTTGGCAGTAGCTGCAGCGTACCAGATGGGGTGGCTTTTGATGTTGGTATCTTACGCTGAAATCAGTCAAAGTGGCGGTATATGACTATGGAATTAGATCGGTCTGGAGTAACAGAAATGAGTATAGAGATCTTGATATTCAAGTTTATTTTTCATGCAGCTGATTTAGGTTTTGGGAAGAGTAGCTGTGATCATCTGGCATGCCATCGGTGGCCCTGTTGATTAGCATATAAGCATGTAGCATTTCTTTAATTAACTATAATATATCTGTCACTTTGCAACATTTAGCTACACTCTCCTCCACAGTTTTTTCTTTTTGTGACATATGCATTTTTTTTATTTTAAAAATGACAAATACAAAGTTCACATTGGTGTTCCAAAACAGCTTCCATGATTGCTTGGTCTGTTAGAGGTAAATAAAAAAACACTACTTCCTTTAGCCTGCTACCCACTGTGTAGTTAAGGTGGGACACTGACACTGGGCTGGTAGCTGGAAACAGCAGAGCTAAAGAGACGAGGGACGGGGACCAGATTTTAAGGCAGATGGAAATGCAGGTAACAAAGTGAAGGGATCAGAAAAACCGGCAACAAGAAGGAGGATAAATGCAGGTGAAGCAACTTGAAGCTCAGTAACACTGACAGCTGCAACAATCTGGCAATGAGAGGATGGAGAAGCGCAGTAGAAATACTGTGGAGTTGATGAGTTGATGGAAGGCTGAGCAGATTGGATAGGTGAGGTGAATGAGCTGTAATTAGGAGGGAACTGGAGGAGTGCCAGCAAGGGAGCCACACCTCCACCACACACAAACAACTGCAGTTTAAAGGACAGTAACCATGCAGAACAATAAGGCCTACTACCATTTTATGTTTTTTTTATTGTTGTTTTTATCTGGCTCAATAAATAGATAAGCAAAATATGATAATAATAATCAACAAACAAATAAATCATTTATTTTTAAAGTGTTACAGAAACTTTTGCAAAAAAGTTTTATCCCTGTTTGATCCAAAATAAAATGTTTAAAATGATGATAATGTCTGTGTGGCAAAATTAAATGTCTTATTAGTTTTAGCAGTTTCAGTGTATCAGGGTAGTTGCCAGGAATTTGACCTTTTTGTAAGGCTAAATCTGGGCCCTGATAGGATGCACAATAAAAATAAAGCAATTCACACTGGGTATTGTTGTTGTACTTTTAGTATACATAAGGTACCAGAGTGCATAAAACAGCATTATCAGGCCAGTAAAGGATCCCTCGCACTGCAGACAAAGGTGCCAGCTAGGCTCCTAATGTCCTAAAAAAAAGTTCTTAAATCCGAGAAACGTCCTTAAATCCCATAAATTACCAGAAATCCTAGGCACATCCTAAATTCCGAGAAACATCCTAAAATGTTGATTTTCACTTTTACTAATGTCATTTTTCCTGGAGTAATTTTTAGTGCTCTAACCACCACTGGTACTTCCTATAATACTAGTCAGATAAACCTTCAAATGGTTCACAAAATCTCTCCTACACACAGGCGAAAAACCCATTCCATTGCTTTCAGCCATTAATCCATCTGTTCCCCCCTCTCTTGGAAAGCCATTAGTGTAATTACTAATTAATTACACACTGATTAAAATAGTAAAGTGCATCACTTCTGAAATCACCAGAGTTATAGTAAAACTGGCCTCCACATGCACAGCAGCAGCAGTCTGATTCCCATCCTTACACACACAAACACACTGTACTGTCTGTGCTGTTGATTTGCTGCATCAGGATAAACATTTACCAATCTTTTATTTATGCCTCTTTTGTTATATTTGATTCAGAACTTTTTGGGAAAGAAAACACAGAAGCAGGTTAAAAAACAGGAAGATTTCTTCCTTTGTTGCACACCTTAAGAATGATTTTTGTTGACCCATACTGAGTCAACAAAGTTTTCCAATGAGATTCTAGCTGTTGTGACCAGCCTAGTAAAGCTTCTCCTGGATTAGGAGGGAGGTCATCTCCATTAACATCAACAAGGAAAAACGTTTGACTTAAACTGTGGAGTCTGATACAGAACCAAAACCTATGGCTCAGCGTTCCACCAGATTGTTTGCATTTAATACAAAGTGGCAATGGGAATGGGCAGAATGATGGGAATAATGGAGTCTATATTAAATTTAAATGAGACCTTTATTGCCAAGGGGAATTGACTTTGCACAAATAAGCATAAAGGCTAACAATGCAAACATAAAAACATACAAAAAAAAAAAAAAACATCAGAAAAAGCATTATCACTAGAAATTTGATAAGGACATTCAGTGAAGTAAAGTAAAGTCAAGTTTGTGCCCTGGCACTAATATTCTTGTACACTGTCAATAATTGTTTCATTCATAATTATCATTCATATTACAGGGGACAAGGAGGAGATCCCTCTAAAATTAGTGATCATTTCTTTAGTTTCCGTTGTGTTTAAAATGAATGAAACTAAATACTGAATTAACTAATGTCTTGAGTTTAGTGAACAAGACTGTGTGCTATGAAGACATTAAGCCCATGCGTGTTATGAAATTTCTGCTCTTCTATCATTCTCCAAGGATGTCCTCAGGCACTGTGTAGTTGGAGCAGTCTGATCAATGTAATTGGGATGAGTGAGTATGCCATTATCTGTATCTGTATCTGTATCTGTATCGTAACTATTCAGCCAACTCAATTATCTGTATCCGTATCTGTATCTGTATCAAAAGTATTCGGCAAACTCAATTATCTGCATCTGTTTTTGTATCTGTATTGTAAGTATTCAGCAAACTCAATTATCTGCATCTGTTTTTGTATCTGTATTGTAAGTATTCAGCAAACTCAATTATCTGCATGCGTATCCATACATGGAATGGGTGGAGTTTAAAATTGAAAATCAGAGGTGTTTATTTTAATCCAGGAGTTTGTTCAGCCCCTACAAAACAGAGCATAACGTTTATCTATATATATATCTGTGATATGCAGGTGCACTGCCTTTTTATACTGTAGGGTTTCATTCAGTTCAATTCAATGGGGCTTTATTGGATTGGGAAAACTTGTGTCTACATTGCCAATGCAAGTTTGAACCTTAAAAAACAAAAATGTAGGTACAAAAGGTAGAGATCTACAAGAATCTGGTTTGAAAAAAAGATGTTACTGCTGATTGGGTAAGACCTCTGACACCCATCGAATCAGTGAAAACACAACTCATAAGCCCGTAACTCGCCATTGTTTTCAGATTTAACATGGCTGGTATGGGTTGATCAGAAGTTGCTATATTGATTAGAAAGCAATGAACAGAGCATAAGATTCAGATCAGTTTTGATCACAGGAGAATGAACACAGCTATCCAATTTAATATTTTCCTTCATAACAAGTACAGGCATTGATACATTTTAATTGGTTGTACTTATATATATAATATATATATATATATATATATATATATATAAGTACATGTATATATTATTCCTACCGGTTACTCATTTCATCTGAATATTTGGCTCAGCCCTCCCACGTACGCATATACAAACATGGAGACCAGCTTTTAGGAATCATGTTCAGTTATCAATAAGGCCAATTCATCAGAATTCATCAGAAGAATTATAAGTTTTGAGTTTGATGTTTCCTTTGATATAGCTTCTGATTTGTAAATACCAGGAATATTATGGAATAACTGCAGTATGAATTTGGCTCTACACTGCAAATGATGAGAATACATTATCAGTGTACAGGTAATTAATAGCAAACAAGACGTTTCCCTCTCTAGGTTTGGGGATTAAAAGGGGAAATGTTTGGTAACTTGAACATTTATTAAATGTGATTCCTTTAATGAATTTTTGATTTTAAAAGTGGTCTCTTTAAACGATCCAGGAGCTTTTTTTGGCTGTGTGGGGTCGCGCTGGGACAGAAGTAACAGTCACTATTCTAATTTACAAATTCAAGGGTCATATTTTGCCCTTAGGTGTGATTGCATCTAATTAGCAGCAATGATTCCTGTGTGCCTCCTGTAATTAAATTATGGGGAGCGGATAACAAATTTATCTGCAGCCTAGCACTCACTCATTCCAACCTGGTGATGATTACGTGTTGATTTTAGCTGGAGGGTGTAAAAAAAAAAGAAGAAGTTCTGAGTGTACAGATGTGCCCACAACTGCCCCAGGTTAGGATACAGCACAGAGGAGCAGTCGTTTCTCCTCTGTCTACATCTTTAATCACGTCAAACTTAGCCTGAGTCATGCTGAGGGAGCTGGAACACCAGGAGTGGGACTATGGACGATGCAAATGTTATTCATGCATAAATATTTTTTTAAAGAAAGTTCCTCTTATTTCAGAGACAGAGCCAGCTAGCTCATTCAGCTATTATTACCAACTAACACTGGCATCCATCCATTTTCAGTCCCTGATAATCAGACTGAGCAGCCATGTACTTTCTTTTCTTTTCTGATATCATCAGTTCTGTTTGGGAGGGCTGTAGGTGGTATTTGTTTTTTATTCTCAACCCATCAATGTCCCCTGTGCCATGCATTCAGCGGGAAATGCTGCTAAAAATATATTTAAAAAGAGTGAGACAAATCAAGGTTAAGCAACATCTTTCACTGCCTCAAATAAGTAATCTAAGCCAAAAATTTTGTTAGTAATTTTTCATTACACATAGCAGAAACCCATGCATTTGGTTGTGTTTGTATCATCCAAAGATTTTGTGTGCATGTGTGACTGTATGCTCAGCCTGTTCTTATTCCGAAGTCCTCACATACCTGATTGGCGTAAGATAGGGACTCCAAAAGCCACCTTTAACGGCGGTATGTTACACCGCCAGGCAGCATCAGTTCGTAATGCAGCTGGATTGGTTTTTCCTCAGTCGATGTAAGGTCTAAGGACAGAGGGATGTCGTACGCTGTAAAGCCCTATGAGGCAAACTGTGATTTGTGATAATGGGCTTTATAATTAAAACTGACATGACTTGATTTGACTTGACTATTGAGGTACTGTGATACGCCTGCAGGTCAGCCAGACAGCAGCGTCAGGTTGAAACGCTGGATCCAACGAACTCCTGAAAAACGATGATGCCCCCCTAATCTAGGTCACCATAACAACAAAAGCTGTAACATACCACAGGAACACACTGTCAATTAGTAAAAGTCACCATTCTATTGTTGCCCACGCCTGAAAGCATGAAAAGCCAAAGTGGAGGGTCTAAAATCTTGTTCAGTCCAGTCATGGCTGGTTAAGGGTACTGGATAATGGTTTCACAGTATGTGTAAATTTCACATTTTTAAGGTCACTTCGGCACTTGTTACTGCAGAATGCATTTTGATCTGGTACATTTACAACAATATCCAAATTGTAATGTTAATTATTGGTACTATTCTGTTTATAAAAAACTCGTTGAAAGTGTGTGTGTGTGTGTGTGTGTGTGTGTGTGTGTGTGTGTGTGTGTGTGTGTGTGTCAAGGGCTCCTTGGTACTTGGCGTTCATCAGTGTAAGAGTCATGGAGTCTTAAACGAATTAGAATAATTGAAACATTGCAGTTCCCCAAATGGTAGTGAGATAACTGTTAGTTGGTGCTGAGTTTTATTTCTCGAGCAGTGATGTGTAAACTTAATGCACTGCCATAGCTGTGTGCTCCAACTGCTGCTGCCCTTTTTACAGGTAGCTCCTGGTAGTGAGCAGAAGGTTAGTCCCTGCAGGCTGTTAGGGCTGTTAGTGCTGTGTTCTCTGGATGTGTCAGAGCTGCTCTGCGGTCCCTGCTGAGGATTGAACAGCTGAGCATCACACACTGCCTCCTCCCGATAGAGAGTGCAGGGAAGGATGCTGGGATGCTGGCCAAAGCCTTCTCAGGCAGGTTAGATGCTGTTGTTGATGTTCACTTGCAGGCCTAAGACGGCAATTATATCTGACGTGGCTCCAGCTGTTCTGTTTGAGACATTTTTATGGCAGCAACAGATTATTTTTTATTATAAATTACTTTTTTTCTTAATATTTAATTTATTTATGCCAGGGGAGTCCAAACTTTTTTGAATAGGGGCCAGACAAGATCCTGTGAAAATACCTGGGGCCAGCTGCTTTTTTGCTAATTGTAAGTTACAGTGGTCCCTCGTTTATCGCGGGAGTTACGTTCTAAAAATAACTCACAATAGGCGAAATCCACGAAGTAATCAGCTTTATTTTTTACAATAATACAATAATACAATTTACAATTTTTTTTATTATAGATGTTTTAAGGCTGTAAAACCCCTCACTACACACTTTATACACTTTTCTAGGACAGGCATTATCATCATAACATAACACATCTGAAACGGGCTGTGTTTGAACCCAGATGCAGTACGCCAAACACCTCCCTGTAGTCATGGTACTCTGTGGGCACCCCTGTGAGATCTGGGGTGGCGCAGGAGTGGGTGATCGCCCTGGGTGGTTTCCGTCGCTGGAGACAGATCTGTTGGCACGAGGGACTCCATGCCACAATCGAGCCGGTGGACCAGTCAATATGAGGGTTGTGACGACGGAGCCAGGGGTATCCAAGGATCAAAGGCAGTTCAGGGGACCTCAGGATATGGAACTGGATGGTCTCGTGGTGTTCACCGGAACAGGAGCATGGAGACGGGGGTGGTCTGATGAGTCACAGTACCCAGGAGATGACCATCCAGAGCGTTGGCTGGGACGGGACGTGGTAATGGGACCTGCTTTATTCCCAGCTGACGAGCGAGTTCCTCGTCAATCAAATTCACGTCAGCCCCAGAGTCTATGAATGTGGCGAGAGTGTGAGATTTCTCACCCAACAGGAACTGCACATGGAACAGGGGACGAAGGCTGGGGACAGAGTTCTGGGAACGGCTCAGCAGGATGCCCCTCTCTACTGCTGAGCCTGCCCTTTTACTGGACAACAGGAGACGAAGTGTCCAGCCTGTCCACAGTAGAGACAGAGCCGTCCCCGACGCCGTCTCTCACGCTCCTCTGATGTAAGCCTGGTGCGTCCCAACTGCATGGGCTCCGTCCCCCTGGATCGGAGCCACTGGAAGTGCAGTGGTGGGTGGAGAACCCCGCTGATGACCAGGAAGCCGGTGAGGACCTCCCTCCAGGCGCTGCTCCCTCCTCCTCGCTTGAATCCGCCTGTCCAGTCTCGTGGTCAGTTCGATGAGACCGTCGAGAGAATGAGGGAGGTCAAAAGAAACCAGCTCATCTTTGATGTATGGTGCTAGCCCATTGAGAAAGGCGTCGCACTGGGCGGCCGAATTCCAGTCACTCTGTCGAGCGTGAGTTCTGAAATCAATAGCGAAGTCGGCGACCGTCCGACTTCCTTGTCGCTGATTCAGTAGCCCCCCGAGGCGTCAGGACCCAAAGACACGGGACCAAACACCTTCCGTAGCTCATCAGCGAAGGCTTGAAACGAGACACAGGCTGGTGTACCTCTCTCCCACTCTGCTGTTCCCCATAGTCGTGCTCGGCCAGTGAGATGATTAATAGCGAAGGCCACTTTGGCTCCCTCGGTGGCGAATGTGTGCGGCTACAGAGCAAACAGGATGGAGCAGTTGGTTATGTACGGATTGCAGCCCTCTGGATCTCCAGCGTACTGTTCGGGTGCCCCAACCCGGGGTTCAGGAGCGGAAACGGGGGATAACGCCGGACTGGGAGCCGGCTGGACAGGACTCGAACCAGGAACGGCATGCTGGGTTTAGCATTAACCCTGCTGGTTCGCCAGCAGGGTTAATGCTCGCTCCAACGCCGAAGCAGAATGACGAGCCTCCGCTGCGTTGGAGGAAGCTGAGCCTCGTGTTGCTGGAGCAATCCCTCAACACGGGCTAGACGAGACTGTAGAGTGTTGGAGTCTGCTGGGTCCATGTTTGGCCAGATTGTACTGAAACGGGCTGTGTTTGAACCCCAGATGCAGTACGCCAAAACTCAGAGTTAGTTGGTAATGACTTTTATTGAAACCAACACAAACGAAGATCAGCTCACAGATATTCAGTTCGTTCTTCGGGCGGTAAGCCCAAACAATGTCTCTGGGAATCCCACGAAGCGAAGACACGAAGCTTGAACCTACTGTGGCTGGAGAACAGGAAACCCCGTAGCTCAACGAGCCGACAACACGTGTGGGAACGTTGTCGGGGATAACGCTGAATCGTGGTCGGGGACAGGCAGAGGATCCGTAGCCGGGAAAACAGTCCGAAAGAACAATGGTACCGTCGAGGAGCAGGCAGGAGGATCGTCGTGGTCGAGCGGTGAGGTCTTTGCCAGAGGAGCCGTCAGATTTCCGGAACGCCGGAGCGAAGCACGTGGTCGGGGACAGAAGGCAGGTAGGTACACGGGGAGGCAGGCACAGAGAGCTGGTTGGGAACAGGCTGGGTCGGCAATGGGAAATCTGGCAGGAAAACGCTGGAGAGTCGTGCATAATGCAGAGGAACAATCTGGCAGTGAGTGAACGTGTTGGAGTGTCTTAAATACTGGACTGATTGATGATGAGCTGCAGCTGAGGGAGAGCGTGCTGCAGCAGTGGGCGTGGCTGGCAGGTAGAGCAGGTCAGAGTGAGGTGAATGGAAAAACACTGGCAGTGAGGGGGAGGAGGAGAATGCAGGAACCATGACAACATCAACACAAACACAAAGTTCAAACCTTCTTAGAAAAATAAGTCCAGTATTATAGAATGAAACCAAAGATCAAAACCTGTTTTCAGGCCCAAACATTTGTTTGAGAAATAAAAATATAAACGTTTTCCTATAAATAGTTATGATGGCTTTTAGAACTAACAAATTTAATTTTAATGATCAACCTACGAGGTTGGACACATAAGAAATTATTAATAGCGACTCACGAGTATTTCACAGTTCCTCCGACCATGCCTAGTGATCGAAGATTTATGTAAATATTGCAAGCTGAACGCATTCTGCACTGTACAGGAGACACAGCACGGAGGAGATTGATTTACAATGGTCTACAGTCCCTTAGCCAATCAGGACGCAGAACACAATGCGCTGTAAAAAAAAAAAAAAAAAAGCATGCAAAATTGTACTTAAAAAAATCCGCAAAACTGCGAGGCCGCGAAAGGTGAACCGTGTTATAGCGAGGGACCACTGTATTTAAAAATACATCAGGTTAAAATGAGACAAATGCAACTGTTTCAACGTTCATTAAAAATATGTGAATTTTTCCATAAATCCTCAAAGCACCGGGCCTTACTGTTGACACCTTTTTGCTTTGGCATTGTTTGCTACCTAGCAGGAAATGTCTACTGTTACAACACGTCCTCATCCTGACTTGTCACATGTTGTGGCTTTGTTGGTGGACTTTCGCATCTACCTTTTAGGAGTTAGTTATCCTTCTGCATCTGTTGTGTACACTCAGAGATGCTGCTGCCATGATGTCAACAAATGTTCAACAACAGTACAGATGGTTAGGAGTAAGGCTGAGAGGCACATGCTAAGGTGTAGAAAAAAACATCACATTCAATTAGGAAGAGAACACAGGACTCCCGCATCAAAGTCTAAGTTTGTGGGACCCATAGACGCCCTCATGCTCCTTATATTATGTCATTACCAGCAGCGTTACAACCTGATACTGTCCTGACACATTTCCATGGTGGAAAACCCATACAGGAGCCAGGGTTAGGATGATTTGACCCTGGTATTATGTTGCTCCAAATGCACATACACAAACGAGACAGAAAAAGTACATCAGACTACTATGTAAAGGTATTTACTACGCTTGGGTTGTATATAATATTTCATACCTTTCTGAAATTTCAGATTCAGAAAACTATTGTACAGTGTAAAACAAACTCGGACAATAAACCTACAGCATGTGTTCCCAAAAAAAATGAAAAAAAAATAGAATAAATACCTAATACAATAATTTCCAGAATAAAAATCACAATATACTACTGTGTGCAAAGTGGCAAAGTAGCGTAGTGTTTATGTTGATGTATGGATCATTACTTTTTATTTAAGATGTTTATCGCAGTAGGAATGAAGGAGTTTTTATAAGTGCTTACACTGAATTTGACAGTATAAGTATGCAGCACTACACTTATACTGTCACAGCATTTTAGCACCCGTGATACCCTTGTCTCAAAGTCAATGGGTTTTTTGAATGTTTTTATGGGTAGAAGTCTGAAATAAGGTCTGTGGTTAACATAAGTTTAACATTTCACATTTTGTTTTGTTTTGTTTTGTTTTAACTAAATACCCTACCGAACTTTGAAACTTTTGTGTCTTAAAAAGGCAGGTGCTAACAAATGGCTACACAAGACTACCAAATGTCATCATATCAAGCTGCGCCGAACGCACCTCTACAGCCTCTTTGTGGTGGTGACGGTAAGTTGTGCATCAGTAGTGTAGTTCATTCATAGCCTAATATTAGCTTTTTGCTTCTAGCGACGGCATTTAAGTTTCAAAAATCCTGAAAGTGGTGTTCATTTGTGGAGATTTGTCTCGCTGGACACCATGTTTTTCTTTTTTTTTGCCACAGAGGTTATTTTCTGCCATAATCTAAAACCCAATGGAAAAATCTCATAGGCTTTTAGACAAGGGAATCAGGAGGACACTAACTTTTGTGTTAGCCTATAGAAAAATATTAGCCCTGTATACCACCTGTTATCAAAATCACCCACAGGATTTAAAAAAAATAAACCATGACACCAGACAGCATGTTTCAGATTGTACCTGCTACCAACTGTCAAAATTACATCCTAACATTTTGTGGCAGTGAAATATCAAACTACTTTGTATTAAGATGGACTTGAAAAAGATCCAATATTTTAATGGACATTGGGACTGCCCCAACTCTGATTTTCTGCAACAAAAGGATCCATATACTGTGGATGAAAGATGAGAATGAGAAAGAACCATTTCACAGAGACTTTGCCCTCCAGGTGAAACTTACAGTCCAGATTTACATCAGGCAATAATCACGCTGACCTCAGTGATAATTACAATTAGCAGAACTCCCATGACAGAGTTCTCTGCCTGTGCAAAAGGCCTGTGATCTAAAGCCTGCATAGCATTATGCAGATGTCCTTCACATCCGAGCAAAAATAGAGAACATAATTGGCTTTGAAGCAAGATGCTTCGATTTCCGACAATCTACTCGTGACCTGTGGGGATAGAACGCATTACAGGAGAATACTAATAGTCGAGAAAATCTGCAAATTCCCACTAATATAGACGTGTGATAGAATCTTCATCTCTTGCTGTTTTTTTTAAAATCTTTTTTCCATCTTTTGGACACTTTTTGGCTATATAATCAATCGGTACGGTGTTTGATGACTTTTCTTCAAACGATTTTCCATTTGACAACATTAGCTCCATAAACAAAATGCCCTTACAGGCTGCATTTGTTTGCTCTCTTCTAAGAGACAACTGCAAAAACAAAGACTTTTCTTCTCTGCATTCCCTTTAACAACTGATATCGGTGCCTTTTTTAACAGCGCTTTTTGTCTTTGTATACCCCGGCGAAACCTCCATAAATAACAACCATACAGCACTCACACACACACACACACACACACACACACACGCACAAAGACAAAATCACAATCTCTCCGAGGCAATACTACACAAGATTACAAGCCAAAGAGAAGTGAGCCTGCACTGAGCCTCTCATCCCGGTGTGGCACATAAAAAATGATGTCTGTCCCTAATGACGGCTTCACTGCCCTAATCAAGTGCCCATAAACGCTGCCTGAAACATTACCGCAGAGCTGTCAAACCACATTCTCTTCAATATTGCACATGCGCGGTCAAATCAAAAATGTTTGCATTGTCTTTCTTTATTAAGAGTCAGCTAATTGTGTTTGAGAGCGCAGCTTCTGTGATACTTCATGCCCGGCCTCATCTGTTAGGTTGTGATGTCACCGATCAGAAGAATGCATTCGCTGGAGTCTTTGGAGTGGAGTGTCACTGATGCTATTTTACCAGTACCGAAATCCATTGGTGTAATGTGAACTGGATTATCTGATGTTGTCCCAGTATAAAAGCACTGTGGAAGAATGGATTTATTGACGTAGGTATGTCCAATTCGTCATGGCATATGTGGCGATATGCCGTCTTTAAGCTAGTTGCTGGTTGTTGAACCTTGGCAAGCAGCAAACAGGTTGCATGTCAAATGGTGAAAACATGGATAACTTTTCAGCGCTGTACGTTTCGTATGTACTCTTCAATTTACTTGGTACTTCATCTTTTTTTGTTCTTTTACACTCTTCTTCTTCTTTTGTTTTTCCCATTTTTTCTACAAATGTTAGCTGTTTAACTTCCAAGCATGCTCAAAATGCCTTGGCCAGTTCCGGTTTAGGTTATACATAACAGAGTGAATTGACCCCTATTTGCATCTCTGGGTGTGTTAGTCCGACTTTGAGAAATTCCACCTAGTAAGATTTCAGTCAGACAAACATGTTTAAATGTATTTTGAAACTTCAGTTTTAGTTGGACTGGCACAATAACTCAGCTTTGTCTAAAATAATATTAGATGGTCCCTATAGTGACACTCTGTACATTTAAAAATGTAATCAATGTCTAAAAATTTGACTTTAGTGGACAGCATTAGTGAAAAGCATATGTGATTACTTTCAGAGATTTATGAGTTAATATGAAACTGTGTGTGTGGGATAACTTTTCTTGCGAGTTTAATTTGAATTCATCCTTTCTCACACACAGCTCATGGAAACCATGTTAAGTGATAAAGATGTTGTTTGAAACTCATTGCAAATTCATAAACAGCTGCTTTGCGATATCACATCAAAATTATATTTAGTCAAACATCACATTTGTAAGATTAATTAAAATAAGGTAAACTACACATTCTCAACAAGGACCTGAGCCGAACAAATGAATATATTATTCAGCTGTAAGAATTTCATTAGACTGCATATGAAAGTGAGAAGCACTGAAGTGTAAAATGATTCAGCTTGCACCTTCCCATTAGAACACTCTGAATACAGTCGGCTCATGGCTGTACTCCACCGTTGGTGACGACTGAGCCTTTTGAAATACAGCATTCCTGAGACACAATGTGATCTGTACCATTGATAAAAGTGCTCATTTCACACTATTCACAGGAAAATCTCATTATATGCGAGTAATTAGATATTTTTTCTGAAATGATTCACACTCAAACTTTGCCTTTTTTTTTGCCCCGAAAGATATCAAAGTGCATGAAAGATCAGAAACCTTTCCTGTTGTGTGCTGTACAGCTAAAAAAAAATCTGATTGAAAAATCCAGGGAAATCTATTAAAGAACTTTCACAGAGGAGCTCATCGGGCTTCCATGTTATATTTCACTTTTGTTAGGCAGGATTAAAAAAGCAACTTTGAGTTGGATGGCATGGCTCTGAACTTTATCTCTTAACTTTATATGTTGAGTAATTTGAGGTCCATGTTAAATAAAGGTGGTTGTCAATGGGGGCGCTTGCAGTAGGGTGCTATTCCAAAGGGACACCCTAAAATTATGCCCAGAAAAAAAGACAAATCTAATTACATTTTCGTGTCCCCAGTTAAACATTATCAGCCACGCCGTTACATCTGGCATCTAATATCCACAGTGACCGCCTGTCTCCGGTGAAGCACATTAATACAACACTGCATCATCATTACATATCCCAGGTGTAAAAATGTAATTCATCACTTTCCAGGGGATTCCTAAAGGAAATCAATCTCAAGATGTGTTTCTGCATTTAATAAAAGCCTTTATTTGACAGATGTAATGTTTGTCATTTCTGCTTCTTATCCCTGCAGATTCGTGTCTCTGTTGCCTCCAAGGCTCCCACAAGAGATGCAATTCACAAAATGTCAGCACGTTGTCTGGGTAATGTAGGTCGAACGTTATGGAACGCCTGATGAACAAAAAAATGTCCTACTTCCATGCAAAGTCCAGGTTTATACTGTAGCACTCTGAACATGTGAGTTTAATGAAAGTGTTACAGCTTCAACACATGTTCATCCTACTATTTAAAACATTAGATCAGTGAAATAATGTATAACTCCTGACTAACTTAACATTCTGGAAATGGCTCTCCGGAAGTATAAACTAAGAACCAAGTGCCATCAGAAATCAAAAGTGAGAGTTCCTTCTGTTTCACTGACTCCAGCTCTTCGGCTGAAATGTATTGACCCCACTCAGCTCTGCCATGTAAGGAGAAGGAAAAAAAACCCACAGCAGTCTCAAACCAACCACTCAATTCTTCGAAGTATTTCAAGGGAACTTCACATTTTTAACCTCATTTCAATTCGGTGACCTTTTTGCTGGAGCGGTCACAGATTGGATCCACTCCTGGAAGAGATTGCTTCCTGAATCGAAATGGGCGACCATGTCAGAGCAAAGGCTTTGTTCCCCCTCTGTGTTCTCATGAAAGAAGGTCAGTTTGCTTTCATTGTATGTTCTTGCTCCTCAGCACTTAACTTTATCACCGTCATATTCATATTGCCTATTTTGCATTGGAAAAAAAATGCAAATGCAGGACCTCACACTTGGGCGGCCCTGTGAGGCAAACAAGACTTCACTACTGATCCCAGATTATCTAGCCCATTGCCATTCTGAACTAATTAAAAGCTTTATAGTAAAATAGTAAAATAAATTCAATAAGTCACAGTTGATTTATATACAGGTTTTAATGACAACATAAACTGGATTAGAGAAGTTCTTGGCACAGCATGATTATGGACGAAGACCAACCTGGTCTCACTCCGAACTCGTCAAATAGTGCCATTCTGTCAGTCCTGTTGACGCACAATCGTGATGCCACAAGCGACCATCCGCATTCAACTGAAACGCGGCCGGATGATGTCAGGTGTGGACTGAACCGGTATTGTTATGATATGTCGGTGCATGGCTGGATGGTACCAAGTGCATCAATATGATGATAGCACGTGCATGAAATCCGGAAGGACAGAATCAAGCAATAATGCTGCCAGTAATGACATAATATAAGAAGAATGTGAGTTTTATGCAGGAGTCCAGTGTTCGCTTCCCGTGTGAATGTGGGTTTTTTTTTCCAAACCTTACCATGTGCCTCTTTTGCCTAAACCTAACCATTGTGACAGTGAATACCATGTGCTAATGTTGTTTAAATATAACGTCACCCCACCCTTTGTATTTGTTGACATCATGGTAACGGCACCTCTGAGCATGAACAGCTGAAGTAGAAAGATACCTAAAACGTCATAAGTAGATGCAGAGGTCACTAACAAAATGGCACAATGTGACAAATTGGCATGAGAATGTGACGAATAATCACATAAGACAGCTTTAAAGCAATCAAATCTGTGATCTCCACAACTCGGGACGAAGCACCGAACCTGGATTAACAGAGCCTTCTCTATAGCTGCTACCTCCCTCTGGAACGTTCTTTTCCACAACACATGCGTGACTGCACCGACCTCAAAACATCCATCAAAATGCACCTGTTCAAAACTGCTTTTAATGTTTTAATAACCTAAAATAAACTTTAATGTTGAGTGTATTTTGATTGTAAGTTTTGGTGTATTCTATTGTAAAGTGTCTTTGAGTACATTGAAAAATGCTCTTACAGATAGATAGATAGATAGATAGATAGAAACTTTATTAATCCCAAAAGGGAAATTCAGTTTTCCAACAACAGCTCAGTACCTTTTTGTTCAGACATTAAAAAACAGAAGAGAAAAGGAGACACAACAAACGATAAAAGAAGTATAAAAATGTAAGAGGCTTGTTATCATTTAGCCCAGTACTGCTTCTAATGGCTGACACTTAAAAAATAAACAATTATCGCTAGCACCTAGCCTTTTTGTTATCTGGATGTGCGTGCACATTTTAGTCAACATGAAGCCAAAATAAACAGCAGGACGCTACCAACCATTCTAAGTTTAATATATATATATATATATATATATATATATATATATATACCCACATATACACACATAAAAACCCAAAATAAATAAATAAATGAATAAAATGTATTTTGATAGTAATTATTATTATTATTATTATAAAATTCCAGACAGAGAGGCAGCTCTCTCTGCTGTTGTCAAAGACGTTTTAAGCACCTCCTTCCCAGCCAGATGAAGTGTACCTCATTAGGTGCCGCACTTCACCCGGCAGATAAGGGAAAAGGGACAGCAGCACAGAACACATGGAGCTTTAATACCCCACCCTTAAAACAATAAATAAATAGTCTGTCACAAATAAGTACTACAGTGATTAAAACTTTGCAGGGTACTACTGTAACCCACCAGAGGTCACTGTGACAAATTACCACTATATTATTTATTAGTTGAATTAAAGTGCACTTGGATCTTAAATGAGAAAATGAGAGGTATTCATACCAAGGTTGTGTGTTAAAAGACCACTCATTACACAAATCAGATGCATTCATAGTGGACTAAAGCCTCTGGCAGACTGTGAGATTTTTGCAATATTATTAATGCAAGCTACACTGTGCAACATGGATCTTAATAAACTTGGGTACAAGATCAGATTTGATGTATGCAGACTGTATGATCACAACGGCTATTAAACAGCAGGTTACGATGTACGTACATTGACGTATGCAAACAGCAAAGCGTTGTCAGTGTGCGTTACCCATCCACACTCCTGTAGTGGTAAGAGAAAAATGAAAACAAACATGGAGCAACTGGAGCAACTTTCGAAGCTGTTGTTGCCGAAACCCAACCAGGCGTCATGTCATTCCGCTATGTGCATTCATTGGCATCACAGTAATAATAATAATAATAATAATAATAGTCTTTATTTGTATAGCACCTTTCGTACAAGAAATGCAGCCCTATGTGCTTTACAAGAAAGAAATTACATACATCAAGTGCTTCACATCAAAACACATAGAAGACAAAAAGGTATAATAAAGCCGGCATGTGAAAAGTATAAATTCTTAAAAAATAATGATAAAATAAAAATAATAATAATTTGATAAAACAGGTGAGGCAATGCTAGTGAGATAAAAATAAGGAGAAAAATTTAATCCACAGAATGCATAACATAATATGGAAATAAAATAAATAAAATAAAACCCACTGACATTATTAACTTTTAGAAAAAAAAATATAGAGTATATAAAATGCATAAAATTAAGGAAAATACAATATCTTAAAGATGTGCAGCAGTATGCGAGTGCAAAGCAGAATGCAAAGCAGCTAAGTTAGGGCAAGAAGAAGGTTAAATTGAAAAGATACATTTTTAGTTTGTCAGTAGCAGTCAATAGTGGCACCTTGGAGCGTAAACAACAGATGCAGAAGGATACCTAACTTGTAAAATGTATGTGGAAGTTCACTGACAAGGCTGCAACATGAAAAAAACATCAAATCTGTGGGATTTATTAGCAAAATCATGCAATCCAGACAATACAAATCCCAGGCAGAGAGGTAGCAAGAATAGCAGTCCCAACAAGAGAAATCTCTCCTCCGCTGTTGGAACAGGAATTTTAAGCCAGCTGCACCTCGCCAAACAATGCGCCTCATTAGGTGATGCAGCACACCTGTGTAGATCTCCAGAGGGGACATGGACAACAGCATAGAACACATACAGCTGTAACAGAGGGCATCGTAATGCTTTCCAAATGACATTTTCCCCTTACTATTTATAATAAGTCATAATGTTGAAAAAATCACACAAGCATAACCTCAGCTGTGCCACCAGCCTCACTACATGCAGGCTGGTTTAGAGAATCTGAGAGCAAACAGATTTTCTGTAGGTCGATGTGGAGGTTGGCCTCACCCAGATTCCCTCATCAAAAGGCCTATGGGATTTTTCCATTTTGGATTAATGTAGAAAATAAACTCTGTGGCAAACACAAGTTTATGATACATATATTTTTTGTTAAATAAGATAATCTTCACAAATGAACAAATTTCATAATATAAGTCCAAGTGTAAGCGCTAGCAGTAAAAAGCTAATGTTAGGCTATAAATGAACTAGACAACGGTCACATGATTTGACATCGATACCCCATTGAGGTTGTAAAGCTGTGTTTGGCGTGATGACATTCTGTTGTCTCACTTGCCACTTGTTAGTAACTGCCTTTTTAAAGACGCGTAAAAAGTATCATCACCTGAGAACTGAGATGAATGGGGGAGAAGGGGTTAGACACACCTATATACGTCACAGCAGGTGACTGAATTAATGAGGAACATGTGGTTAACTTAATTTGGTGCAGGTGATTTCATTTAAAACTGAACCTTATTAATGATAACTACATAATTGATTTTTTTTGACAACCTTATTTGTGTGTTTGGTGTCACTAAACAGAGCACTTACACAGACTGATCCCGTCTTCCCTGTGTGCAGTGTGGAGTGTGTAACAGACTCTGCTGCAGCTGTGGAATTCATGTGGTCTATACACAGTACTTACTGTCGGCATACAGCAGCTGTATATACACATTCGTGAGTATACAGATTTAGTTAGGAAAAAATTTGCCTTGATTTCGTCTTCATTCCATTTCCCATGCAGTCAGAATCCCTGCATTCCAAATTCTGAAGTATTCCCACTTCTGTATCACCATCATGACACCCAGGATGTCAAGGGAGACTGAAGTGAGTTTCCTTCATTCACCTGTCAGCTTTTGATATCCAACAGACTGCGAGATTTTTGCAATCTTATACGTTTAGTGCAAGCTACAGCATGTGGCGTTGATCTAACAAACTTGGGTGCGATATAATGTTTGATGCATGTTTACTGTATGATGACAACTTCTACTGAATTGCATGCAATAATGTACCACATCAACATCAATACACAAGAACAGAACAACACTGTTATGGTGGGAGAAAAATGTAAACAAATGCGAATTGTGTGTCAAAAGAAGTCTGAAGAAGAGGCCAACTTGGCATGCCAATATTGCAATGAAGACTCCAGTAAAGTTTTAATTTTCTACTTTTCTACTTCTTTTCTACTAGTCTTTATCTATTTTCTTTTATTCATTAATTATTGTCACTAATTCTTTATTATTTATTTTTTGTTTTGGTACTTTATTTAATCTATTTTATCTATTATACAATTGAATTTTTTTATGATGAAATATTGTTATACAAACTCTACTTTGAACATACTGAATATATATATGTATTGAATGTGTCGATAAAGTTTGAAGAATTGAAAAAAAAAAACTCTTATTTAGCACTGGTGTTGCGCTCGTCATTCCATGCTGCATTTCTATTGGTTGGTCAGAGGACATAGGTGGTGACATGAGTCACACAGTGGGACGATGATCCCAAAATTCTGTCACTGTCAGAATTTTATGCCAGCCTGCCGACCATCACCATCCTTCTCTCATTGTGCAACATAGAACCACCATTTTAGAGCCACGCGCAAAGATATTGCTACGTTTCTTTTGTGATCATCTTTCCTCAGGGACAGTCTATAATCGTGCAGTGTATACCGGGCTTTACTACACCACAGCATCTAGACTTTGGGGAATCCCATCCTATCCTTCAGCTTCGTGTGGGCCTGCTCCTAATGTTCAATCACAAAAGTCTCTCTGCACATGCACACATCTCACGTGCTGTAATCTGAAAAACGAATAGGTAGACATTAGATATTCAGTAAGTGTAAAAGCAACCACTATAAACTTTCCTACTTTTCTATAAAACTACTCAGAAAGAAAGCAGGTCAATCCTTACTCATGCATTTCATAGGCAAGAAGCCACTGTTGCACTTCGTTTTATGGATTATGTATAATTGTTTTATGACTTTCTCCTCATTTCTACAACGTCTATGTATTTATGTCTTTCTCACAGCATGTGCAATACTTATATATCTTCTGCTCTTATTTTCATCGAATGTAATTTTTTGTGTCCATGGTGTTCCACTGTACTATCAGGTTGACTGTTTTGTTTTAAGTTGATTGCAGCTGGATGTTGTGCTATTGCCCAAGCTAAATTTGGTTTTGGGGACAATAAAGTCTATCTTATCTAATCCTTATACTTAGAAATCATGAAAAAAAAATGTTTTAAAAGCTTATTTTAAAACAACAACCCATCCACCTGACAGGTTTGGCATATCAAGATGCTGATGAACAGCAGCATTATTATACACAGGTGTGCCTTAGGATAGTCACAATACAAGGCCACTCTAAAATGTGCTGTTTTATTTTGAAGACATTTATTGGGATTTCACATTTTGCTTTTTTTGGGATCACAGGTTAATTGGTTAATTTAAACTGGTGAAACAAGAGAGCAAAAACAAAAGTGTTGCGCTTATATTTTTCTTCAGTGTATTTCCACACAATGTAGTGCAAACCTCCATTTTATTTTCAGTCGGTTGAAACATGTTTCGAGAAAAAAGGATCCACTGTTATATTCTTCAATTAACAAACAGGTGGAGGCAAAAAAACAAAAGACAAAATTATTCATGGCGGAACATAAATCTGCATCCCATCTAGTCTCTCTCTCTCTCTCACACACACACACACACACAAATGCACAGGCACAAATACAATGGTATGATGAGCATTCTGCAGTCTCATTGGCCGAGCCTTTAACTGCTATGAAGGAAAACAAAGACAAACATCCAAACAATAAGCGTGTACTTTTCAGCGTGTCATATATCTGACCATCATGAACCCCAAAGAATGAACAAGCACCCAGCAATCCCTGCCTGCTGTCTTCACTTTGAGCCTGATAAACACGTTAAGCTGCCATCCGTCAGCGAGGGGCCAGCATGAGGGCCTCCTGCTGGCTCTCAGTGTGCCTGTGTGACATGGAGCAACACTGTCCCCTTGTGGAGAAAGATAATAAAAACACAAAAGGCAGAAATCACCACTACTTATGATTATTGTATGTCATAAGCTCATCAGACTTTTGTTGTTGACATATATATGCAATAGCATGGTAAAAACTGAGACCATGAGCATTTATATATTACTAAATGTAATTACCAAGTGTTAACTGTATATACTATGTATTTGCAACATGAAGTAGGTCACCCAGATCATGTCTTCATTTTACATTGTGTCTACAACTCTGGTTTGTCAAAATATGATTAAAGTTTTAAGGTTATATAGAGGCAATTCACAGATCTTGATTAGAGTAAATGGAAATATAATCCTTTTGGTAAAATGAAAATGGTTAAGGCAATAAGTTCACTTTATCGATATTTAACCAAAACAATGATCCTTCCATTATCTTTCCATATTCTTGCTATTTGAATATAATTTATTTAATATTCATTTAAAAGGGACATAGCATATTAATGAACACCAGTATAAAATACAGATGTAAATAGGCCACAGTTAGCAGGACTGCTAATTTACATCCATAGTCCTTTTGCAGGTAACAGATAATACAAATAAATAAATAAAAGAAAACAACAATTCATACAGAGGACAAAAGTGCATTAGCAGTAGCAATGCAAACCGTATGGCATAAAGTGCATGGTATAAAGTGCATGATGCAAAGTGCTTTATCTATGTGCAGAATGTAAAATTCAACATGTGTTTGATGTGCACATGCATAATGGATCACTGGATAAAAAAAAAGGAGCTATACTGGAGATACATTATATAAGAAGAATCAAGAAGTACTGATCCAATCCACATACACGATTTCGTACACTTGCTCTGCAGTGTCAAAGATCTGCATGCTCAATGTTAAACCACCCTGACATTATGATTGATACTGAAAAAAAAATAAATACATTCTGTCAGTAAACATAATCTACATTGCAATTTTGTTTCCTTTCATAAACCTTATGATACTCAAGCATGTTTCCCTTCCTAAACCTAACCAAATTAACTTTTACTGCCTAAACTTAACTGAACCTCTGTAACTGTACCTTCATTATGTAACAGTGTTGGGGGGGGGGTATCAAATGATATCATACAAACTGTTGAATTTTTGCAGGATACCATACAACCCATTCTATTGAAAGACGTTGGTATACTGGTCGGATGGGGAGCCGTCCATGCGGGAAGATGCATCAGCAGCCAGTAACTGAAGTTGGAAGTCATAAAATACGGCGCCTTCTGCAGTGCAGCCAGACAGCACCTGCTGCAGCAGTATGGTACACAAACAGGTTGAAATGTTGCCAGTAACCGTGTAATGTAAGAAGCACAGAGGTCCGTATAGGGTGGTGGGTGGATCCAACAAACCCCAGATTTTCATGCGGCAGTCCAGTGTTCGCTTCCCGTCTGAATGTGATGGGGTTTTTTCTACACCTCACCAAGTGCCCTTGTTGGCCAGTCCTAACCATCTGTGTCAGCATGTACTTTTGTTGACGTCTCAGCACTGGTTGTCATTTGCTTTTGTTGCCTAAACATAACCACATGCCCCATGTGCTTGTGTTGACAACACAGAAGCGGCATCCCATAGACTTGGATCCACTGAAATTTGCAACAACTTGGGATGAGAACCTGATGGTTTTGCAGGCTATTTATCTACCTCTTCTGCATGTCCTACCAGAGCTGAGGAGCCACCATGTGCTGTGAGAACAGACAGTACAGTGAGAGTAGCATATACAAACAGGCAAGGGCCAAGGCTCCCTTCATTTTTGCAGTTTGGCTTGAACAAGATGGAAGTGGGCACATCCACCAATCAAGTCCCTGAGGGCAAGGCACACCCTGGATCTGTTGACCCTTGCAGTAGATCAGGGACCATTCCCTGGAGAATGGATGTTGCATATACAGATTGTAAGCAGGATCTGGGACCACTTTGGTAGAGTTGTAGCCAATATCTTTACCTCCAGGGAGACTCCACTGTCCATTCTTTTTCTCCATAGGGAGAGACGATCCTCCCTTGGGCACAGATGCAATGGCACATCAGTGGCCACGAGGCCTCTGTTTGTTTTGTTTTCCCTTTGGAATAACCCACAACTAAAGTACACCTGTTTGTGTCCTCCCACTCAGTTGAATTCCACGTGGAAACAAGGTTCTATGGAAGCAGACTGGTAGAGCTGATGCTGCAAGCTGCCACGCTTCCACCAGCCTGTGTGGTAAAGAAAATGCAGTGATCCAGAGAGGGGCCCATTGACCAGCTGTCCTATTCACTCGATAAGCAGACGATGCTGTGAAAAGATGCATGCTAAATATGTGAAACTCAAATGCCAAGATACACACACGTCTGACTTGAAAGTAAAAATCAAGGAATCGCGTTGCTAATTGGTATATGGCCACCACAGGTGATAAAAATTATCCACGTCGGAAAAGGAGAAGTAAGACACAATTTGCACACAAATGGTTCATTGTCTAACTTAGAAAGGAAATTAATTTGAACGTTTCAATAACTTCATTTTCATCCAAGCAGGGTTTTGAATGATAAAGGACTTTCCTTCCCTGTCTAAACACCTGTTCGTACTTCTCTCCTGGAGTCCTGCAGTTACCTGGCTAACTGTCCTGATTAGTGTCACCCGTCCTTCATTATCCTTCACTTATAGTACTGAGACTGTGTTTTATCTTCTGTCAGTGCCACTTTGTCTTACTTCTCTTGTCTGTCAAGTCTTCTAGCCCGTTTTTTGTGATGCATTGTCCTCCTGATTATTTTGGATCTCTGCTTTTACCTGTTGTTGACACAAGGCATTTTATTGTGAAACATTTTCAGGACCATGTTGCTAACAATCCCGGAGCTTACACGCCTTGACAAATAAGTGAAACATGTACCTCTTACGGTGCGTACCCACCAAACGCGATTAAAAATGATCGCGCCTCAAGATTACATACAAAGTCAATGCAAAGACGCGATTTGACGCCTCATTTTGCCGGGCGACGCGATGGACGCGATTGCGCGGCGCGTTGGACGCGAAATTCGCGGCGCGTTGGACGCGAAATTCGCGTCGCGTCCAACGCCTCGCGTCCAACGCTCGAGTTGAAATAATTGAACTTTTGCGGCGTCGTCGCGTGAAGACGCACCGCGACAGCCTATCAGCGTTGAGATCGTCATCGACGTGCTGACGTATGGACGTCCTGGTGTTCCCTCGCAAAATCTAATCAAACCGCCAGAAACAATGGAGGAGCAGCTTATCGTCGCCGTCACCGCTCACCCAGAGCTGTACGACAGTTCCTGTCCCTTGTTGCAGGAGACGGTGGAACTCGCCGAGCTCACGCCGCCTCCGTAGGGTAACATGCACCCAGAACCGACGTCGGCGTCTAGCCCGCAGACAACGCTGGGAACTTCTCCAGAGCAGGTGCAGTGCAGCGATCGTCAACGAGAGAATGAAATGGCGGAAGAAATGTTGTTGTTTGGGCGGGCTCAACGCGCGGCGCGATTTCGTCGCGCGTCGAGTCCCATTTTGGGGTTTTTGTACGAGCGTCAAAACTGGAGCGTCCGGCGCGACGCGATTTCATTTGAGGCGCGATGAAATAATTTTTATCGCGTTTGGTGGGTACGCACGGTTAATGTGAAGATACAGAGCTAATAGCAGCAGGCAGCCGTGCAGAAGCGTCACAGCAACAACACTGCTAATGTGGACACTGCCAGCATGCAACACACTGCAGACTGGCCAGGTTGACATCACACACTGCTTACGCAGGCAGTGTGTTCCAGGCATAACACAGGCAAACACAGTTTAATATTAAAATACTCTCACACTTTGCCAGTCATTGCCACTACATCTGGACTGTTAGGACCCTACACAAAGAGAAACGATAAATTGTTGGCAGACCCACATTACACACAGTAATTTTGCAATAAAAAAATATTTTAATAAAAATCCAGTACCTCGGGGTGCGTTTGCACCCCTACTTCACCACAACAATACAATTTCTACTTAAATTGCAAAGTCTGATCACTTTAAACAAATAGTCTGTTTGACTCACCAGGGAAGTATGTGCACAGGAGTGCTCACAGATCAGGGATGAGGCTGATACACCTGTGCCCCATGAACCTTTTAACAGTTCAGGTGCTGTCACCCTGGCTGGCTAAATTGTGCCTGAGTGCTAGTGTCCACCTGCCACAGCCACTCTCTGAAAACTGCTTTCTGAGCTGTCTCTCTAATTTTCCGGAGCCTTGATGAGGTTGCTTCCATATTTGGAGACCCATGGCAGGGATGCCACATTCCCATCAAGACCCCCTTGGCCTGGAGGCCAGGACTACCTGAACAGGAGGCTTTTCCCTTCCATTCAGCTGTATGGAACAGCTGAGCAGTATGTGATGAGAAGGGGAATGTCGCATTTGTGGGATATCTTGGTTCTGTCTATGATACCAGAATCCTGAAAAACAACATGACTTTCAAGGAGGCTCTGTATCCCTCTCCAAGTTACTCTATTGTCAGGGATGGTGGCGATCGTCAACATGTTGCCATCATCACTCCATATTGGGAGCCACTGCAGGGGAGGGTACAGATTTGCATCACCTGCCACCATGCCAATGCTCGCACTATGACTGAGCAGGCCTTTTGAATGATGATGCGCTGGAGGTGCCTGCTCTTCAAGGATCTGGAGATGGACCATACTTTTGCACCCACAATCATCACCACGTGTGCTGTTCTTTAGAGCATCTGTCTGACAGCCGGAGACATCCTCGAACCAGTCCAAGTTGTTGCTGATGTTGCACTCCATCCAGTGAACAGGGAACACAAAAAGTGTTTCAAAAGTGTTTCCATTGCAGTTTTGCAAAATATGTTTTTTTCGAATTGCCTGAAATACCACCTCATGCAAGCATAAAAACTTTTTTGCAATAAATGTTTGGGTTTTTTAATAGTTTCTATAAGGCATATTTTATATTTACAATTTTGATTTGAACAATTTGAGGGTTAATGGAAACTTGCCTTCTGAAGCTGTGGATGGAGCACTTTCACATGGGCTGCACTTGTCTATCCTTGCCTCCCTTTCCTCTGAAAGTCTTGACTCCTCCAAGTGCATTCAAGGAACTGGGACCTCCTTCAAGATGGTGGGTCTAGATCGATTTCTAGGTCGAGTGATGAAGGATGACAGAGTCAACCACACACAAAGAAAAAAAACATAATTCCTGGTGCACTCTATTTGTATCGAAGTATGAAACAAAATATGAACTGATTCGAAAGTGACAATATGTGAAAGGAAACATGGGTTAAGCCCAGAATAAAACATTGCTTGTTGGCATGTTCATAATGGTGTGTCCCATTCCATATGTGTAATAGCTTGTTTAAACATTATGGATACAAGTATTCATCTTCTTTCCATGCAAAGACATCGACATCCAGACGCTGCTTATCCTCCAGACAGTCAGCAATGGAGAGCAGAAATCTTCAAGTCTGGTCCGGTACAAAATCAAGCAAGAGTACTACGCAAACACACACACACACACACACACACACACACACACACACACACATAACGACAAGTCCTGACAGATTCCTTCTCCCCTATCAACACTTCCCATCTTAATAACCCAACACTTCCTATTTTCCCAGTGACACCGGTGGCCGTTATTCTTCAGCAAGTGTGTTTGTATAGTGCAGCGCGGCTCTGGGATGAATGCTATCTGATGAAACCAATCTGCAGCTATCTCTCTCTCTGATGTTGCTATCAGCAGTAAATAATATGAAGCTATAAATAATGGCATGACACCCCACAAAGGGATTATTCCTCAATTTATTTCCACTTCTCTAATCTCCAGTTTACCTTTTAACAGAAACACACTGTAATTGTTTTTGCAGTTCATTACTCTGCCGATATGATTTGCTCACTGCATCACCACTGCCACAGAAGCAGATATTGCATTAAACTGTCTCTTTCTAGCTAATGCATTTCAGCTTCAGTGTGCCCTGCTCGCCGTCAAGAAGAAATTGGTATAATTTGTCCACAGTGCACGGGGAAGTTGTTAACGGAGTGCCAGCAAAGTAATGGAGGACAACAGTGCTGTAACAGACAGACAGGAAGGAGACACACCAAGGGCCAGTGACCAAATTGTACTCTCGTGTCAGTTTACCAAATATCAGAGATCACTGCTGCTGGTTATTCTTTGGCTACGAGGAGAGAAGGAGTGAGACGAGGTACTGGATGATAAAGGAAGGGTGGCCAACTCCTGCATTACATGAGAGTACATGAGAGATATGGCTGATAACATCACGGTTGTGCTCCGTCAGAGGCAGACATGGAATCATGATACTAATAAACCACTTCCCAGCTTTCAGGGAATGTTCCCACAACCCTGGCTAACTTTACCTACATGTTGTTATAATGTTTTAAAGAACACATTTTAATCTTATGTTCAAAGAACCTTTTAAGGATGTTTATCATTTCGAATAGTTTCCCTATAATGTTACAAGTATAACATTATAAAGCGTTCCCACAAGAACAAAGGAAGAACATTTTCAAAGCAGCATTCAGAACATGCTGTTGAGGCCTGAGATTACAGAACATTAAGGGTCGAGAGATTATCGGCCTGGCCGATTATTGGGGCTGATATTTGGCATTTTTTGGAATTATCTGTATCAGTGATTTATTTTAATAATCGCCAATGAAATTAATGAATTAAAAAGTTCAAAAAAAAGTGTCAGCATGGTAGGAACATTTACTTTGTTAAACCTCAGCGAGCTAAACTTATGTATTCATTGTTTATTTAAATTTTCACTTGACATTCACTTGTTGCTGAGAACTTTTTGTATATGATGTTTAATGTTTTAGTTTTGATTAGACATTTGCTAAAGGCATTTAAAGTTTTGTGTTGGAGTTTGTTATAATTCAAATTCTAAATATTGACAGAAAGATTTTCATTTATATTTTAAATGCATATTGCATTATTGTTGTTATCAGTCTCATTAACTACTAATAATTGGTATCGGCCCTGAAAAATCAATATTGGTTGACCCCTGCACAACATTTTTAATTAAATGTTTCTTTAATCTGATAAGTGAACAAAAAAACCATTAACATTTTGTTGATTTCCTTCAGAGAATTTTTTGAACCAAAACTTGCTAGCTGGGGTTTTTCTTCCACCGTGTCGAGCCAACTCGTTGTCATGCGGAACTCGTCACATGGTGCCACTCTGTCAGGATCTTCCGCGTCAACCCATGACATGACCCATGACTGTTCACACTCCGGGATACCATTACAGTGATGTCAACAAATGCACGTGTGGTGGGATGAAGCAGCACAGTCCCCATGTTAACACAACAGCGACTGTCACGGTGCTTAGGATTTGGAACAAAGTCACAGATGGTAAGGTTCAGGCAAAAAGGGCACATGGTAAAGTGTAGAAAAAAAAACTCACATCCACATGAGATGTGAACTCCAGGCTCCCGCATGAAAGTCAGTTGTTTGTAGGACTCATCCACCTCCCCACCTGCCAGCCCTATGAGCACACTTACACTCCTTACTTTGCGAGCTTTATTACCCAACGCTGTCCTTCAGCATTTCAGGCACACACAACCAGTTATGTCTGGCCGTGTTGTCAAGCGGCCATGTCCATGTAGGTAGTGCACATAGAATTCATGACAACATGGGTCAGAAATATACAAGCAAAACTGCCAGACAAGAAGTGCCAATATGGCATTTGGGTATGGGCACAGCTTGAGACTAAACTTGCATGTCTTTCACAAACAGCCTAGGAGACAGACTGATGTCAGCCGTAACCTCACTGACACACCAGAAGAAACAAAGGTGAAGGAGACCAACAAAGGAAAGTCATGGATGTGAACTTGTCCCAGAGCTCGTGCTGGACGAGGCCAAAAAAGCTGTGATTCAGATTGGAGGAGATTCGACTTCAGGAGACACACGCTGGGTTTTTTTTTTTTTAGGTTTTTTTTGTGTTTTGTGGGCAAACATTCAGGTGGGTGGCTGAAAATGCCCTGAGGTATGCTGTTTATCTGGTGGCAGCTATGAAGAGTGATCCCACAGGAGGCTGCAAAGACTCCTAAGAGCATGCCTACAACAGATTGGCTTTTAGGGAGTATTTAAAGCTTTTCTCTCTGGCACAATTGCCACTGCCATGAAGAAAGAGCAGTATCCTGGGAAAAATCCCCAACCCACTGCTGCCATCCTGCCCTCTCCCCCCACCCAGCAGGCTGCCTCCAGTCAGCTGTGTCCTCTCACCCAACATGCTGCCACCTTCTAGCACCCAGGGTTTTAATCTGTTTTTTTCTCCTGCATGTTTGTTTTCTGCTCTGACCCAGGCACACACAGGGCTGTTACCCACTCTCACCAACCCGACTCTGTCCACTGAGGCGTGTCTTGTGGATGGACTTGCAAGAAGAAACGAGGTATGGGCTGTGGCAGCAACAACTGACGATCAACAGTCACATTCCTACAATCACATTCTCCGTCACGCTGTCAGTACTCTTGCAGAGGAGGTTCTGGGCAACAAGATCATCCCTTGTGTCAGGCAAGAAAATACACTGGTAAATGTTTATATTTGTTGCTTTTTAAGACTATTTCATTTGATCACAATTAAAATTTTACCACTGAGGTACTACACAATGTCCTGTTGTATTATCTAATTCTTTCTCAATGCTTTTTTACATTTTAAAGGTGAGCTTATTGGAGTGGAGTACCTTTACCAGCATATTGGTTTGCTGTTTTGGATTTTCAAATGTTTTTTTTAATTGCACGGTTTCTGAAGCTGCAGCAGGTTTCTCCCATTGGAAAAACTGGGCCGTTGTGTAATGTTTGCCCATGTCAGCCTCCGTAGGATTTCGCAGGGAGTCCTTATGAACTACATTTTAACTCTAAAGCATCATGCAGTTTTTCCTTTTACCACCAAAGGGCGCCACATCATCATCAATGACATGGCATGCTCTGCATTTAAAGGGGGATGTTTGTTACAATACTTCTTTTGTACTACGCTAACGACACAAAGCTGATATTACTTGTGTACTTTTATCATAAAAGCTATGCTGAATGATCTGTAGCTCCTGTTTGCAGTGTACCCACAGACATACACACAACTATCGCTGGATTACTTTGATACTGAAGAAAACCTATAAATATGATGATTCTCAGGCAAGTTCTGCAATTGTCAAGAAGATCCTTTTAACCACAAGAGGAGAGTGATGTAAAAATTAATGTCTTTGATAATGATAGAATAATAAACAGTATCTGAGTTCATTATCTCTGATGTCCATCCAAAATAAATGTCCACTGAGATATCATAGAAAAAAGACATTACAGAACTATTCAATGCTTATAGAATACTGAAAGTCATATTGTATTGTTTTTTTATACTATTATATTTGATATTCTTTTCCACTCTATGAGTAAATTTCTCCTCATCGCTTTTTTACTGGTTCCTCTCCCGGTTTTCTATATCCATAGGCCTATAGGTAAATAACCATCACTTCAGCCACGTCTTTGATTGTGATCAGTTCCCAGAAGTTGAGTCAACACCATGTCACAAAAATTCAGCTTGAGAAAGAAGTTGTGCAAACTGTTGCAAGGTTATTAGAATAGAACTAACAAGAGTGCTATATATAAATAATTTTTATTTATTTATTTACATTGTTATTGGGGTTAATATCACAATCCCTTACCTCTGTCTAGTTTCTTAACTCCATTGAACCACTGATGTACTTGTTTTGTAACAAATTTAATTTATTGTTTCTTTGTCCAGGCTCCCATGAGCAAAACCTTTTTTTTTTTTTTTTTTTTACATTTGAATGGATCAAATCTAATGTCAATTCCGATCAATGTTGTTGGATAAACATGCATCCCTGAGTCATAAAAGCATACTGGTATGTCCAAAATTTCTATATATAACCAATATTTACTACATAAGATGAAGCATTTTGGTATGAAAACCTAATTTAACCAATTATTCTGTATTATAAATATACATATATGCCATTTGTAACAAATTAAACAGCTTGACAATTGGTTGAAAATTCAATTAGTTATGATGATATTCTTCATTCGTAGACGTCTGCCTCCACTGGCAAATCCAGTAAGTAGGAGCGGCTGCCACCGACACAAGATGGCAGCCGCATTGACACATCCTTGAACAGCAGCGGCGAATTTGGCATCTACATGTATGTATCTAAGATCTTATCCCACTTTGCCACTTTTTTTTTTAATTCTTCAAACTTTATTGACATGTTCAATACATAAACTTTCAATGTTTTCAAAGTAAAGGTTGTTTAACAATGTTTCACAATAAAAATAATAATTTAATTGCATAATAAAAACAATGTAGTGGACATGAGGAAACAATACAAAGAAAAAAACCTTTAGGATGGAAAGATGGAATTAAACTGAAATGTGTGGGGGTGTTTTTGTTTTTAATAAGTGTATTTTAAAATCAGTGTCTAAAATATTTATAAACTGAGGTAGTTTTCCAACCAAATAATTTCATGTACATAACATTTTGCTAAAATAAGAATTATTTTTCAAAAATGTGCTCCACTCCGTTTTGCTTTTTTTTCCCCTTGGAAGCTTGCTGTCCTCGAGCTAAGAGGCACGTGGTTCAGTCGCATTCAATAGGAAGCCCGTTTTAGCGAACAGTGGAGGTTGTGACTGCCCAAAAACATAAACGTGTCCACACTGAGGTGAAGCCATTGTGGGTGTATCGTGTCAGTGAGGTTCCGCTTTCACTGTGCGCGCTCTCGTGTGGCTCGTGCACTTCTCGGCAGGCACGCGGGGACAGCAACACTTGTCAGTGGATCACATGACATGACAAAGCAGCTAGCTACTTCCTCTGTAGACTGGTCGCCAAATTCACATCCAGACGGCCGCAGAGACTGCGACTACCGTGTCATCCAAGATGCTGGCCCTCATAAACAGGCTTTTGGACTGGTTCAGGTCCCTGTTTTGGAAAGAAGAGATGGAGCTGACGCTGGTGGGACTTCAGTACTCCGGAAAAACCACATTCGTCAATGTGATTGCAGTAAGTAGCTAGCAGACAAGCAGTGTCAGTGCGGGCCCAGGCTAATACCTGGGAGAGGCTGTGGACGAAGCGTAAATACAAATTAAGTCTAATGACCACAACGTTTATCTGTTGTTGTTCCAAAATACTTAAAGTGTGGGTCCATTTTCAAAACTAATATCGTTGCGGTACTAACACTGTATTTGACTCAGTTGTTGTTTGGCTAACTTAGCTAGAGTGACGAAGTTCTTGGTATGACTGTGCGCTTACTTGTGAAAGCGGTCATGTGAACGGTGTTGTCACGGCTCTGTAATAGCTGCCGGTGTGTCAACATGTACGATGTGTACAGGACACGGACCACTAGTTAACTTTGTAAACAGTCTGTGTGGTCGACGTCATCTAGCAAGAGAATATAGGCGGAAGAGGCCTGGAGCCATCGCAGCCGCAGGCTGCCAGCTACCTGTGTTATTACAATCAGCGGTGGATATGAAGGACCTGAAATACATACTTGAGTAAAATTACAGATATCGTACCAGGAAATGACTTCGATTGAAATTAAAGTCACCAATTAGAATATTACTTGAGTAGAAGTCTTAAGTATCCGATGTTTACTGTATTTATGTATCAATACTAAATTTATCAAAGTAAATGTACATAAGTACAAGTAACCTACGTTTAAGAAAAATGGCAATAAAGTCACCTTGTACCTTGTAAATGCTGGTAATAAAAAAGCAAGAAGTCAGAATTTTTAGGACTATAAATGACTTATTGTTTGTAACATGTAAACCACCTAAAAATTAGAGAATGCATTACATTTAAAGTAGGGCTGGGCAGTATGGCCTTGAGATAATATCACAATATTTTTGGGCCATATCACAGTACACGGTATACTGTATATCATAACCTTTTAAATCTCCTCAAAAGCTTCATAAATGTATAAATAAACCGGGCAACTAAACCAAATGGCACAATATGACGGAATATGTAGATATTGATACTGTGACAATATTTTATGGATGACAATTTGTATTTGGACAAAATATTAACACAGTGAGATTTTTGATTATCATCAGTAATGTGGATTAAATGACTTGAAAGAAAAAGAAAATGACATCGCTTTACTGCAGCCTTTAAAATCAGGAAAAGACAACACTTGTTTCATATCACAATATGACGATATCCAAAATCCCAGATGGTATGTGGTCTCATATCAGGGTAACGATATGTATCGTGTATATTGTGGAGCCCTAATTTAAAGATAAACAAGGTGTTTCTTACAACTAACAGGATTTAAAGAACAAAATCCAGATTTCATTTCCTCCCATCGTCTCATTCGTACGTCCATCCCTTCCTTCGCTATTTTGTAGTAAGTAATATGCTAAGTAGGGGTTGACTGATATTGTTTTTTCAGGGACTATAGGATAGGATTATTAGTAGTTAATGAGACCGATACCTGATATTTGAAATCAATTTGCATTTACAAAAAAAATGAAAATCTTTCTGTCAATATTTAGAATATAATAAGCTCCAACAAAAAACTTTGTTTAAATACCTTTGGCAAATGTTTAAATCAAAACTGAAATGTTCAACATGTACAGCAAGTTCCCAGCAACTTTTTTTTGTAAAGTCAAGTAAAAATTTAACAAAAAAATGAATAAATGAAAAAAAGCTCCCCAAGCTTTTATAAAGTAAAAGTTCAACCTATGCTGACACTTTGTTTGCACTTTTTAATTTTATTGGCGATCATTAGATTAAAATACCTATACAGGAATACCAAATATCTGTCCCAATAATCATCCAGGCCGATAGTCTGTTGACCGTTAATTCTCAGGGGAAATGTAGTGGGGTAAAAGTATACATTTTATTTAGGACATGTAGTGGAATAAAAATGAAAGACGACAGAAATATAAAAACACAACTAAAGTACAGATACACCTAAAGTACTGTAACAAAGTATTAATACTTTTTTACATTACACTACTGATTAGAATAATAGATGTATGGCTAGATCTGCTTGTAATATTATATGTCAAGCCTGCATAACTGAATTAATTATTTGAGTTACTGTTTATACCTCTTCCTATTAGAAATATGAAACTGCTGTTTTGTGGTCTATATTTATGGCACATTGTTATATAGTGTTAAAACTTTATATGATACCTTCTTTATTTGTTTGACCTCAATGAAAAATCTGATCGTACTTAAAATAACCTTAAAATCGCCTTGAAAAGGGGAAGTAAATATAGCTATTGATCTCAATGTATGTTTACTTCATATCTAATTTTTGGGTTTACTTAAATTTCGCTGTATTTACTTAATTTAACATTTAGTTAATGAAGTTGTTGCAACTGATTAATGACAAGTGGAACTACTTTGTCCTTTTGTAAGTCTTAGCAACTTCAGTGAACTAAGTTAGTCTGACTTAAACTGGTCACCACAAAGAGGATTTTGCCAATAATGAAGTTATGAGATATGCAAGTTCTGTTTTGTAACCATATCTAAGAATATACAAATATGACTGGTTAGTTTGCAATCAGCACAACACCACTTTATAGCACAGGAAACTTGGTTTACCAAAGTTGCTAAAAGAAAGATTGTCAGATTTGTGACACTTGTCAGATTTTACGGTTTGATGTTTGATGTTTTGATGTTTATCTTGCTCAGTCTGCTTCAGCCTTGGATGGGTGTGGGGTTATATTCTGTGCTCCAGTGTTGTTTATGTCTGTGTTACTAGTTTACAGATCACATTGCAGTTTTAACAAGTCAAGTCAGGCCACAGTTTTCCTTCTTTCCTGGAGTAATCTCAAGTATAAATAATTTTTCCGGGTCTGTTGAGGTCGTGTCAGCTGATTTGTGATTAGTGAACAAAGCTACCCTCGCTTTCCAAGACTCTTGGACTGGGCCCAGGCCGTGCATGAGCCATTGAAAGGAAGGCTATTAAAGTTGTCTGGCATATTTGAATTTACTCCAAATCTTTTCCATCAAAGCAGGTTGCACTTGTTTTCGAGTGCAGCCGTACCGCTTTTAGGTTAAATGCATCGTGCGGCATTTTTAATCCTGTGAAGTGGTTGGTTACAAAGCAGTGGTTGGTTGCAAGGAAAAAGAGGGAACAGTCATGATTAATGTGCATGTCAGTTTTCCCGCCTCATTAGTTTATGTATTATGATGTAATGCTATCTTATACCAAACGAGCAGCTGCTGGACAGAGCCGCGATCTGTTTGGACACCAATAAAAGGAAAACTAAAGCGTATATTTAGATAAAGAACGCAAGAAGGGTCATATTCCGTGTGTTTTTGATCCGGTGGAAGGATTTATTTAGTCAAAGTTGCAACAAAGTAATAATATGTTATAGTGTGATTTGCTTGCCTCATGACTCAAATACAACTGACACCAAAGTTTTGCTCCAATGCAGAATTCAAATGCTGTCACTGACTCATGAGCTTCCCTTCTTTTAGAGGTTCCTGGGTTTGATGCAGGAACCTTGATTGGAAGCTATGTTGATGCAAAGATGCCATCATCTTAATGTGATTCATGGAGTTAAAAGACAAGTGTTCCAATTTTGGCTAAAAATGACCTCAAATGACCTGTAATCAAATAATTTCTGTTTACTCTGACCTCATGCACAGAAATGATTCACATCTGCAAGGTTTTCCATGTGCCTTCTCCACAGGATGAAACAGGATGGACTTTGCATGTAGAGTAGTTTTGATTTAGTGATGTAAAGACACTGTGCACAAATATTTGATTTTAACAATTTAAGATTAGTTTATAAAATATGTTATGTTATAAATAAAAGTACCAACATTTTACACAAGCTAACAGGATTAGCAAATAAATCAATCCTTTTAAATCCCCTTTTGAATACAATGAAATAATTTACTTTACTAATTTACTTTACTTAAATACTTAAATAGTAAGTAATGGCATAATATAATAGTATTGTAACATTTTGTAATAATAAGGTATTGTTATATAATTAAATAAATCAAAGTGGAACCACTGATGCTTTTATTTTGAAGGACCCACTTCATCTTAGGCAGGAAGTGTTGATGTTTGTGCTGTGAACTTGAACTTGAAGTTTTAGATGTTAGCAGTTAGCAGAAAGTTAACCCTTTAAATCCTGAGCAAACTGTCTCTGTTTCTTCCAAAAAAATTGAAAAAAGGCAATGAGCAGCTTAAGAAGAAATGACCCAAAAATAAGAACGGAATAGGTAAAAAAAAGTATGAAAAAGATTACCTGAAAAAGAAAGAAAGGAAAAAAGAAAGCTAAAATAAGGTAACCTGGGGAAAAAGTGCTTAAAAATGATTTTTGAACATAATTTTCAATTTAAAAAATTACAACTATAAATAAAGCTGTGACGCTTTCTCTAGCTTATTTTTTATGTATTTCTAAATCAACTTATTTCATGCAATCTCTGGGGCATTTCTGGTTTAGTTGCTCATTGCCATTTATTCCCATGTTTTTGAAAGAAATCAAACAATCACCAACTTCATATTTTATTTTCCCTCTGCAGTACTCATTAACATGCCTCTGTCTGTCTTCCATTCGTCCCCCTGCAGTCAGGCCAGTTCAGTGAAGACATGATCCCCACAGTCGGCTTCAACATGCGGAAGGTCACTAAAGGCAATGTGACAATAAAGGTAGGCTAACGAACAAACATGCCTACTGAGTGCTTTCACTGTTGAACTGAATGCCATGCTACTCTGGAGCAGTGCCAGCCCTCAGCCCTCGGCCTTCAGCCTTCAGCAGTCTGCACTGGGGAGCAGTAATGGTGCAATGAGGGCTTTAGAAAGGGAAGGAAATGGTGCGGAGGCCTCTGTCTTGCTTAAGAGTGTATTTTTTTATTCTGCACTTTCTCGCCTCAGATATGGGACATAGGTGGACAGCCTCGCTTCAGAAGCATGTGGGAGCGCTACTGCAGAGGAGTCAATGCTATTGTGTAAGTTTGTGGACATTACAAAGTACAGCACGTGGCCTCTGTGGACACAGATGTACTGTTTGGCTTCCAGAGGTCGCTGGAATCATGGGAGCCTGAACAGAAAGTATAGACCCTTTTAGGGCCAATGTGACGGTATTAGCTGGAGGCAAAACAAAGGAAACTGTCCGGAAACACAGGTCTCTTAATCTCCTAATAGACCCTGTTAGGGAAACACTGGTGTCTTAATACACAGATGGCCAGCACAGGGTTGTAGGCTACACTGGAGTCTAAAAATGTCATCTTGTTGTGTTGTTGGGTGCCAGAATAGAAGGAATCATGGCTCAAAACTGACATTTTCTCACATATCAGCCACCACAGCCTGCTCACAAAAACGAAGATACAACTGTTATTAAATGGGATAAATGGAAAGGACTGACAGAGGCGATCATCAAAACCGTAGACTGTACATAAAGACTTTTGTTTCGGCTTCACATTTGGGGAGCTGTCATGCCGTCCATCTTTATATACTTTCTACGATCAGAACAGATACACGTGTATCACTTAAACGGTTTCCTCTGTTTTGTTTTGCTAAAAAAGCTAATGTTTGTCCAATTCACTAAAACGTTCGTGTTACAGGGAAGTTTATCCCTCTTAATACCTCATCAATTTCTCATTAGGTGGGCATGATAACCTTTAATACCCATAATATTATTCATCCCGACCAGGGGTCGACCGATACCGGTTTTTCAGGGCTGATACTGATACTGATTATTAGTAGTTGAGACGACTACTGATATTATAAGTTTTCTTCCCAGAATGTTTTTCTCTATAAACATCATCAAAATGTTAAAAGGTTATTTTTTTATTTAGAATTTGGAATATAACAAACTCAAAACTTTGTTTAAATGCTTTTAGCAAATGTTTAATCATATCTGAAACATTACAAAAAGTTCCCTGCAACTTTTTTTTAGAAAATAAAGTCAGATGAAAATTTTAATAAAAAATGAATACATAAAAATAGCTCCCTGAGGGTTTATAAAGTAAGAACCTCTCCCGTGCTGATGCTTTGTTTGCACTTCATAATTCATTGATTTTATCGACAATACGTAAAGTAAAACGGCAATACATATAATCAGCAAAATGCCAAATATCTGTCACAATAATCAGCCAGGCCAATAATCTGTCGCCCCCTATAATCCCTACAAAAGCATGTATTTTTACCTTAATGTGAAGTGTGCGCTGCATTGTCTGCTGTCCTGTCCGCAGGACTCAAAACTCAGTTACATCGTGCTTTTCAAGCCCTGAACGTGACCGTTTAACACGCAGTTACAGGCATCCAAGCACTTATACGTCCGTCAGTTTGTCTTGACTGCACAAACCTGTTTTTTTTTAACAGCGAAGTGTAAATGTGCGGCTTCAACCTTCAACAGTCCAGTCAAATCACCCGTCCTCTGAGCGAAAACATACGAGTCGGCCAGTCTGGTCCTGTTGATCACTGTTAACTTAATCAAGTAACGTGCGGCCCCAGACAGTCACTGACCCTTGCTATTCTTTCTCATGTATATATTGTTACTGTGGCTTTGCACACAGATGTATGCTCTTTATTTTTAACGTACTTACTGGATGGTACATTGTAGCATATGCACAGTTTTATAGTTTTATTCACGCACTTTACACAGCCAGCACATTACCCTTATTTTAATTTAAATTTGCACAGATCAGAGCTGAGTGTACTTCACATTCACGTTTACACGCTTAGATACTGAGCATATTTATTGATATACCTTTTTAAAGATCTTAATATTTACATACTGTACCAATGTTTGCTCTTACTGTATTTCTATTTTCTATTCGTAATTCTTATTTACTGGTACTGGTGCTTATTCCTACTGCTGTAATTCTCTCTGCAGGCATCAAAACGATTGTAACAAACCTTAATTTCCCCCGGGGATCAATAAAGTATTTCTGATTCTGATTGTGATTCTTACCTGACATATTCAGAGACAGTCGTATATATATATGTTTTTTTTTTTTGGTCATTTTCAAAAACAAACCAAGAAAGCTTACTAGCTAACATCTGTAGATAATTTTTTTTGCCTCCAGCTAAGCCCAGCCCACCAAAAAGCATTATAGCGTTGACTAACAGTAAAAGAGTCTTAATGCAGTACAGTGTGTTTACATTTTGTTTCTCCATGTAATTGTGTTACTGCATGTCATAATAAGAGCAGAAATACCTGGTTTTCACTTTTGACTTTTGATGCATGTATTTTAACGCTACCAATCTGTTGTGTTTTTTTCCTCCTTACAGTTACATGGTGGATGCAGCAGACCGAGAGAAGATAGAAGCTTCCAGAAATGAACTGCACAACCTTTTAGACAAACCACAACTACAAGGAATTCCTGTAAGAGGACACTTGTGGTCTCTGGCCCCAAACTTCCTGATGTTGCAGCCTCACCTTGCTCAGCTCATCACATTGATTTCTAAAGGGTCTTGTGACTCTGATCATAAGCAGGAATCAAACTCATAATTAGTCATCGCTGCAACTAAAAGCTCGCGGTGACTCAGGCTGGATCAAACACAGAGTGGTCATTTGAGGCCAAGCCAGCTTTTTTTTTTTTTTAATGAGATTTTAACATCCAAGCAGGCAGGATAATTGACTTGACAGGGCTTGATTTGATATATTGATAGGCTTCCAGCTGCTGTGACTCGACACCACACACACACACACACAAACACACACACACACACACACACACACACACACACACAGAGTGTATTTTTCCCTTACAGTAAGGATTCTGTGATGGACAAAGCACATTGCTGAGAGAAATGGTTTAAACTGTCTGACCACACTGTGGGATAATGCTGATACATTGCTGTTCGGGATATTGATCAACTCTTTCTCTCTTTTTTTTGGTAATCTTTCAGGTGCTAGTACTGGGCAACAAGCGAGACCTGCCCAACGCACTCGATGAGAAGCAGCTCATTGAAAAAATGTGAGTCTCTTTGTTGATAATCCTGCACAAACTCCAGAACTTACTCAAAGTTTAAGTATTATATCCAGTCATAAATACTGCGTGATAAACCAGTGTCAAGAGGAGTATTAGTCAGCTGCAATACATTAAATCATACACTGTAAGATCAAAAATATGTGCACATGGGTATCCACATTCCTGTGTTTAAACTAAAATACTTCAGTAATTTATAACTATTCCCAGAGGAATAGATGCTGCTGGCAGCAACATATTTATGCAATAGTTTTCAAATGACCCATCACAGACTTCCAGCAACACAGTGGATGAATCATTGACTCGGTCAGGAAAACAGTTTTAATTTAGCGATATCTGAAGGTAAAGGTGAAGTGTGTAACACAAGGACACTCAACTTTGTTTGGAGGGCACTTTTCAAAATAAAAGGAGGCCAGGGGCCATTTGCAGGAGCTCCATACATGCTTTTAGGATTTAAGGACGTTTCTAGGATTTTGAGGACAGTTCTATATTTTTGGGTTGTTTCTAGGACTTAAGAACATTTCTAGGGCTGTAGGATTTTAATAGGATTTTAGTACAGTTTTTAATATTTCTGGGATTTCAGGATGTGTCTAGGGTTTTTGGACATTTCTGGGGTTTTTGGACATTTCTAGGGTTTTTGGACATTTCTAGGATTTTAAAATGTTTCGCATCAGTAACCGTTTAACCCTTTGAAACCTGGATCAGCATCAGTTTTCTTGTGCTGTGTTTAGTTGCATTTCACAAGCATTTAAACATCTAAAAGCAGAGAAAATGGGTTTCTTAAAAAAAAAAGGTATATAAAGGCAACTGACAGCTAACCCCAAGAAATTTCCCACAAAATGGAAAAAAAGAAGTAAGATGTAACAAGTAATGTTTTTTTAAATCCACGTAAACACAAGACTAATTGTAATTTGTACTCAAAGGTTTCATGTTTCCTTTTTTCAGGAATCTATCTGCCATTCAGGACCGAGAGATCTGCTGCTATTCTGTCTCCTGCAAAGAGAAAGATAATATAGGTAAGAACACTTGAGAGTTTCAATTATTCCACATGCAACAGGTGCAATTTATTTAACCCTTAGAGACCGCATGGCACATTTTATGTGCGTTTCATTCCTCTTTTTTTAAATAATTTTGGCTGTGTTCAGGAATTTGACATACACTTTGGCAAGATTGTGTGTTTTTGTTTAATCTTGGGATTTCCAGCTCAGCTCCTACAATAAGCCTAAAATACACCGTGGAAACTAAATTGTTACATTAATACTGTTAAGTGGAAAAAAATGCTCCCTGAAACCCATTCAAACTGACATTTTTGACACTACATCCATCAAAGCATAAAAACAGGCACTGTCTTATTCTGGGCTTTAATTTATGTAATTTATTCACTTTTATTATTTACATATTTGTCATATGGAGAAAATCCATGCTTTTTCCACTGGGTGCACTGTCACAATCAATGTTGCTGCAGATCAGTGACATATTGCAGACTGTGATTTAAAAAAAAAAAAAAAAATAAATAAATAAATAATGTATCTATGATTAGGACTAATGGTTAAAAACATAAACTCAGTGAAAGCAGAAAATCATATTAATGTATAATACTTTTTATAGCCTGATTTGAAAGTGCATTCTGTGTGCAGAGCAATATGTGTGTGAGTATTTGACACTGCACAAAAAAATAATATTTTTATTTTTTTATATTTTTTAAAGCTTGATTTTGAAAAGCGCATTTTGTACGCCAAGCAATACAAGTGTGTGTGTAATATTAAAGCGGGCATATTAACCCTAACGGTGCGTACCCACCAAACGCGATTAAAAATGATCGCGCCTCAAGATTACATACAAAGTCAATGCAAAGACGCGATTTGACGCCTCATTTTGCCGGGCGACGCGATGGACGCGATTGCGCGGCGCGTTGGACGCGTTGGACGCGAAATTCGTGGCGCGTCCAACGCCTCGCGTCCAACGCTCGAGTTGAAATAGGTTGAAATAGGCGACAGCCTATCAGCGTTGAGATCGTCATCGACGTGCTGACGTATGGACGTCCTGGTGTTCCCTCGCAAAATCTAACAAACCGCCAGAAACAATGGAGGAGCAGCTTATCGTCGCCGTCACCGCTCACCCAGAGCTGTACGACAGTTCCTGTCCCTTGTTGCAGGAGACGGTGGAACTCGCCGAGCTCACGCCGCCTCCGTAGGGTAACATGCACCCAGAACCGACGTCGGCGTCTAGCCCGCAGACAACGCTGGGAACTTCTCCAGAGCAGGTGCAGTGCAGCGATCGTCAACGAGAGAATGAAATGGCGGAAGAAATGTTGTTGTTTGGGCGGGCTCAACGCGCGGCGCGATTTCGTCGCGCGTCGAGTCCCATTTTGGGGTTTTTGTACGAGCGTCAAAACTGGAGCGTCCGGCGCGACGCGATTTCATTTGAGGCGCGATGAAATAATTTTTATCGCGTTTGGTGGGTACGCACGGTAAGGGTTAATATGTAGGCCTGCTGAAGTTATTAAAATGTTTTAATACCCCCCCCCCGGTTTCAGATATCACGCTGCAGTGGCTCATCCAGCATTCAAAGTCACGGAGAAGCTGAAAACGAAGCCCCGCCTCCCCGCGCCTCGGCCGCAGCTCTGGCCTAAGCCCCGCCCCTCCCTCCCTAATGGTCACGGGACCTCGACAGCCATCCTTCTCCACTGCCTCTGTGAAGTAATCCAGCTATCTGCTCACTACCGTCACCACCTGCATCACTCAGTACACTACCATAGATGTGCAGCCCCTGTACAGCACCACCGCCCTCCCAACTATCCGGAGTCTTGAAAACTTGTCAGTACTGTGCTAGAAGGTGGATTGTCCATACCCATCATGCCTTATCGACGCTCATTATGGACATGCTTTGTGTCTTTAATTTATTTTATTTTATTTTTTTTTTGCTTGTGTTCCCTTCGACAAGCATCTAAAGACGTTATAGTGTGCTTTTTTTTCCCCCGGCGACACTAAAACAAACCTCCTTTAATCACACATTTAAACATTTCTGTTGCTTGTCCACACCCGGTGTTTACGTGACGAGGTCGTGATTGTAGTTTTTAAGGTATTTGCCAAATGATGACGGTAGCTCGTGCTCAATACTTTGAATTCCTGATCACAGCGTAGCCTGCATTTGATTTGCCGGCGTATATCTATTTTATTACTCAAGTCAAAGTTTACACATGATGTAATGACGCATCCAAGGTGAGACTGTGAGCGGTTGTGGTGTCTGAGGCAAAATCCGAAGAGTTTTTTTTTTTTAAAGTGCCTTTGGCTCAGCGAGTGTTCCAATCAGACAGTTGTTGCCCAACGCGACTCCTAACCCACTATTATAAATTGGTACAGACACAGCAGAAATCCCTTGATTACACTTAACCCCCCTGACAATCCCGTTTTATGTTCCGTAATCTCATAAACACATCATGATGTCTGAGAAAAGACGATGAAAAACGAGGAGTGATGCAAGGTCAATGAGAAAATGTTACATTTGGGTAATCTGAATGCTGTCTCACCTGTAGCCGGTGACACTTTTATGTAGCTTGAAACTTTTTTCTTGCAGTTTCTCAGGTTGTTAAAGGATTTTTTGTTTCTTAAAATTGTCTGATCGCGGTATGGGTGTGCCCGTGAATCTGTTCCACAATCCCTGTTTAGTTGCGGGTTGGATAACAGAAAGCCAGTGTTAGTCACGATGACGGAGCTTATACGGAGAACAGAAGACTCCTTTAGTTCAAAGCGTTGGGTGCTTGATGTCAACCATGCCTTTGCCCACGCCCGTGTCTGGGTCCTAATGTCTTTTCGTGGAAGCCTTAGCAGCCTAAAGACAGCGCTGTGTTCTCTGTATTGAATGATTTCCTTTCAGCGACAAGACAATTATTTCTCCCGGGTTTGATCTCTGTATATTAATCTGCTCCTTGCTTGGCCAGTGCATCTTGATCTTTTTTTTTGTCTGTGTGTGTGTGTGTGTGTGAGTGTTGCTGGATCAGGGCGAGTTATCCCCTCTGCTACGGCGCTGTATGTTCACAGCTTCTGCATCTCACCGTCACGTTTTCTACAAATCCACCGCGCGTTCTGTCACCTCACATGTTGTTCTGTGTCTGTTGGTGATCGTCGTAAACCTCCTCCCCAAAAAGTGTCGATTGTTGGGACCACAGCAGCAGTGAGGGGCTGTAAAAAAAGATTTAAAAAAATTTGGGTGACTGTGTGGGTAATTTGGGGAAAGCTTTGTTACCTGTGTAATAATATAGCCTATTTGCAATTTGTATGTGCATGTGCTGAACTTATTCACATTCAATTGCAGACTTTGTAAATAAGATTAGCATTTTTATTCCAACAATGAGCTCCTGTAGATGTCATGCATTCTTTCCCTGTGATTGCTAATAAATTTGTTTTTATTTTTAAGGATTTTTCAAGTGTTGGGGTCCAAATTTCTTTCAAAAAGAGTCATTTTAGTTTGTCACCACTAGGTGGAAGCAGGGGACTGTGGGAAGATGATGGGAAAGGATGCGAGCTTCAGAGTCTTTACACTCTGTAAACCTGGGATACTCTTTTTGTTTTGCTTGATGGCCACTTTTACGAAAATAACAGGAGGCAGCAGCCACATACACGTTTCTGGGATTTTAGGACATTTGTAGGACTTCAAGATATATGTAGGGTTTAGGACCTTTTATAGGGCTTTAGGACTTTTCCAGGATTTAAGGGTGTTTCCAGGTTTTTAGGGTGTCTCAGGATGTTTCTTAGATTTCAAGACATTTCTATGATTTTGGGAAGTTTATAGGATTCTAGGACATTTCTAGATTTTTAGGATGTTTTGAGGGGTTTTTTTGCATGTCTTAGGACATTTGTCAAATTTCAGGATATTTTTTAGGATTCTGGGACATTCCTTGGATTTCAGGAAATTTTAGGATTTTAGGACCTTTCTTGGATATGGGGAAATCAGGATTTTTGTGCTTTTCTAGGTTTTTAGAATGTTCCACGGATTTCAGGACATTTTTAGAAATTTAGGATTTTCCTAAGACTTTGGGGATGTTTCTAGGATTTCAGTAGCCTGGCAAGACCATCCTGATCATGTGAACTCAAAATTCTGTTTGTCTTTCTATCTCAGTCTGGACTTTCTGCAAACCCAAACAAATTTCAGTGGGCGGAAGTTACTTGCTTTGACAGACAGACTCCTTCAGCCAATCCTGATGTTAGCATTAACGTCACCTCCTACACAAATATGTTGTCGGTCAGACAGTAACAATACGTATTCAGTTTGTTTAAATTTACCCTGTGAGTGTGAATAGCCAAAAGACTATGAACATTGTATCTGTCTGGGGGATCATCTTCATCACCAACAGAGCCAGTTGATAAATCAAGTTTTTGCCATATCCAGTCAGAAAAACGACGAAAAAGTCCTCTGAGAAACTGTGAGTAATTCCTCTTGTTGTTGTTTAATTGTTGATATCGACTCTATTGATGAATCAACTTCACTTATCGCTATGTTTACTCTACTAATGCTAAAGTTAGCACTTGTTGCTGCTGGAGCCCCCAAAACAGTGGCCTGCATGCTACGTCATCAACTGTAACGCAGTCCCTGATTGGCTGCGGACATTTTCAGCTACAGAGCAGATCCCTGATTGGCCTGGTTTCACTGTAGTGGATTGAAATTTATATCTATGATTCCAAGTAATGAGTCACTTGTTGCAGTCCAAGTCAAGTTGGAAGTCTTTTTTTTTTGTCTTAAGTCATCAAAATTGTGAGTCATTTGTGAACTTGAGACTGATTCCAGCCTTTTTTTAGCAGTTGTAACACTAGTCATAACTTGAAACTTCACAGCACCTTCATCCACAAATCATTTCTTAAGGAGGAGCTCATCAGGCGTCTGCACCCACAGTTCCCTGGATCATTCCCATATGCAGGCTGCCTTTGTGGATAGATAAGAGCTCTGTGTTTCACATTATGTTTCGTACAGATCCCACAATAGATGATTAACACCTCCTCAGCGTTTCTTGGCAGAGTAACGGCTATTATGCAGAGAAATGTAACACGTTGCCTCGCAGGATGTTAAGAGAAGCGCAGGGAGTGTGTCACAAACTGGGGGGCAATAAAGCGAGCCGTGCTCTCACAGCTGGAGCTGCACGGAGCCGCCGCAGAGAGGAGGCCTGTGCTGCTAGAGCAAGAACACCTTAATTAATCTCATTTCTTTAAAGCACCTTTTATTGAGCAGCTGCTGCCATTTATTGTATGCAGGGCTGCAGTTAGAACGTGTGGACAGATCGAGGTGTTATCTGATGAACTGCATGGATCAGCGGAGACCGTAACGTGTGTGTCCGCATGGGAACTTCATATGCATGCGTGTGGTTTACACAACCGCGAGGGATTAAATAGTGGCTCCAAACCTGCCATGGGGATTTATGTGAGGAGGTCACGGAGAAGACCCCAAGGTGTGACAGACTATTAATGTCGTTACACTCCATTACCAATGAGCTTATTAGGTAATACAACATGTTTTTGCACCTACCACTTGTCACAACGGAGCTATTTGCATTTCTTACGTGTCCGACCGCGTTGGTCGGCCCCATGAATGACCATTCATCACCGTAATTACAAGCTATAAATTGAATGGAGTATTTGTCAGGATATGATTCACTCCCTCATAGATGTAACTCTGATTTATTTCAAAACCCTGGGCGGAAGGCAATGGAAGAAGAAATAACCCAAAAATTGCTTAAAATACAAGAAAGTTACCTGGAAATTTTTCAAATAAATAGATTAGTAAAATAAAACATACATTAAAAAATAAAACATGGAAATAACCTGGGGAAAAAAATTTAAATATTTTTTAAAAAACCAACAAAATTTTAAATATGTCATTATGATAATCATAACTGTACCATGGCTTTCTTCTTTTTTTTAAAGAATTTTTTCAGGATCTACTAATTTGTGAAACATTTCTTACCAAGTTGCTCATTGCCTTTTTTCCTCATGTTTTTGAAAGAAATCGCACCAATTTGCGCCGGGTTCAAAGGTTTAAAAACTGGTGTCTGAAAGCAGCACAAGGAAAGTGATGTCGATCCAGGGGTTAAATTATGAAAACCAGATCGAGATAAGCACACCCATTCTGGAAACTAACTGACACTAAACAGAACTGAAAACAAAACTTTTAAACAAAGACAAAACAGAAAAAGTAACAAAAATTAGTGTTTTTCATCACAACTATCTATTCAGCTTCCTGTCTATGGGATGCCTGCTTGTCTAATGCACGTTGTTTAATGATGAAACTTCCTTTGCTGACATAGACTGCTTCCACTCCTCTCCTCTCTCCTGCAAACAGCCCTGGACAGTCTCACCCAATGCTCAGTTTAAGAAGGCTGCATTTTCCTTTTGTTAAATATTCCAAAAGAGCTGTAACAAGCCAACACATTACACCCAGTTCATGAATAATCATTTCTTTTACACATCCTGTGAATAAATTTTTTTTACATTTTTTTACAGGGAGAAAATGTTTATTGTCTGTCAAACCAAAGACTTGGACTTTTTTTTTCTAATAGCGTATGGTTGTGTGTGTGTGTGTGTGTGTGTGTGTGTGTGTGTGTGTGTGCGCGCGCACGCACATGTGTGCACATCTGGGCTTTATTGCGCATTCCCATTTGCCGTCTCCTCTCTCTAATTTCCCTCATAAGCCTACAGGGTTACTACACATTTTCTGTATTAAAATTATATTATTTATCATACTTTTCCAAACTGAAATTACTAGACTTTTTCCAGAATTTTTAAACCATATTTTACATCTGAGCATTAAATAGCAGGATGTTTATTATGTAGATGAATAGTTTTAAAATCCAACTGATAACATGTATGCTGTGGCAGTTGGTCGGCGCCCCACGTACAAAAGCTGTGTCCTCACTGCAGCAGCCGCAGGTTCGACTCCAACATGTGGCCCTTTGCTTGCTTGTCTTCCTCTCTCTCTCCCTCTTTCATGCTACACCTGTCCGATCTGGACGCCCCGTGTGCAAAGGCAATGTCCTTGCTGCAGCAGCAGCCTGTTCACTTCCTTTGCTGCATGTCACCCCCCATTTACATTCTGTCCTGTCAAATAAAGGCAAAAATTGTAAAAAAAAAAAAAAAAAAAAACATTTAAAAAAAAAATGGAGACAACAATAAACCCATAATAATAATAATCATAATATGTATGTATGTTATATTCTAACTATATATGCTATTATGTTGCCAAATAACTAAGGATGAGTGAGCGCACCATTATCTGTATCTGTATCTGTTCAGTCAGCTAAATTATCTGTATCCGTATCTGTGCTCCGAATGGGCGAAGTTTACATTGCAAATGGGTGGCACCAAACTCCGAAGTGTCTGTATCTACTATTTATTAGAAAACTATTCACTGAACAATCTCAGAATTGAGCCTTAGATCATTTTTGATTACAAGACGCTGAACATAGCTACCAAAATAAGGATTCCCTGTCATCACAGGTATGGGTATTGACACGTTTTATTCAGATGAAACTAAATAAACTAAATTTTAAAAAATAAATAAATAAACTGATACCTGATACCCTGATACTTATCCAAACATTGAAATGACTAAAATCAAATTCCATGCTTTTCCATCCTGCATTAGAAATAAACTGTTGAAATTTTCCAGACAGGCCTGTATAAATATTCAGTCCACTTGCAGCATTTAAACTTTAAGATCACGATGTTTATGATGTACGGCATTTACAGTTCACCCACAGAGCATCTCACGAAATCCCCAAGCTGCAAACATGTGGCTCTCAAGGTGAAGGTCTTTTCATGTCTGATTTACAGCATCTGCATCAGTACGAGTTTCAAACAGCAAGATATTAAATCTAAAATTCAGCAGAGGATTACAAAGCAGAGGCCGCTTGACTTGGATAAATCTGAACTTTCTACAAAGTGTTCTGCTCACTTTTTATTCTCCAATATGTGAATTCATATTTGAGACATGATTTCATATGAGCCCTTGTGTTTATTTACCGCTGTTTGCCATTAAGTCCTCTTTGTTCATGTGACGGTAATGACATCAGAGCACCACTGTCTTAGCTGAGCTCACTGTGGGGTCATTTGTCCCGGGATCTTAAAGCATCTGTTTCACGACACATAAATAAGTTGTTCCAAAGCTGTTAAACCATAGTTTGGGGATTAGAGGCTTGAAGCCCCAGCATCAACAGGCATCTGCAAACACTTCATTCAGGTCCCCGTGTGGACCATAATTTGGCACTAATCACTACGTGTGGAATGTCACATGATTCATACAAGGGTGCATGGCACATATCACATCCCTGACTGCTCTACACCCTGGAAACTGCAGATGCTGACATGCACACACACCCCTGCAACAGTCCCACTTAAGGCTCCATAGAGACGATACATTCCTCCACTTAGCTGCTTTACCATTCATCTTTTTAGGTGCAGATTTGAAACATATTTCTTAACATGCATGATTTGTTTTTAACCCTTTGAAACCTGGAGCAACATCACTTTTCTTTTCTTTCTTGTGTTCTCTTGTCTTGAGGTAGCCTATTTAAACCTATAAAAATAGAAAATTAGTTGAGTTAGGAAATTAATTTTAAGGAGCAGGGGGAAAATGTCTGGGTGAAAGAAAGCTATAGAAAAACCATATTTATATATATTTATTATTTGCATGTTTAAAATTATTATATTACAAAATAATTGTACTTTTTAAGCACTTTTTTCCAGGTCATTTCGTCTTTCATTTTTTTACTAATTCAAATTTCTGGCTTTTTTTTTTTTTTTTCAATTATGCCCACCCAAATAAGGGCAAAAACGCATGAGACCCCTTATTTATTTTTCTTTTTATTGTTATTATTATTATTATACATTTACAATGTATTCTTTCGTTCCTTTTAGTGTTATTTTTAAAATTTTCACCACCACACATAATCCAAGCCCTTTTACCTGTGTCTCCGGCCCCTTACGCCCCTCTTAACCAATTAACATAATGCTTTCTTATTTCTACCCACCTTTAACTCCCTATTTATACTTCTTAAGGACAAAAAGGAGATTTTAACAAGTAAATAACTTTTAAACGCCCGTGTCCATGCCCTTGGAGCATCCTTTTAGAATGCTGTGTTTTTATCTTTACCTAACCCTAACCAATCCCAACCAGCAAAGGCAAGGAATGCTAGCCAGTCACTCACGCCACCTTACACTGTAAAATTCAACATGTTGATTTTACTTTTAAAAAAAGTCCACAAAGCAGATTGCCTTGAAAAATGTAAGTAAATACAGCTGTTAGTTTTATTATGTTTACTTTATTTCTACCATTATGGTCAGAGATCCACAGAGATCCAAAATCCAGGTCCCAGGTTTCTTTGCTAATCAGGAGCTATTGTGTGCAGCTGTGATGTTCCTCCTCAGCTGCTGCAGTCCGCTGCTGGGAGGTTATACAGGGAGGTTGGCTTTTCTCTGCTCAGTTGGTTGTGTGTCTTCAGAGAGTCAACACCTGCAGTTGGCTTTCTGTGTTTTTTGTTTTGTGTGGAAATCTGAGTTGAGTGTGTGTTGGAAGTGTGATTCTTTATTTGTGTGTCAGTTTTGTTTCCCCCCTGTTCACTGACTCCCATTTTACTCTGGTTGTGGGACCTGTTTTTTTAATTTGTCTCTCATTTTGATAGAACTGGTGGATATCTGTGGGGAGTGTCATTCCCACACCACCTTTTAGAAACCAAAGAAAAACATGTGCAATGTTAAAGATCAGGATGACATGAAAAATCTTATCTTGTTGGAACACTTCAAGCGTTGTGTTATTGGTATTTTTGATCAGTCAAGTCAAATGTGCTAAAAGTGTTCAGATCTATTTAAACATCATATTTCAACTTGTAACTCTTGAGGTTTTCAAAAGGTGTTGCTTTAGTCTGAGTGGCTACGAGCCTTAACAGAAAATTACTGTTTGAGTGTCAAATGAGAAAGTTATTTTTTATTTGACGTAAACCATGACTTTCTCTTCTTTTTTGTGTGATTGTGGGAGTGCAAAAGCTGCTGAGGCCTCCAAATGCAATAAATCCATTTCCACTCAGTGCGAGTAATCTTTCAGGTCCATTCTGTTATCCGGCGTCCTCTCAGATAGCCAGCTCTCCTGTGAACGCTTTCACACTCTCACCTCCCTGCCTCGGCTCTGACACTCTCCCCTCCCCAGATTCCATTAAAAATCATAACTTCAGCTCCTGGGGCTCTGATCAAATAGGGCGGCTAATGCATTTTTCCTGCATTTTGATTTTTTTTTTCACAATGTAACTCATATTTACATATAGATTGAGTATTTATCATTCTGCATTTTAAGGCAGATTCACTGTAGTCCACTTTATTAAACCATGTTGGATTTATGTATATTTAATGAAAAGTTGATGTAGGGAGTGTAATTCTTTGAACAAGGGAGTATACTTGGTATGTGGGCTGAATAATAATGAAAGGGCTGTGAACAACTGAACTTGTAAGTCTTCAAATGTTGGTGCGCTTTGGTTAGTTTTTTTTATGATATATTATCCTTTGCATGTCTAGCTGTATTGTTCCACCACATCATATGATTAACCATACGAATCTCCGTCTCTTCATCCTGCTGTAAAAGCAAATGGAAGTGACATGGGTCATTAGCCACAACACGCAGTCATACAAGCTAGAGCAGGTTTAATATGGTCCATATAGAGAACCCCACTAATAACTCCTAAACCCCAGAAATCTGTTTTAGCACCTCCAGTTCCCTTGTCTAAGAGTAAATGGTTTTTTTTTTTTTTTGAATGGGTTGTTGATAAGGAGCCTGAAATAAGTTCTGAGACAAACTTAAGAGACTTTCACGTTTTGTTCTACGACATAAAATATGCCAGAAAATACCCAACATGCAAACTGTGAGGCTTTTATGTGTCTTAAAAAAGGCGGTTGCTAACAAGTGGCTAAATGAGACTACAGAACGTGATCACATGGAGCTGCTCCAAACACGGCTTTACAGCCTTGTAGCGGTGACGACACCACCACAGTGTAGTTTGTTTTAACCTAGTATAAGTTTGTTACTTCTGGCGATTGCATTTAGGCTTCAAAAATCCTAAAAGTTGTGTTCATTTGCGAAGATTATCTTGCTAAACAAAACATGTAAGTATCACAAACGTTGGAGCGCTGGTTTTCTGCAATTATCCAAAAATCCAATGGAAAAATCCCAAAGGCTTTTTGATGAAGGAACCAGGGAAATATTCGCTTGCAGGTTGGCCTACAGAAAAACCTTATTCATGGGGCACTCTGTTCCCTGAGGTCCCCTGTTTCCACTGGGATGCTAACCACTCAGCTTATGTCAAGAGAAATGGTTATTACCATGAGCAAAATTAAAGAAATATATAGACATTTTGGGAAAAAAGCTTATTCCCTTTTAGATGACAGGATCTATTCCTCTTTCTTATCTGTCTGTTATGTGTAAAAGAGTTAGCTCAGTTAGTTTAGCATAAAGCTTTGTAATATGGGGAGACAGCACAAGGGAACCCAAGTAATGGGTCCTAAAACCCGGATCTGAATAAGAATTTCAGCAACTCTAGTTTCCTTGTCTCAAATTCAGTGGCTCATATTGGGAAAAATATCTTGTATTTCGTGAAAAAAAAAGTCATAATAGAATGAGAAGAGAATGAAGTTTCAATTTTGACGGGAAAAAGGTAAAAGGTAAGTATTACAAAAATGAAGTTGGAATTTTGAGAAAAATGTTGAGTAAATTTAGTAAAGGTACCCATTTTTGTTTCTCAAAATCAGTTTGGTTTTTTTTTCGTGTAACATTATTACTTTATTCCCAAAATCTAGGACTGTTTTTTCTAATATGGCTCTAATCCTTCTTTGTTCAAACTGGATGTAATTAGACTGGCTTATTCATTAACACACGACCTTAGGAGGTCTTTAAACTACATAAGAAAATTGAGAAATGAGGAAAAAATACAAGTCACCAAAATGTGTCTTTTCTGATAAATGTTGTCTAAATCCTTACAAAGGAAGTCCTCACTGTGAGCATGCAGTCTTCCTGACTGGAAGCTCTGGGAATCTGCTGCTCTTTGTTTGCGTGCAGCATCAGGTATGAGTGTGTTAAAAGGACTTTGCAGGGGGCTTTATACTCCACTCACTGTGGAATCAGGGTGACAATGGCTGAAATCCCTGTAGGTGGTGAATACCAGGACAAATGGTGAACTGCTGGCTGGAATGTTGGGGGGGGGAATTAACAAGAGTGGCAAAATAAAGTTGCACAAACAGTATAGAAACCTTAAGGATTGGTTTTTAAGTCTTTGGTTCCCAAACTCATGTGGTGTACTTTTGTTTCACACTAGAGAAAATGTTACTTCTATGAGTGTGACTGCCAGAACAAGTTAAGCAGCATCTCCACCACCCCAACTCCTCTAAATAAGACCTTAATGAGACTTTGGACGCAGTTCAGTGAGAGGGACAGATGTTCCCTCAGGCCAGACGAACTGGAAGCCCGGTGACAGCTGGATTCAGACCAGGTAACCTGCCTTTGATATTAGCCTTTCCTCTGCAGGTAGCCGGCCTTGGCAGACAACGTGAAGCCAATCAGATGGAAGAGCAGCCTTTACCTCTGTCTGATCCGCTGCCAGCGCACCTTGTGTGACTTTCCCAGGGTCGGAGCAGACGCAGGATGATCATACATTCATTCTTGCTTGTCACGTTGCTTGTGCAGCAATGATGGACTCAGCGCCGGATGAACAGTGATTTGTGTGGAGGCCTACACTTTCTGATGTCGTTTGGAGAGACAGGCCGTGATCTGTTGCTCTTCTTCTGGCTTAATCCTCTCCACTACATTTGTTTGAATTTTTTTCTCATTTATTTTTTTTTATTACATGACAGAAAATTTCCCTCGGGCAAAATGATTTACACTTGCTCAGACAGTAGAAGCAACAGTCTTTCCCTGCGGGGTTGCGCTCCATTATAAACTGCAAGAAGGCCAAAGTTTTTCTGATGAGAAACAGCTGTTGCCGAAGCTTCCTCAGTCCCAGGCAGTGGTGGAACAAGTTTTCAAATCCTTAATTAAGTAAAAGTCAATACCACACTGTGAAAATTTTGTTACAAGTAAAAGTCTTGCATTAAAAATGTTACTTAAGTAACAGTATTATCAGGAAAATGTACAGTAAAACAACAACAACAACAACAACAACATTATTAAGAAAATATAAACAAAACCCCAAAACTCAAAATTAAAAAAAATTATTGAAAAAGAATGGGGAAAAAAACAACAAAAACACCCAAAAAAGTCAAAATTAGGAGAAAAAAAAAACCACCACAGAAAGTCAAAATTAGGAGAAAAAAAAAACCACCACAGAAAGTCAAAATTAGGGGGTAAAAAGCACCCAAAAAATTCAAAATTATCAAAAATGAAACAGAAGGAAATACCACACCCCTGAAAATCAACATTTTTTAAAAATTGCAAAAAAAGAACCCAAAATTAAAAATTATTGGGAAAAAAATGAAGAAAACAATATTTTATAAAATCAAAAAAAACAAATGGGGAAAATACATCCAAAACTCAAAATTAAAAACAAAAAAAAAAAAACAAGATGGTTGGAAATCTATTTTCTGTCAGCCAATTGATTAATTAACTAATCATTGAAGCGTTCTTGTATAAGTGGTTTGGCCATTTAATTTATAAAGTTACTACATTAAGTAACTAAAACTGTTAAACAAATGTAGTGAAGTAAAGAGTATTTCCTTTTATTATGTAGTGCAATAAAAGTATAAAGTAGCATGAAAAGAAAATAGTAAGTAGTAAAGTATTGGTACCTCAAATTCATACTTCAGTACAGTACTGTAGTAAATGTACTTAGTCAGAGGAAAAGAGAAAAATAGCACTTTGGCAACTTTCTAACCACCTGCCTGAACATGCTCTGTGGAGCTCCAGCAGCCTGCAAAGTAACTGAAGAGAGCACTAAATGACAGCAAAGTCCCACTAATACACACTAGATACTGCGTTTCACGATGACATCCATTTTCCTTCCTACAACATGTTCATGTTTTCCACACTCTCTTCTGTGTGTGTGACTTTAATGGATTGTCCATTTTAATTTCATTGACTTGCCGGCTGTGGTTTCCAAGTGGCAGTTTTGCTTCAGCGTGTTGTCGTTGAGACATTTCCAAAGCAAACTTTCCAGTCATTAATTCCGTTGCCATGTTTTGTGCGAGGGGTTGCCAGTCCAACCACCTCTACGTGTTAGGCTGTCATTAAAGAAGCGTTTGAGCCCGTTCTGATGAAGAAAAGTGTTTGGATACCCAGGAGAGGAGATGAGGCATGGCAATCACAGCCGGGGAGAGAATTCTTTGACGTGGCATGTCCTTCACACGCGCTGCTGCCAAGTTAAAAGCATTTCTGAGAGCCTGATTAAAGGTTGCTTATAGAACAACACTTGACATCAGAGTCCTTCTGTAAAGACGCATGATGAAGCAAGACTGGAATGCTATTGTTATACAGGAATGTTTTCTACTCGCTGTTGCTGTTTGACTCTGAAATGAGGACAAGTTGCTATTTCTGGTGGCGTAGGACTTCACGTCTTTGTGCCAGGCGACAATGAGCACAATCCCTTCTGAAAGTGACACATCACAGAGGTCGGTGGCCAACAATAACCTGGTATTCTGCAATATGCAAGGCTGGAACTGAATAGAAAGTATTGTTGCCAGTTTGAATTGAAACTTTACCTCTCAAAAAATAGCTTTTAAACAGTGTTGATGTAAATGGTCAAAGAATTGTTTGACATTTTTGGAAATACGCAATATTCTAACTGTCAGATCTGAAGCTACAACCTAAAGCCAGTTAGCTTAGCTTATCAAAGCATAAAGACAAAAAAGCAGGCCCCCACACTCTTGGAAATAAAGGTGCTAACTAGAACCATATCGGGTTCTTCTGCTTGTTCCTGTAGGAGAAACCTTTTTTGTTTCTCATAGAACTTTATATTAAGGTTCCAACTGTATCCCTTTAAAAGGGATCTACTAAGAACCAAAACATAAAGGGTAATACCTAGAACTATCTGTGAAAGGTTCGGCCCAGACCCCCTATGTGAAGTTCTACATTGCACCCTTCGATGATGTAATGGTTCCACCCAGAACCTTTTTAAGAGGTTTGATCCAGAACCTTTCTGTCTTTTAAGGGTGCTAACATGAACCTACCCAGGAGGTTCTACCAAGAGCCCATTTATATTCCAAGAAACCCACCCATGGGATTCTACCTACAACCTATTTGTAGTCGAAGGGTTTCATCTAGAATCCACCCAGGAGATTCTATTGTGAACCCTTTTATAGTCTGCAAGTTCCATTCACAACCCACTCAGGGGATTCTACCAAGAACCCTTTTTTTTTATTAAGGTTTCATCTTAAACCCTCCCAGGGGGTTCTATAGAGAACCATTATTGTAGCAAGTTCACCAGAAATAAGTAGAAATGCATTAAAACAATTACCAACAAATATCAAACAGAAAACTATAAAGAGGGAAAAGTTTAATAAATAAAGAGGAGATTAAATCTAGTTCACAGGTTGAATTACCTGTGAAAGGCATCAAAAAGCAGCACAACAAAGTGATGTCAACCTAGGTTTCATAGTGTTACACAGTCACACACTACTAGTGATTCTATTAAAGAGGAACTTTGCCCATTTGTAAAATTCATGCATTATTCCTATGGTCAAACACATCTTCCTAAAACTAAGATTTATGATGTCATCATGTTTGAAGCTGTCCCACAGACAGGTGTTCCCCTGTAAGCAACCACTGTAAACACTAATGAGCTCACTTCCTCTCTGGCTCTACAAAAAAAAAAAAAAAGAAACACACTTTTCTTTTTTGAATATGCACATGTCATGCATGCAAATGAATTTAACGCTTGGAAAATAATACCTTCCAACAGAAGCACATTTAGCTCACTCCCTAACCAGCGCAGGCCTCCTGCCTCACTCCTGTCATGAGCAACTCCAAGAGGCTGATTCCGAGTAAACAGGAGAGGGAAATGATTGTTTGTTCCCGTGAAATTGGTTATATTTTCCTTGGAGCGATACACAGACAAGTTCCTGGCTCAAGACCACGGCACAAAGCCGCGTGGGTGCAGACGGAGCAGAAAGCGAGGAGAGGTTGTCCATACAGAGGAGGGAAGTGAAGTGGCTTTTCCAGGTGAACATGTTTGCACTGAATAATTAAATTTACAGCACTGTTTATTCACAAGATCCCTGGTCATTTTACATTTCAAAGTGTTTGTTTGCATCCAATGCTATCTGAAATTTAGATCTCCTTCTCTGTTTGAAAATACGTAGCATGTTGTATCCACACATGCTTTCCATGGATGGTATTTTCTTTCATTTCCTTGTGACGCCAGGCTTTGTCCGCCTTTGCGCAGGCTTGACGTGTGGAATGTATTGTGTGACATTTGCACTTTTCCATGGCTTATTGCTTTCTCATTATGGTATGAAGGCTCTCTAGTGTCGGCCTGCCGTCTGCAGCCGTGGTGGTCCTCTCAGCCAGAGACGTGCCGCGTCCTCGCCATTGTCAATCCCCACCCTTCCACCCAAAACCCGGCACCTCTACCTCTTAACGCACTACACGTCACACACTCCCACTAATCTCTATGCATGATTCCTCCCTGAGAGGGTTCACAGCCATCTTTGTTCCTCCTGACGCTGCCTCTCGAGAGCAAGAGGCTCCACGCATTCCAGCGGCGGCTGGTCATTGAGTCTTTTCCATTGAGGCGGGAGAGCATGGGTCCAGCTCTGTCTCCACACTGATGGATGGCCTGTCTGACTTTATCTGAGCAGGACGGACGCTGCGCTGGCTGGGGCCCAGAGATTGTCACTCCTGACTGCTTTATCAGAGACTGACTTATAGAGCTGTCATCCTGTTGAAGCAAGGTTCCCAGGCACCAGTCGTCCCCCTCCAGCCGTCCCCCTCTTCTGGCCCTCAGGCTACCATCCAGGGACCTTACTGCTTGACTGACCAGACGCCTGCCTCCCACCCAGCCAGGGACAGATACATTAACAAACTTGTCTTGATTCATCAGCTCCACCCTTTGGGTGTTAGGCAGCCTGTTGTAAGAGCCTCTGTTTTGCCAAGTGGTATTAACTCCAGATGAGGCGTGGATGTTCTTATTTTAGATAGAGATAGGCCTTAACTCTTTGAAACCCGTGCAAATTGGCTCATTTTTTATCAAAAGAAGAAATAACCCCCAAAATAGCAAGAAATCAGTAAAAAAAAACAACAAAAAAAAAAAAAACAAGAAAATGAAACAAAACAATGAAATTATGTCATAAAAGTTCTTAGAAATATTATTTTAAATAACTAAATAAATAATTAAATTAAATAATTTGTAATTGTTTCCCTGGCCTTTTTAAAATAATTTTCTAAATGTACTAATCGAAATTCGTGGAACAATTTTCTTACCAAGTTGCTCATTGCTTTTTACCCCATGTGTAAGGGAAGCGTCTTAATAGCAGCACAAGAAAAGTTATGTTGCTCTAGGTTTCATAGGGTTAAATGACATTTCTTCACCAGACATCAACTCAAAGTTATAATAATTAAATTATTTAATTAAAGATAGTCCTTAACCCTCTGAAACCTGAGCCAATGGGCTTGATTTTTCTTAAAACATGAGGAGGCAATGTGTAAATATTAGCGAAAAATTAGTTAAAAGAAATGTTAAAAAACCAAGGATATGACGTTACAAAAATGCTTAGAGAATTATAATAATTTTCTATAATTTAAAATGTTATTATAATAATTATGAGCATAGTTTTTTTTTTTTACCTATCTTTCTCCCCTAGACATGTTTCCCTAGCTTTTTAAAAAATAATTTTCTAAATCTACTAATTTCTCAATATTTGTGGATCATTTCTCACCAAGTCACTCACTGCCTTTCTTCACATGTTTTTGAAAGAAATTGTAACCATTTCAGGATTCAAAGGTTTAAATTCATGTGAAAGACATCTGAAAGCAGCACAAGAAAAGAGATGTTGCGCCAGGTCTTAAAGGGTTAATTGATGTTTCTTGTGCAGTTTCGCAAAAAATCCACTCAACTCGTCTTGCAGACTCAAAAGACATGATTTTCAAACTCTGAGCACTGATATGTGTCTTTATCTAATGCTCACACTTCAAACCCTGAATGAAAAAAAGGGGAAAAAATGGCAATTTTTCAAACATGGTCTCAAAGGCTGAGTCCATGTTTGAGCTTGCCATAAAACCACAGAGGAGTTCCTTCCTTATTCTCACTTTGATGAGCCATTGGAGAGGTTGGGGGGAAGCCAAGTGCAGTCTGGGGCCTCTTGCACATTCTGATGTTTTGTTTCAAACAGAGTGGCTTTTGTTCAACTGTCAGAAAAAGGAGCGCTTCGAAGTGTGTCAAACTGTCTTTAGTAACCACAAACACACTGCATGTGTTCATTTATTTGATTTTTACAGAGGTTATATAGACACAGTTAGACATGTGTTTCATACTGTTTCCATGGCTCTCATCAATCAAGACATTATGTGTCAGTCTGTGTCTAATAAGTACCATCAAACTGAAAGGGTTAGCCTCAGCGTGGCTTTTAGGACGTGCCAGAGGTGGAAAGATCAGACAGATTATCATCTCCAGATCTCACCTCTGACTCCTTTCTCAGTCAACAAAACACTCCACCCTGGGGGGTTACACTTTACAGACGGTTCCATGAACAAGCTATGAAATAAATTCACCTCTTCTTAGTATTGTGTGTCTCCAAGACCTAGACCAGGCTTAATTAGATTAAATGTAGTTTTACTGCATGTGTTTTTTTTTGTTTTGTTTTTTTTTTAATTATGTTAGCAGCAGGATTCAAAGGACTGCAAAGTTGGTCAATTGGTCAGTCCACCATTTCAATCCTGAAGCGGCAACCTCCACGTCTGAAAAATGAAGCCAGTAGTAATACCCAGCCAATTCTCATTCCAAAGTCATTAATTACCGCCACTTGTCAGTGATTCTGGCGTAAGATACTGACGCCAAAAGTGCGCGGCTGGATGGCACCTTTTACAGTGTTATGATACACCACTGGCCACCTGGATAGCACCTTGCATGGCTGTATATTACGCAGATGATGGCTTTAGTTGATAACGCAACCCATACACAACATGTCATGGTTGTATGATACACAGACAGGTGGCATCAGTTGATAATGTGGACAAAAGGAACCTGTTGCAGTTGCATGATATGCACACGGGCAGCATCAGCTGACAATGCAGCCGGAAGGAACCTGTCGTGGCTATATGATGTGCCGTTGGATGGCGTCAGGTTAAAACACTGCCAGTGGCGGCATACTATAAGGATTGCAAGTGTGCCTATGCGGTGGATGGATGGATCCAACAAACCCTGGACTGCCACATAGGAGCCCAGTGGTTCCTTCACATATGAATGTACAGCCAAACCATGATGTTTTTTCTTAAACCTAACCACATGTTTTTGTTGCCTAATCCCTTACCATGTTCTTTTGTTGATGTCCTGGTGATAGTTGCAGCATCCTGGTATATCAATAGCAGATGCAGGTGGATACCTAAAGCGTAATATGAAGAGGCGAAAGTCCACTGACAAAGCAGCGGCAGGTGACGACTTGGAGTGAGAACATATTGAAAAACTGCAGTTCCTTGAATGGGCACTTGAGGCTGGTTTGAAAAACAGAGCCTATGGTTCCCCATGTGAAAATGCTCAACTTTACAGCAGAAATAAACATTTTTATGGCCTGGTCTTTATGGCTAATTTCACTGCTCGTGACACAAGGGGTGAATTTTTATGTAACTCACTCATTCAAATGTTATTAAGACTTTAAAATAAGCACTTAGCTTAAAAAACTAAGCACAGCCTCACAATGTTGCTGAACACTTAGGCAACTCTGCCGTTACTTTACTGTCCTTTTTCTGAGTGTGAAATTAACCTACTCAGCGCACCATAATAAACAAATAAACAGTCACATTAAACACTGTGTCCCATTTCAAAGATGGAATAATGAGAGTTGCACGACACTTCACCTGTCAGCAGTGGAGCAAAATGATTATTGTTAAGTGTTGGAAAATCTCTCATCATGATATAATTACTATGATTTTGGAAACAGCACCAATCTCATTTTTATTTTGACGTATGGAGACACAATAAACCAGTTTTCTTTTCCTGGGAGACAGCAGCTCAGTGATCATCAGTACTTTGCATTAATGCTGATTGTGACCATCAAAACTGAGACAACTGGGACTCGTTAAGGCCACTCAACACTTTTCCATCCAGATGTCAGCCATGAGAGTATGTTCAGAATAATTTCCACAAGAGGCTTCATGTTGAGAGTGCCCTTAACTGCATGTTGTATGACAGTGTTTGTGCCTGGTGAAGTGTCATCACAAAGACATTTTACTGCTACAGATTGTGTCAGACAGGTACTGTAATTTAAGCTTACTCTCCCCTCAATATTCAGTGTTTGACACATTGGATGGTCACTGAACTCCTCCTGCTTAATGCTGATGAACATGTCAACCAGCCATAAGTACAACATCTGTGTGCATGGCATGCAAACGCCTGGAAATTTTTTTGGACGTTCTGTATCCTCTGCGCACCCTACACAGTTTATCACCCACATGTCTGCTACATAGACCTAAAATAATGGATGTAGCCACTGTGACATCATTTACTTAGAAAATATAGGTAACTGATTGCCTTAAAAAAATGTAAGTAAATATAACTATTAGTCTTAGATTGTTATATATAATTGTTAAGTGTAGTTCTATTTACCAAATTTTGCGAAGTTGTTGCAACTTCAAAATGACAAGTTTAATTAAATCAATCATTCTTAGTTTTAGCAACTTAAGTAAACTGAGTTTTCTGTGCTGTTTATCTATACTCTGCTGGTTGCAAACCAGTCAATTTGTATATTTTTAAACACCTTAACAAAACAGAACTTGCAGATCTCCTAACTTCATCATTGCCAAAATGTTTTTTGTGATGATCAAGTTAAGTCAGACTAACTACTGAAATTGCTAACACTCAGAAAGAACAAGGTTATTCCATCATTTTTAAGTTGCAACAACTTCACATTTTAAGTAAATACAACTAAACCTTGAGTAAACTTGACAATTAAATATATGGTAAACATAAATGAATAGTTATCTCGACACATATACTATTTGAAATATTTTTTAAAAACTTTCTCCACCCTCATGTCCTCCACTGTGAGCATCACTCTTCTGGTGGCACATGCATGATGTTGAAGCCACAGCAGAATGACACCATATAGAATAACAATAAATTTTAAAAAAGAACGTCAATTTGACTTGTTATTCGTGTTTGTGTCTTTATTTATTTGATTTTTCCTTTCAAGCAGATGATGAGAAAACAAAAGTATTTTTTTCAGTATCTGGTTAATACTGAAAAAAATAAAAGACACATTCTCACTTGTATATATATATGTACAGTATATGTATGTATGTATGCATTTAAGTTTGCTAGATGGAATTTAATCATAGCATGAATGGCTGATTCGCGGGCCGCAGTACCTACCCTGTCTCCCTTGTAAATCACATTTGTAAACCAATATTTCATGAAATAAATTTTAATCATAATATTTCTGTTTCTTCTGATTTCTATCTTTCTTTTGTGCATTAGTTCAAAAGTTTAGACATTACAATGAGAAATGTAGCAGATATGCATCATCTAGTCCGAAAATAATGAAGAGAAATGCAGTGCTTTTAATCCCCACTTACTCTGAATGCAACAAAAAACCCATTTGCGCATGCGCACTTCGATCCGGTGTTCTGCAACATTAACGCCAAAAAAACAGACCTCTTTATGCGTAAGGTAAATATGCCAAAAATGCCTCTCGTTACGTATCATGCTTTAAAAAAATGAGATTCCACACTGAAAGCTGGATTTGAACGTCACTAGTCTGAGCTCATTGTAGCTAACATACATCAACATCAGTGTTATCATGGCGGTGACTGCGACAGCTAAGGACCAAAAGATTTCGCAAAACTGTACTTTAAAAGCAAAAAGGAAATTACAGCACAGAGAGGACGACCGCAGTGTCACCAAGCTATATCAATTCCCGGGAAAGAAACGTGTTGTGAAACGGACAGGTACAAACTTTTGGCTAACGTTTTATGTAGCATATGTGGCTAAGCTAACAGTTAACGATCGTACAGCTATCCCACCATAAGGAGCAACTTGACAACACTGTAACAGATTTTTTTTCAAAGATGGACTCATGGGTGTTATCTAAAAGAAGATCTACAGACAGGTGAGTCAGTGAACATGTTTGGCTTCATACTGAATTGAGGTGTGTGTTTTGTTGCTGACAAAAACAGCTGTCTATGCCATGATTAAGGGTATGGCTGTTTTCTGATACTGAACAGAGGTCACTGGTGCTTAGGAGTTACATTTTAGAAGCACTTATTTTACAGCCACTCATGTATGGTATGTTAATCTTGTGTCACTGCTGATAAGACCCATGGATCTATTATAAATCTGTATACAGCCGTGGGGGCGGGGCCTCGGTCATTTCTATGAGAGCTGCTCAGTGCATGGCTCGACAACCGAACGTAGCCGAGTGCGACCGAGTGTACCCGAGCATTGACTCCAACTCGCTCACACAAGTTACCCGAGTCGAGTGCTCGAAGCGAACAGCGCTCGTGCACGAGCATTCCTCTTGTAGTAGCTTAGCTTATTAGCAACAGCAGCTAATCGCTGGTATAACAACAGTGGTGCTGTCTGTAATATTTACCTGATAATCAGATAATGGTATATTTATCTCTCTTGCTACATACATACGTAATGCGCGTTCATTTTATGTCTGGAGAGATACCAAATTGCAAATCTTGATTGGAAAATAGCGCATTTACCTCTTTAGGACTTAATATTTTTAATAATGGCTATAAATAAATGCCTTCTGAAAAGTCAACATGTCTCAAAAAAAATTATCCTGTGATTTAAGGAGGTCTCTTTCCCAATGTTAACAAATGGGGAAAAGTCTTTCTGGGCCAGTGTGCATCACGTGACGCTGTAGTTCCACTTTCGGCCACTATGTAAATTTTGCTTCAGAGGGTGGCGCACTTCCTGGGGGCCTGATGAGACCTTGCTTGACATTGCCAGGTGTGTGCGTGCCTGCGCATGCGCGTATGTGCACAAAGTGATAAATGAAATACTGTATGAGGAGTAATTAGGCAATGTTACAGGAGAGGGTGTGCTATAACGTCGTTTGAGCACGATAGTGATGGTCAGCAAACATCACTTAGCTGTTAAAGTTGACAAGTTTATGCTGGTCGTGTTTGTTTTAGTTTACATCATTAGTGAGTTGGGTGGCACTTTTCATTTGGTCAGCTGTATTTTCTCACGTGAAGTCTTCACTCTTTGAGGTAGTGAAATTGATGTTCATCGATACTGTTCTAAACTGCCCCTTGACCCCTGCTTGAAATTGTACAATAATCATATGATATCTTAAAGAGCGGTGATTAAGAATTGGCTAAATAATAGTAGAGCACATTCCAAATGTCTTGTGAACGGACCAGATTGTCATTGTCTTGATTAACACTGTCAGAGTGTATTAAAAAAACAGTGCCAGTGGAGGATGACCCCCCTCGACAGGTGCCAGCTAAGCCCCCACTGTACTAGAATCCTACAAGTATCCTAAAATTCTGGAAATGTTTTGAAATCCTCAAACTGTCCTTAAATTCTAGAACCATTCTAAAATGTAGAAACATCCCAAAATCCGAGAAATGTCCTAAAATCCTAGAAATGTCCTGAAATCCTAGAAAGGTTGCAGAATCTGAAAAATGTCCTAAAATCCGGGAAATTTCCTAAAATCTGAGAAATGTGCTGAAATTGTTGAACTCTCCTAAATACTGAAAATGTCCTGGAAACATACCTTAATCCTAGAAACATCCTTGAATCCTAGAAATGTCCTGAAATCCCAGAATTGGCCTAAAATCCTAGACATTCACTAACATCCTAGAAATGTCCTAAAATCCTAGAAACCTGTATGGGGCTGCTGCGACTGCCCCCTGGCCTCTTGTCATTTTGCAAAAGTGGCCCCCAAGCACAGCAAGTTGAATATCCCTGCTTTAGGATTTAGGGGTATATATTAGCAGAAACGGAATATAATATAACTATGCTTTCATTAGCCGGGGGCCCTTCTGTGCGGAGTTTGCATGTTCTCCCCGTGTCTGCGTGGGTTCTCTTCGGGGGCTCCGGCTTCCTCCCACAGTCCAAAGACATGCAGCTCAGGTTGATTGGTGACTCTAAATTGCCCTTAGGTGTGACTGTGAGCGTGTATGGTTGTCTGTCTATATGTGTCGGCCCTGCGATAGTCTGGTGACCTGTCCAGGGTGTACCCCGCCTCTCGCCCAATGACAGCTGGGATTTGCTCCAGCCCCCCCCACCCGACCCTTGCGAGGACAAGCGGTTACAGAAAATGAATGAATGAATGAATGAATGAATGAATGAATGCTTTCATTAGTGTATAATCACTTAAAAAACATTAAAAAAAACACACATCAATAACAGAATCTGCCTTATGTTGCTACAGTAACTCTGAACACAGACAAACACTTGCTCTAAATAGGACCATTTCCACTTTCTCATCAACCACTGTAGTTCTACAAATGCTTGCCATGCGAAAGAAGAGTCAGTTGGTTGCAATCTTCAACCTCGCCGCTAGATGCCACTAAAATCCTACACAGTTTACATTTAATTTATAGATGTGTATTATTGAGGTTGTGGTTGGCAGTAGTGTGTTGAACTTGACTATTGAGAAGTGATCTTAATATTTTGTCCTGCCCAGGCATACATGACAGGGGCAGAATAGTGTGCTGAACCCACAACGTGTAACTACTTTATCAACTGGAACTATCTACCTTGATGTGTGGACATCTAAGAGCATTCATACAAAAATTATGTCTCATGTCCAGCCCTGTTTGACGATGTGGGTCACTGTACCATTACATTATCATTGTAGATACACTATGACCCTTCCCTTAAATTTGATATACAACACTAGATTGGATTTTGAACATCAGCAATCAAATATATCGGCAGGACTCCGGTAATAAACTGAGTGGGGCCCAGAACGGGGCCAGTGTGTCAGCCAGAGTCATTCCAGGCAAGCTGGAGTCCTTCCTGTAGCCCCCCTCCACAGCTCTGCTTTCCATCTAACCTGGATCATATGCCTTTAATAGTGTGTAATCTCTTAAGGGGGGGAGATTTATGTCCTCCCCTCCTGGAGTCGGGGCCAGGGATATTTGGGAAGAGTGAGCAAAGGCTCCTTTGGGAAGGAATGATCAACCTTGTGTAAATTTGTGTGAGAAACACTCCAAACAAGGCACTTAAAGTCCTGCATGACTGCTATATAAAAATACTGTATTAAGGACACTTATCGTCATTGCTTTCCTATTTGTTGTACTTCCCAAGACCTTCAGATCATAAATATCGCTGTGCAGGTAACAGAAAACGGTATGTGGACAGCTTGGTCATGAGCCTGCAGCTTATATAACACTTCTCAATAGCTGTATTGTAGCAGTTTGTTCCCTGTAATTGTTGCTGTGCTGACTCTGTGAAACTCAATATTGTGTTAGATGATGGAATTTGTTTGGAGACAATACACATTTGTTGAACGCATGAAAGAGAAATACACTGCACTGATGTATGACATCTCTCTTCTGCCGGAGGATATTGCTCATAATTTTGATCGACTGGCTATTTTCTCAATATGCTGCTGTGTCACTGCTGCCCCGGGGCGCACAGGACATGTTGGCTCTAGGAAAACAGAACCAAATGTAAGCTGAGTGAAGAGTAAAGAAAATCCTTTAATATCTTATGTATTGATATGGGACATGTGGAATCAATTTACCTTCACAAACTGCACTTACATTTAAGTTATAGTCAAACTAGTTTTTGAAAAATGGAACTTGCGTAAGACGTGGACTTAAAGTGGAAAGCCTTGCTTGCTGTACTGTGAGGCTTGACGTTCTGGGTAGAACAAATGAAGCACTTAACAAACTAATCCAAACCAGCCTGTCGAGCCAGGAGAATGTTACTTGTAATGTCCCTCGACAGCCCAAATACATCACTGCAGGCAAATTTCTCAACCTGCAACATTAACTAGGATGTTCTCAGCATCAACCTGTCCTCAATTTTGTTTCCTTGTGAAATCAGAGCCTTTCTTTATTATAGCTGATACATAAATCAAAGATAGCTCTATCTTGTGAAAGCAGCTCGGTCCTGACGAGCTAAAAGGTTATAGGATTAATGGTATAGGCAACGGTATTTATCAGGCCATAATGCCTTTGATGTCTCACCTAATGCAAGCCTCATGATGGAGGACACATTTGTCACCTTGAGGTGATGAGTTTATTTGGCTGAAATACAGGAGCCACATGATGAAAGTATCTGCGTGCAATTTATTCACCTTACCTCATTTTTTCAAGTTTTTTTTTTTCAATTAAATCTTTAATACCACAAATATTTGTGTGTCAGTAACGACTAGGGATGGGGAGCAATAATTTTTATTGATAGTGATACCATTATTGAGACAATAACAATCTAACAATCTAAGTCTGTGTTGATACCACTGTCGATACTTATCTATAATTTGGTGGAAATATGAGGCGACTCTACAGAACTGGATTTACTGTCACTTTCAGTTTTTAGTCTTTAGGAAATAAATTATTGTAATTTAATTTAAATTTACTTTTAGCTCATGATAGGACGTTAAACAGGTTGTAACTCCATCGCTATTGTCCATTTCATATTGGTGGGAAAACACATTTCTCACCTAAACAAATGTATTATTTAACTGTCTCACCAAAAACTCAATTGTCTTTTTCTTGATGTTGCATTTGAACTCATCATTACTAATTTTTATTTATCTTTTAATTTTACTAAGCTGGCTTTAACACATCACAGTTAAACCTTATGGAACCTCGTTTATGTAGTTAACTAGCTCTTATCCTGCCGATTTTAACTCGGTTTTCAACAGTGGACTGCTATTTGTAACTGATGGGACTTGTGACAAAGTTTGGGCCTGCTTACCACTGCTGCTTTGAGTGGATGATAGGGGTGTTGAAATCAATTGTTTCTAAGATGCATCGCGATGGTGACATGGACAATTGTGCATCAATGCAGTGACAGCACATAATTGATGATAGCCACGTCACGCAGTGTTTTCCAAACAATTTTACAGACCTCCTTAATCACATTATGGTTATTGAATGACAGTCAGTTGAAATGTGTGTCTTTTTAACGGCACTGTTACTGGTACTGGTGTCATAATCTATAAAACAATACCCATCCCTGCTCACACTGGGGAATAAACCCGGTACCATTACAGTTGATTGCCTGCATCCCCATTAAAGTATACCTGCCAGTATTTCATTGTATTCCTCAGTAATACTTTTACTGTGTTTGGGTCGTTGTAATTTTGTCACCTGTCATTCAGAAGCTTTCTGCTGGGCAGTTTTCAGAATGTTTTCATTGGTCAGAAACACTTTGTAATTCACTGAAATCTTTTCTTTATCAAGCTGGAAGGGGGTCAAAGTGTGCCTGGACACCTTTTTATGTTATGGCTGTTGGCTCTCTGCTTTCACTCAACCTGCAAAGACACAATATTGATCTCAACAAGAGTCAGTTCATCTATTAACATGGTTTGGATGTCTGTTACAAAGTTAAAGTGTTTAAAGACGCCAAACACAGTATATATTAATCATTAATTGCAACTTCATAATTTTCCATTCAAACAGTGTTTATAGAAGCTTTACAAAACCATTTACTAACCACAAATAATTATTTAATATAGAAAACAAATAGTTATAATGTGTGCAACAATAAACTCAAAATTTTCCATAATCATTGGCATGACTAATAATTAGTAGTCATTATCATTTCATTGTTGATGAACAAAATAATAATTATTCACTAATGTCTGAGTAACTGTAAAGATACCATTCATTAATGATGGTTATAATAAAGTGTTACCTTCATTGCTTTTAATGTGTGTTATGCACGTTTTTAAAAAAATTAAGGTTTTTTACTAAAATTGTGGAATGTTTTTTTTTTTTTTTCGCAACAAGGAGCCAACCTCTTTACATATCTGTTGTGTAAAACTGAATAATGTTGTCATTTTGACACTGGGAAATCTGTACAATGATAATGCGGTTCTTAGTGTAAAGACAGCTAAGGACAGCTGTTGGTATGCAGCATCTTCATGCTGATCTGTCCACAGGTCTGACCCGTGTGACCTGGCGGAGCGCCCACGCAGACAGTGCCGCCCTCTGCCAAGGTGACCTGTCACCACAGGCTTTTACACAGGCCTGCCATGGGGGTTTACGTCGCTCAGGGGAGCTGTAAAAGTGTTAACACCATGCTTAGTCTGCGCGCTGGCATTAGAGAAAGGCCTGGTTACAGGAATAGCCACCTGTTCCCTTCTGGTCTGGGATGAGTGCCCCGGCTGTCCCTAAGGACCCACCCTCCTCTGACCACAGCCACCACAGTTAGGAATGGCAAAACAAAACAAACACACCACTGTGGTCCACAGTACACCTCAATCTGTAGATTGTCAGTCAGGCTTCAAAAAGAAAAACATTTGCATAAAGTACACACAACGAGACCTACACTCTAAAAGCTGCTGGGTTAAAAACAACCCATTCTGAGTTTTCAGCTACATGCTGGGTTAATCTAACCCGGCAAGATGGGTTAAAAATTTAATCCAAATGCTGATTCATATTCATTTTCATGCTGGGTTTATTCTACGACATAAATAAGCAAAATATTTCTATCTTAATGATGAGTCATTTTAACTGGAATATTAATCTTACCTCATAAAGAGGTTCGTATTTTTTCTGTTTATTCTGTTAAAAAATACCACAAAACACTTAATTACATTGATCGACTGGCCTATTACGAAATATATCCGAAATGTGCTAATCACACATATATTCAATAACACACTTAATTTGGAAGTATAGAAAAAAAATATTTATTTTTGAGGTGACGTCATTCTGTATCTAGCCATCCTGCTGTCTTACTAGATTATTCTAACATGCCCAAAAACCAAAAGACTCGTCATTAAAACAATAAAGACACAAATAAACTGCTGTCAACTTTTAACTTGGCATTATTAAATGCCTATAACCATAAGCATTTACAGCTTGCTGAAATTACCTTTCTGCAATTTGCTGCAAAAGTTGTGTTATCTGAATGGCCGTCTCCTCCTCCTCCTCCTTCTCCTCTTCCTCTTTCTTGTCCTCCTTCACACACACACATAAACACACAAACGCGCTCATCATGTTTCACGTGGACAGCTGCGACAACATACAGATGTTGGCTGAACCTCCGGCCAACGAAGCCCCTAAAGTTAATTGTTTCCATTTACTTTTCAAAATAAAGATGGCGAACCGTGTTTATTTTATGCATGATGGCTGATTGTAACGTCGCTGGCGAGTAATGTATATTTGCTGACTGACTGGAGACTAAAGCAGGATTTCCTGAGCGTTCTTGTTATTTATTTTCTCAGTCTCTTAAGTGTGTCATTACGCTGTTAGTCAAATTCAATTAGGGGTGTATTATTGGCTAATTGTTCCAGCTGTTCTTCCAGTTCAAAGTCATTTCCAAGCCGATTAAGTAATTAATCTGTGTTTCATTTTTCTGTCATCTCTGCTGTTTTCCATCTATGGATCTTTCTGGAAAGTTTTACTAAGGAGAAAACAAATGTTCTGAGCCACCTTCTTTCTTTCTTTTCAGCTTTTGACATTGCATCTAAACTTTGTAATCACAAGTGCTACACTGGACGGATCTAAACTACACCTGAAAGACTGATGGCTAATGATATCTTTTATGCAGAAATCCTTTAAAGACAGCTTTCATAATCTCAATTCTGACATTGGCTACGGCTGCATGCACACCAGTATTCCCATGTTTTTCCAAATATGACAATATTCTAAATTTGATGTGGGTCATATAACAGCATATTCATTTAATTAATTTGAATTAGGCCATTTTTTGAATTTAGTATATTCCACTTATGCTGATATTATTTGGGTTTTTGCTGCCTTATTTGGGCATGTACCGCCAATTTGGAGTATGCGTCTAACGCAGGGTTTTTTACTGCAGTTTGCGGCACATGGCCTCTGTTTATATGTTGTACACAAACCAACTCACCAACAATTTGCAAGACTGGTGCACGCAGAAAAGACTTCATGTATTGGAGAAACACACAGTCTTTTAACACCTTGAAACCTAAGCAAATTGGCTTGATTTATTTTAAAAAATTGCAAGAAATTAGTAACAAGTTCAAGAGAATTACCTGAAAATTAGCAAACAAAAAAATCCTGAAAAGGAAAAAGAAATAAACAAGGACGTGGTCTGAAAAAGCTATATTGGTACAAAGAAGCAAAATGAAAAAAAGCTCCAGCTATTCCATTTTTATCATATTCTGACATGATAAACGACATGTTAGAGCATGATTATCGGAATATACGGCTGCATGTAAATGAGGGTGTTAGTGGAATATTCTTTTTCATTAGCCATGTAAAGTAGGAATATTGTCTTTTTTGGAATAAGGGCAAAAACTGAAGTATTTTGTGCAAACATACTGAATGTTGTGGCTTCAGAGTGGCATGTTCTCATTCTGTTCTGTGGTTTCAGTGTAAATTAAGTGGATTTCAGGGCCTTGTGTGAGGAAAAGAGTGCAGTCCATTTGAGATCCTATGGTCGGGGGCCAATGTCATCCTCACTGCAGCTGTTGGTGGAGGCCTTCCGTTATAGCCTATTACCTCACCATAACCGGGTTATGAAAATATCATCACTCTTAATGCATGAGCGTAAGGACAGAGGGTGGCGCTTGACTCGGTGCTAAATCGAGAGTAGTGATGGATCGTAATGGTCACCACCAGCTCAGTGTGTCTTCTCATAGAGTCTGAAAGCTCACAAAGAAACAGTCATGCACAGCAGTGATTATCTCTCCTGTGTAATGCATTTTTCTCCTTTTTTTAACTTTGCAAAGTCAAACAGTTCAAATATTTGCATGTTTATTTTATCTTTATTGTGCAAGTCCATCATGCATGAAAAAAAATCCCAGGCTGATTGCCATTTCACAGGACATCTATTTCTTTTTTGTTAAGGGGATAGTTCACTCCCAAATCAAATGTTAAGTTTTTTTTCTTGGCAAACATGATATACACTGAACATTTGAGCATGTTGACTGACTTGAATTTTGGTCAGCATAGCTCTTTGCCGTGCAGTGTAAAGAAAGACGTGAAGATCTATCATAGCCCGATCAGCTGCTCCTGACCAGCCGTCGGACATTAGAATGAATATGTGACTTGTTAGAAATTTTGGTCGGCCGTGTTCAGGCTCTCGCACAGTAAAGTGGAGCCACAAGTTGACTCACCGGGGTCAATGTTTTTTTTTTTCACTCAAGCCAGTGTCTGGCTACTTTGTTGGTGCTGCTAACTCATCCTTATCTTTGACATCACTCATTGAAAAGTTGTTGTCACTTTCTTTTAACACTCTCATTTTCCCTCCTCAGTGTTGCAACTCAGTGCCAAAATCTTGTGCACAGCACTTTCAGAAACAGCTTGTTTACTTGTGCTGAAAGTGTAGGAGGAGAGCCTTAAAGAGGGTCTGACTCGCTCTCTGTTTAGAGGTAATTATGTCAAAACAGAGATTTTTTTCCCCCCCGAAATTATCTTCCAAGTTTTCAACAGCTGTCGAGGGCAATTATTGCTCTGAAAAAGACAGAATGAGACAGAGAAGTAGGGAAGGCAAAGTGCCAGGAGTCCGATTGAAAACAGAGATACGTATGACAGTTATGATATGTGTGCCATGAAGAACTAGCATCCATTAGTTACAGTGCAGTGTGAGTGTGCCACACTGCTTTTCTCCAAACCTGTTCTCCCCGGAACGAGCCTTTGAAATCTTTTAAAATTCTGCAGATCCTCGCCTTCTTTACTAATAAATGTCAGTAACATTGCTTTGATTTGCCGAGCACAACACAACCTGAAACTCAAAATTACAGCCTCCGCTTTCTGTCCTGGAAGACTTTCAAAACATTTTTTTTCTAAAGGGAATTTGTTTAGCAACATGCAGGACCTCAGGGTTCAGTAACACTTAGAGTTCAGTGTCAAACCTCTAATGCGCCGTCGGCAGACTCCACGTAAACAACAGGAACAGGCACGTGGCCTCGCAGCACAGTTGAGCATAAATAAGACAGAGGTTGTGATCTGGGGCCCTGACACATGTCAGCCGTGGGAGTGACTGTGTGCTGGTGGAGAGGTGAGTAATAGGTTGTCCAGAGATGGAGAGAAAGACGGGGGCAGAGCATGTTGTGGCTGTGTGAATGCAGAAGTTGTGTGTGTGTGTGTGTGTGTGTGTGTGTGTGTGTGTGTGTGTGTGTGAGGTCAGCCTTCTCTCATGTCTCAGGAGCACAGAGGTTTGTAACTTCAGTGTTTCCCTGTTTATGCTGATGATTAACATACAGTACATGATACTTTAAAATCACTCGTACAACAGTTTTCCAGTTTAAAAAGTTTTCCAGTTTTTTTATTACTCGATTAATATAACAATGAATTTACCAAAAATAACATTTTAAAACTTGTCATACACTGCAGGGCATTATTCCCTAACAAAAAACAGCCCAGTCTTAACTGGTAATCTGTGTTTTACAGTCTGATATAAAGTCTCTCCCAAATAAAATGAATGCAAGAGCTTGTTCCATTCAAGTAAAAGGAGTGTAGTGCAATCTACATTTAGAAATCCAACAGCAAAATACATAAAATAATGTAAAATTCAAGTCACTTTTAGGAGGAGTAACAAAACAGTTACTCTGTTACAGTAACAAACCTCAAATCTAGCAGTCCAACAAAACATCTTACAATGAAATTAGTGCAATTTGAATAACACTAAGTTTTCTCTAACAGAAATAATTATAACTAGTTCATTCTCTCTGCATCAGAATAGTCCAGCCTTAACTGGGCCTTAAGGCATACTGCTGTCTGCTGATATGAGTGCTGTGTTTTCATAAAAACACACATTCTGCTCATTTATGAAGTAATACAAGCTCCTGCACAGCTGACAACCCCGCCCTGTAAATGTTTCGAAATAAAATGCAGTATAACAGCAACTGAAGGCATTCTGTTCAGACACACAGTCAGAGGGCTTTTATTTTGAAAGGGAAGCAAGGAAGTTGAGGTAAAACAAACATCTTTGTATTTCCTCATCTCTGTGACAGAGAGAGACTTTAAACTGCAGTATAAAGTGGTAGAGAGTCAACAAACGCGAGCGTCGCGTAAAAACGGCGAGCCACCGTTTCTCCAGATGTGCTGCAGCTGACACGCAGCTCAGACGCACCTGACAGTGTGCACGCTCTAACTTGCTACACGAGCGCCGAATCAAAAAACAACAGGCTCAGCACTGCTCAAGCTCTCATGATGCGCGCGGTGTGAAACAACGTATTCATGTAATCGATTATGTCGATTACGTTGACGCGTCGCCCCAGCCCTAGTAATTTGTCCAGTTTCTATCCAAACGAAGTGTGAATTTTAACTGAATATCCAGACACTGAACAGCTAATTAGAGTGATTTCATTCACTGACAGGCTCCACAGCCACCACTGCCAATTCAACTAATTGAATAGGCTGAAAAAAAGCCGACGAGGGTCGCCAAAGGCCAACGGCACGGGACACACCGTGGTGATGGGGGCAGAGGGCGTTCACCGTCGGCCCAGCGTGGGCCAATGGCCGACCATTGGCTTGGCGTGTCACAGCCTTTACAGAGGCACTCTGGCAGAAAGCCCAGGAGGTTAACTTCTCCCATGTGCTGTTTTAATGTGTGTTATTAGGGGTTGCACCGGGTTGCTCTCCTGTCATACGGGACAAAATGGGAATGTCAGCTCTAATGTCAGCTGCTTTTTACCGGCTGTTTGGCTGACGTGGTCTTGTGCATCTCGGAGTGAGACGCATTTCTCCCACTCGGCTGGATGCCTCTGTTTGAGATGTTGAAATAAATCGGTCCTGCTGCTGCCTTTAGTTGCAACAGCCTTCAAATAAACTTTGCAGTGGACTGCAGTGTGTTCAAGATTTGACGCCACAAAACCGAACCAGTTCCAAACAACTGATGAGACTGTGGCTTTTCTGGGGATGCACTCTTCATTGTCATTAATGCTTGCTGTCATGTTGTCGTGTGTGTGCATCTCTAGGAGGTACGTGTGGGGGCAGCCCTATATGAACTAGGGAAGCCCAAAGAGAGTGGTGGAGGAAGTTCAAGAGAAAAGCTAGATATCTGTAAATATTGTATCACTGTCCAAAGAATAAATATAATCATACCGTTATGAAACTGGTGATTTACACCCCTAATTAACACATGCCTTTGTGAATCACCTGCATTCACCTAACTGTAACACAGCCTTATATCTTTGAACAGATCTTTCTGTATCAATTTTAAAGCTGATTCATTTTGTACAGCATCTTTCTATGTCACATGAGCCAGTAATCATAAGAGCTTTCACTTAGTTCAGCCGAGCATGTTGTTGACAGAAAGCAAGTGATGTAACCTCGGTTCACTAATTCCACCCTCACACTGTACTGGCATGTGACTGTTTACTGTACATCCATCAGCCACCATGGGATCATTGTTAATACTTGAGAGTTGCATTAAATGCTTCAGGTGCCTTGTTCTTTGTGACTGGCTTCACGCGGGGCCTTTTGTGCCACTTCTTAACTATCGTGTATAACTGTAGCATTCCTGTTACCTGTGGCCTTAACCCTTTGAAACCTGGTGCAACATCACTTTTCATGTGCTGCTTTCAGACGCCTTTCACAAATATTTAAACCTTTGAGCCTGAGCATTTTGGTTTGATTTGTTTAAAAAACATGGGAAATAACAGCAATGAGCAACTTTGCAATAAGTGTTTCACAAATTGCAGGAAATTGCAGTAGATTTAGAAAATTTCTTTTTTTTTAAAAAGCTAGTGAAAAATGTCTAGGGAAAAAAAAGCTATGGGAAGACTATATTTATAATGATCATAGTGGCATTTGAAATCAGGCTAAAAATCATTAGTTTTATTATTTGTAAAATTTAGATTTTTAGGTGCTTTTTTCAGGTCTTTTTTTTCACAAATTGCAAAAAAATTGGTAGATTAAGAAAATTATTTTTAAAAAAGTTAGGGGAAAATGTCTCAGATTTTGATTGGTGATTTTAAAAAAGGAAAGGGAAAGACTAAATTATTTTCATGCATATTTAAATTTTTGCTACAAATGATTATTTTTAATATTTGTAAAATTTTATTTTTAAGCACTTTTTGTAGGTGTTTTTTTTTTTATTAATTTGAGGAAATTAGTACAAAAATTGGTACAAATGGTACATGGTACAAAAATTATTTAAAAAACAAAAGCTAGGGAAAATGTCAAATGACAAATTTCTTGATAATTTTGGGTCATTTCTTCTTTCCTTGCTCATTGCCCTTGTCCTGCGTTTTTCAAAGAAAGCTAAAATGCTAATATACAACAGGGAATTATGATGATGTGTTTGAGAAGACCACCCACTCAATATGAGAGGAGCTTTTGAACTTTTATAAGCAGTGTGTTTGTGTCTCTGTAATCAGATTGTGGTTCTAGCTTTGATTTCGATGTCCTTCCACAATGTGACATAGCAGGCACATTATGTCACTGACCACATGGAAGCCAACCATGACAGTGTACTGTAATGTCATCATGGTGGCATTCTCTTACTGCGTTATGAGAACACAAGCATAATAACGTCAAAATGTTTTTCAGTTCATGCCTAAATGACCTCTGTAGTGTAATATCTGATATGTCTGGGTGATTTTGAGTAGTTCATGTGCCTCTTGCTGCTTGTGCTGTTGTGAGAAACAGACTTCCAGTAAATTGGATCCAGCATCTCCTAGAGCCATCCATCTAAAATGAGCATTTGCCTGACGCATTCACTCAAAATGTTTGTTTCCCTCACCATAAGAAAAAAACAAAAAGATACATATCTTTTTCTCATGATCTCATCGCAGTCCAAACTGATTGAGCCTCTCTGCTTTGTTCACTTTCCCTGGAGACACAAAGGTCACATATTTTAAATCTTAGTGTGCATCTTGATTGCAAAGAGGGACAATTCTGTCTTTCATCTTTTAGGATGATATGAAGCAGACACAAACGTCTGTAAAATCAGCAGCATCTCTGAAGTGGAGTGACAGTTTCACCCTGTCTGATTGAGTGTGTTTGTGTTTGTTGTCTTAACCGTTATCTTTCTGTCTCCTATCGTTTTAGTTGAGTGTCTTACATGACAATGTCTAGTCCTCTGGATCTGAGACCCACCACAGCTGGTTGAATGTGTAACCACTTTAGAGAAGATACAGATAAACGTCACAAGAGGCAAATAAGAAGGACTGTGAAATGTGTAATGTCAGAAAGATGATCCCCGAATTGACATGCATACACACAGAGCTTCATTTGGCAGACAGCCTATTCTCATCCCCATATCATCAATTACTGATGTTTGGTATCAACGCCAAAGGCACACTTTAGTGTCTTTATGAGATGCATTGGGCTTTCACCTAATATCAGTGTAAACCCATTTGCTCCAAAACTTCACCAAAAGACTAAGTGATGTAGTATAAAGTAAATCTGCATAGGGTTGGGGGGGGGGGGGGGTGTCACGTCACGTCACCTCACGTCACGTCGTTGTGTAACAATCACAGTTATTTTGACCCAAACATGGATCTTTTTTCAAAACTTAACCAAAACCTAACAAACTTTGCCAAAACCTAACTGTGGCTGTTAAACAACATTAACTACACGTTAGACTGTGTGTTACACTGGGTTCACAGTGGATACAAAAGAGCATGTGCTCCAATTGGTATGTTTGCACTGGACACACCACAGCCCCAAGCTTCATTGCCCGTTCACTATATGCAGCAATAGTTTTGGCCTCATCTGGCAAGAAAACACACTGATATTCTGTCATGAATGATAAAAACGAAATTTATTAATTAAATGATCTTATGATGATAAATTAAAAATGGCCATGTCGTGCGTCCACATATTTGTCAGTTGTGTCTAAAGAGAGAGTGAGCAGACACACACAAACAGACACATAAGCAGACAGACTGAGCTACCTTTGATTGGAAAAAGAGTGGAGGAGCCAAATCTCTTGCTGACTGACATCAGGTGAAAAATTCTGGTGTGAACGGCCAGCCCATTCTTAATCCAAAGTTGTCGAAACTGTTGCTTTTGAAGTGATTTCGGCATAAGATCCCAGCGCCAAAAGCCACCTTTTGCGGCCGTATGATATGCCACCTGGTGGTGTCAGCTGGATAACATGACTGGACAGAGCCAGTTCCGGTGTTATAATACGCTGCTGGATGGCTGGATGGCACCTGCCATGGCAGCATGATACACCACATCCTGTGCTAAGTTGGAGTAACTTAAATCAACTGAAGAATGGAAAAATAATAAACATAACCACTGTGATGTCACCTGTTGGTTTGTGGACTTCCGTTTTTGATGCCTCAAGTTCAGAATTTCAGCCATCCCCATCTTGTTGTTTTGAAGCCAGAAGTGACCATAATTGAGTGATAAATCTGACTGTGAAGCCGAGGACACTATGGGCAGAAAGCCTGTCACTGACCCTTAATAAAGTAATAATTTGAACCTAAATATAATGTAAACGTATAAATTATATTAAAATTCACCCCCTGTACATTTGTCATTTAGGTGAAAATGCTAGTAATATGTTGGCTCTATATGGGTAATGGGTAGGAGTGTAACGGTACATGTATTTGTATTGAACCGTTTCGGTACGGGGTGCTCGGTTCGGAACGGAGGCGTACCGTTCGAGTTTCCACACGGACATATTAAGTAGAGGACCGCACGTTGTGGAGCAGAGCATGCTGCAGCCGCACATGCGCAGTTGCACACACCGAGACACAACAAACAGCAGTTGTAGTGGACGTCATGGCTAATGCTGATGCCGCTAGCATTGGCAATAAGCCAGAGCTTGAGGACCCTCCCGCGACATTAAGGTCTCCCGTTTGGGAACACTTCGGCTTCCCGGTGAAATATAAACAGGGACAAAGAGAGGTTGATAAAACCAAAGTGGTTTGCCGACATTGTTCATCCGAGATCGGGTATGTTTCTGGCAACACGTCAAACCTGTTAACTCATATGAAACGGCACCACCCCTGCGTGAACATCGCTACAACGAAGAGAAAGACGAGCGTAGTACATTAGATGGAGAAAAGATTTGTTTTTAAAGAAACAGTCTGAGCCTTATTCATGTTATTTAATCTGAGCAACAACTTGAAACTGTTCAGTGTTGCAACTGTTCAATTTTGCACATCAGATGGAGAAAATATTTTTTTTAAAGAAAAAGTCTGAGCCAATGTTATTTATTTTCAAAATATCTACATTTCAGAATATTGTATTTATATTTTTGAGCAGAATTCTAGCCTTGTATAGGCTAATGTTCCTATTGTTAAAAGCACAAAAGTGTGTAATAAACAACTAGCACATTTATATTTTGCATTTTGTTTTCTTACTGTACCGAAAATGAACCGAACCGTGACCTCAAAACCGAGGTACGTACCGAACCGAGATTTTTGTGTACCGTTACACCCCTAGTAATGGGTAATTTTGGACATATTTTAATTAAAAAACAAAAAATGTAAAAAAAAAAATCATACATCTAATACTTTTGAGATGTTTCAATATGGACTTATGTGGATTTAAGTGCTGGACCAGTGACTATGGATTGCCACCCATAAAGCTGTGCCACTACAAATGTAGTAAAACTACCCTCTCAAATTCCTCCAGTTGTCTCATTTTAAGAGTCAAGTAATTTACATTAATTTCACTAACAATCAGACTTACAGGCAGTAATTCATCATTTTCTATTTTATTGTATGTGTATGTGTTTTGTAGGTTATAAACGTGTATCAAAAAACACATCTTTCTTCACACACCATGAATGTAGTGTGAGTGAGAAGTGACGCACAAGGATAACAAATCTCCAAGTTGGACCTGCTGGTGTATGAAATGTCATTTTGCTTGTCCCCTGTAACCTGTGATTACCCGCTGCAGAGTGAGGCACTGAACAGGACCTGTTTTCATAAAGACTTTTCCCACTGCAGCACTGTGATTTTCCTTTATTACACTTTAAAGTTAGAGAGGAAGAAGGATTGTATTTCCCTCATACTGGGGAGCAGTGCCAGGCATGACTAACTCTGGGTCATTTCGTTTGTTCAGTGTGTATGCACAGTATGCCTACATGTACGCATGCATAAACTTTTACACTGAGACACAGCTGCACGCATAAGTACAATTATTTTCTTTCTCTCATACTCTGCTAAGCACTGTTTCGCTCTTTGTAAACCTAATTCGGGATGCTGCACTCCCTGTACATTGAAAAAATAAATATCTATGATCCAAAACAGAAGTCACTTTGACCTTTTCAAACTGACAAGCTGTTCCAGCCACACCCAGTGCTTGAAAGGATGCCAGCATTTTCTTTCCTTTTTGAAACAAATCTGACATGCTGTAATTTATATGGCATTACAGCTGATATAAAAGGACAAAAGGAGCTCCCGCCAATGGGAAAGGATGGATTTAAACTAGATTTAACCCACGGATTTGATCTTTTAATAGATTTTTTTTCCATCTCAAAGCTGCTTAAGGAATGTTTGGGAGGAAAGGAATTTTAATTTCCAGAAACTCAAACCAACACTAGAAATGATACGCTTCCTCCTCCTCCCCGCCCCCTGCTGGCTAGCTAATAGGCTGGGAGTGATTGACAGGATAGACCCATGCTTTCTTACTCTCAGACATCTCCTTGTTAGGATGCATGGCTTTCTGCACATTTCACTGTTAAATTAGTGAATAGAGGAATGTAGCTGCAATTTCTGACATATAATCCTTTTCATTGTTGGCTCAATGAGAATTCAGGGTGGGGGGCTCGCCACCCACTGGCCACCCATGGCGAAATGACTTTTAGGCCGACATTACTGTCTTTAAGCGGCTGTGGCACGCTCATTTTTTAAGTGAAGGTGATGGTATCTTGTGAAACTAGACAATCTAAGGCAGGGATACAACACTTGCTTGGCTTAGGGACCACAAGGACAGGAGGTCAGGGGCCAGTTGCAGCAGCCCCATACATGTTTTTAGGATTTTAGGATGTTTCTAGGATTTTAGGACATTTCTAGGATTTCAGGATGTTTCTAGAATTCTGGGACGTTTCTACGATTTTAGTTCAGACATTGTTTAGATTTTAGGACGTTTCTCGGATGTTAAGGGTGTCTTTAGAATTTAAAGACGTCTTTAGGACTTCAGGACATTTCAAGGATTAAAGGACGTTTCTAGGACGTTTCTATTTATTAATGTAAATTTTTTTAAAATCATGGTCATTGCGTGGTGCTATTTTGTCCCTTTGACGCACTATAGTCAAGCTGCCGCAGTGGCTCCCTGCTGCCACAGTGGTGGACAATAACACATGCTTTTGAATGACTCATTTTACCATAAAAAAAATCCCAGACAGCTCAGTTGACAAAATATCAATAAAAAAGTACGAGAAAATTACAGGATTAAAACACCCCAAACAAAAAAGGTAATCACCTGGAAAAAGTGGGCACCTGGAAATTGTAATTATTCTGCAACATAATTAATTTTAATATTTAATTCTCATAATTATAAATATTCTTAGCTTGGCCTAGCCTTCGCCTAGCTTTTCGCCCCTAGACATTTGTCCCTAGCTTTTTTTTGATCTATGAATGTCTTGAAATTTGTGAAATATTTCCTACCAAGTTGCTTATTGCCCTTTTTCTCATGTTTTTGAAAGAAATCACACTAATTTGCTCAAGGTTCACAGGTTTAAATACTTGTCAAAGTTGTATGAAAGCAGCACAAGCAAAGCGACCCAATCTGGCCACCTCTGTGAAACCCTAAATGGGGGCACTTCTGCTTTGGCTGCTGAACATTAGCCAAAAAAATATTATTCCATGGATTATACATACTACAGCTGTAACAATAAATCTTTAGGTTCTAGTGGAAAACCATGAAAATATTAAATCTACTGATACTCAAAAGTGTTAAATGCCAGCTGTCTTCGCAGCCTTTACCACTGTCCGATTCTTCAACTCTCTCTGTTTAGCACTTCGCTTGTATGTCCCTAATCTTTTTCCACTCCACACGTCCTTCTGATTCATTGCCTAATGTTGTCCTGCCTGCAGATGTCAGTCCCAGGAGGTTTTGTGGCTCCACACTTTGTTACCTGCTGACACTAATCTACACTGAAAGTCTCCAGCCGCTACAAGACCCAACAGCTAGCTGCAAAAAGCTTTTCAGGTCCCTCTGTACGTCCATTTCTTTCCAACTGAGTGGACATACACAGGACTGTTATATTCTTCTGTAATGTCGCTTACATGGCGATGAACTCTTGGAAATTCTCACTGTGCATGAGTGCATTGGCAGCTGTGGTGTTTTTTTCCTACAGTTTATTGAATATAAGAGTGGCATTTAGCCATGATAATTGTTTTTGAAAGACCTCTGAGTAAATTACATGTGAATTTAAATTAGGATTTATATGATTATATATTTAACAATAAAGCAATAACATGATGTAATTAGTCTTTGTATGTACCATTGGCAGTAGGCAATGACAAAGGAAAGAAGAAATTACCCGAAAATGAACAAGAAATGAGTAAAAAATAAGAAGAGTAACTAAACATTTGTGAAAAAAAGAGAGAATGAGAAAGTAAAAAAACCACAAAAAACTGACCCGAAAAAGTGCTTAAAAGTTATTATAATTTTGTAAACTTATTTTTAATATGTAAATATGATAATTATAAATAGCTTTTGCCCCCCCCCAGACATTTTTCCCTAACTTTTAAAAAAAATAATTTTTAAAATCTTTTCTTATCCTAATACCTGATTTAAGTCACTACCAGCATAAAACATGACACAAACTCCTTTAGCGAGTCGCAAAAATTAACACATTTTTACCCCAAGTCTTAACATGTATCTGCTTTGTAGTCGAATTCTGTGTCTACATATTACATTTTAGGTAGCCTCCTGCTGTTGATGTTCCACGATCGTATTATGGTGATGTCAACAAATGCACATGGTGGGATGACACTGCACATTGTTATGTTTAGACAACACAAGCACATGGCAACCAACACCGGGACGTCAAAGAATGCATGTGTTGGCATGGATGTTTAGGTTTCAGGGAAAGATTGTAAGGTGTAGAAAAAAATCAGCAAATACTAACCAAAGAAGGGACGCAATATGTCTGTTGGGGTGGAGGGTGGGGATTGGCAGATATGGTAATATTCAGTGTAACGTTATGTGTTATACTAGTGATTGATGAATATTGCACACATCTGAAATAAAAAGATGAGCAGGGAAGAAAAAGAAAGCAAAAACAGGGTCAAAGAGTAATAGCATTATTTGTGTTCCCACTATGGACAGCTGACAGAGACTTCTCCTTGTCCCCAAGATCCCTCTGTATTAAACTTCCAAGAACACTTCAAAAAACTTCCACAACAGTTGTAAATATGTCAGCACATATAAGTGGTGCTCACTTGTTGTGAACAGTTGTGAAACAGACGAGCTAGTACATCAAACTGATGTTGTGTCATCACAGCACAGCCTGGGTCCATAAAAGTTGGCTTGAAAAAGTCGTTTTTGTCATCATTTGTATCAACATCAAGTCAACATGGGAAAAAAACGATGACAATCCAGACATCCTGGATTAATCAGTGATGAGTCGCAACATGATCCAACAATCACTTTTTATTTGTTCATGTAAATCAAATGAGGCTGATGTGATGAAAGTCAAAAGTTTGCCAGATGATCACAACTCTCTATTGGCTATCATCAACCTATCAAAAGTCCACAATCCTTCCTTTTTCATAATGTTTTATTTGAAGAACTATATTAGTAATAGAAGAGGACATATTGCTTCCCTTCTTTTGTCAATATTTAGCTTTGAAATAGTTGAATTTCTAAAGTTGTTTGTTTGAAGTTATTGCTATAATCTGGAATTTTCAGGAGAGTACATTTTTGTTTATAGATACTTCATTGTCAACTTGGCTGTATGGGCCTGATCTGGTTGGAGTAAATTGTTGATCTGTTTTTCTTGAGCACATAGGAGAAAGTGTTTCCTTCTTGATAGGCAGTTGTGCAATGTATCCTTTAAAAAGAGATCCTACCAATGGCACATGTGTTTTGCTGAAAGCTACATGTGGCAATGCAGTGGTGGATTTGTCTGCTTGTTGCTCTAAATAGCAGGACCACGAATTAATCAAGACCAACCTGGCCTCACAGAAATTTGGTAAATGACCACCACCTGATGACATAGCCAGTTCTCATTCCCAACTTGTTATATAGCACAGCTTTGACAGTGCTTTCAACTTACGATACAGATAGTAAAAGGTACCTTTTGCATTTGCATGATAGCCACTGGACGGCATCAGCTGGGAATGTGGCAGGGCAGAACCAGTCGCGTTGATATTATACACCAGTGGATGGCTTGACGGCACCTGCCACATAACGGTGTCAGGTTGAAACGCTGTCGGTAACAATAAGGAGGGCAAGGGCACCTATAGGGTAACTAATATTTACTATGTAAAAAAATTGTGGAGTAATGGCATCCTGTGCAGAGAATGAAGTCATACTCCCTAAGTGTGTTGTAATCAGAGCTTCTCTGTTCTTTGCTTTGGTAGTAATCCGAAATTTCTGTTCCTTGTTTTAGTAGTAAGCCAAGCTTTCTATTCCTTGTTTTGGTAGTAATCTGAGCCTCTCTGTTCTCTGTTTTGGTGGTAATCCGAGTTTCTCTGTTCTTTGTTTTGGTAGTAATCTGAGCTTCTCTGTTCTTTGTTTTGGTAGTAATTCGAACCTCCCTGTTTGTTTTGGTAGTAATACGAGTTTATTTGTTCTTTGTTCTGGTAGAAGCTGTCAATAAGAAGAAGACAATAAAAGTCACATCAAGCATTGAATGTGTTCACTGTAATTGGAGCCTAATTTGTCAAAGCAGAGCTCAATCAAGTTGGGTCAGAGGAAATGCCTTGTACCCCCTGCTGCTAATTGAATGCTCCACCTCTCTGTTGAGTCAAAATATGGTTAAGGAGCTCACATCAATAAGCAGTCCAGGTAATTAAAAATGATTGACAAGCAGCTAGGGTTAATCCAGCAATTCTAACCCTGCATAAAATGTCCCCCTGAGCTGTTTTGGGACCTGGCTCCAGTCCACCGAGGTCCTGAGCACATATGGCCCCCAGATGTGGCTCCTGGTACGGATGCGGTCAGGCACGTGGACAACTCCTTGAAGAGAAGCATGCAGTGCAGTTACAGTGGTTAAAACACTGACACAGTCACATCCTTCATGCGTGTCCCTTAAGGGAGTCCTATGGGAAAGACCCTGTAGTTTTCAAAAAGAAGTCAGTGTGGACAGTAAGATAAGTGGCCATACATCAACCGCGGCAAATTGAAGAGCTGCACCTTACACAAATCCAGTCATTAAATGTTGCATAATCATGCAGAGGACATACACAACCCTGGCTGGAACAAAATAATTGTGAGTGATTTGTCTTAGCTTGTGCATGTCTTATGAATTTGATAAATATGCCCAAAATGCTTAAACCTGCGGCTATAAGCTCATCAGTGGTGTAATGACATCAAAGGCTTTTAAGCATGTCTGTGGCCGTAGCTCTTCACTAAAAAATGTTAGGTTCTCTACAGTACAGTGAGCAAGTAATTATCCAGTGTAAAGAACGATCAATCTTTTTGATCTAACAGCAGGATTATGGTACGAGTCTGACCTATGACATAGCATTAACCTACTGCTAATGTTGTATGCAGGGGTGCAAGTGGTTACATTTACTCTTGTTACTGTAACAAAGTGTTTTGTGTACTTGTTCCTTTTGTAGTTTTTTAATTTATAGTTTTTATTAACATTATTTTTTTTGTTTTTGCATGAAAGGGAGAAAGAGAGAGAGAGAGTGAGAGAAAGAGAGAGAGGATGACATGTAGCAAAGGGTCACAGGTTTGAGTAGAACCGGCTGGCATTGCTGAGAGGACATGCTGTACATGGGGTGCCCGCTCTACCAGGTGAGCTGCTGGCTGCCCTGGATCATTTCTTTTTCGTTGCTTATTGTCTTCTGCACATGTTTTTGAAAAGCCAGTTTTCTCAAGCCAGTTTTCTCAGATTTTAAAGGGTTAAAGTGACACTGCAGAAAGCCTTTATAAACTCAGAACAATCAACAATTGATTCAATGTTCAGTAGATGCTAATATGATGGCTTGTTAAAGTAAATGTAGCCACAAAATAAATGCACCACTGCTAATTTCCTTCTAGGTTCACTTAGGGGGTTTTCACACCTGTAGTTCAGTTCATTTGGTCCAGACCAGGGGGAAACAATGGTACATTGTTGTATTTTAGTTCTGGTTCCTATAAACAGACTTTTTACAAACAAATCAAGAGGAGTAAACATGAGGTTCTACCAACAGACAGGACAGTTTTGGCGTTCGTCATCCTGCATCATCACGTGGACACAGGTCTGCGGTTAAGGCGTAGTTATTTAGGAAGTTAGTGGGACCAAGCATTGTCAGCATACGAACTCTTTTACAGGGAAATGTCAGTAAAAGTTGATTCTAGAACCAAAACCTCTGAATTGGAAAAGCACGGGCTTCTCCCAAGATATTTACATGTGGTCTGCCACATGGAACGCTCTGCCACCATGAGGGTTTGTGGATTGAGGGTTAGAGGATATACTTATGGTTAAACTTTACCAGACAGAGTTGTTTAAAAGAAAAAACGGAAGCACAGAGAGGAGAAGAAAAAGGCGCTAAAGAAAAGAATTGAGGAAAAGGAATAACAATTGAGTGTTTTGAGAGGCTACTTGATCTTCTACCGAGCACCCTTAAAACATCCTTGAGTGTTACGGCTTTTGGAGTGAAATGAAGGATGCTGCAGGCAGAGAAAACTCAGCTGTCATTCATGTGATGAGAGAATAAAAATCTAAGGCTCTTTCCTCTCATTCAGACTTTGGACAACTGGACAGCACTCTCAAGTCTGCAGCCCTGTTTGATCATTTCGTGATTTTTTTGCTAAGCCTGAAAGGACTCAGAGACATCCGCGCCACATGGGTGCATCCGTGTTTGAGAGAAAAGAGTGCACACATCTCTGATCTCGACGGCAGTCCCAAGAGAACAGGTTTTCATCTCTATTCCTGATAAATCTCGGCACAAAAACAAGAGATTCTTATATTCTTCAAAGGAAGCTGAGAAAAAAATCTATAACCCGTCTGGGTGGAGCCTTTCATCAATATCACATGAGGATCTCACAGTGTTCTCATATGAAGCTGGCAACAGGGTTTTGTTTTTCTACTGCAGCTCAGAGCGCAAAACGCTGGGGGGGTTGGTGCCGAGCTGTGGGAAATGTGGCAGGAGAAGATGTAGTATGGACACTGAAAACAAAGTAGGTCTTGACAGGTAGAAGGTCCGGCACAATGAAGGGATTGTAAGGGTTGCCCAAAGTAGCGGTTGTTTTAATTGGCTGAAGCTGGAGATCAGCAGCAGTAGTACTGAGTTTTCCTTCAAAGAAACAGATCAAAGGTTTAACAGTACCTGTCTGTTGTGGTCTAAATACTGGATGGATGGATGGATGGATGGATGATAGATAAATAGGTGGATGGATGGATGACTGGCTGACCGGCTGGATGGATGGATGGATGGATGTATTGTTGTCTGGCTCGAAGGATGATTGGAAATTCATACAAATAAAAATATGGAATGTAGCAGCTTCAAGGGACTGAGGTACTTGTGCTTCAGTAGATGTTTACAGTACAGGATGTTGGCAGTAATGGACAAAGCATAATTTTAGTACATAGGATATTTTAGTATGTGCCTCTATTCACAAATAAACACATTATTGGTTCATACATTTTCAACAAAATTTAGTGAACTATGTGTCAGTTTTATCCAAACGTAGACAGCCCATGCTTTCCTATGTCACAAATCTCCCTCTGCTCTCCTCCTCCTACCTGTCAGCCTTCCAGAGGTCAAGTTTTATCTATGTGTTCAGACTTGGCAGCAATGCTCATCAAGTGCAGCCACACCTGTGTGTCTGTCAGTGTTGTGACCTCTGTGCAGCCCTTCAGGTAACACAAAGAACATGCACTGTATGACCCAGCACACACAGAACAAACAACTTTATTCATCTCTGCCTTTTTGTTCTCCTTCTGCTCTTTCACCCACCTCGCAGCAGACAGACACCGAAAGACGGTCATTATCTGGTGGGGTGCTAAATGAGCCATTGCTGACAATGATGGAAATCACAACAAATCTCTCATTACAGGAAGCAACAGTCCAGTGGACAAGTTTGGGTCCCACAGGCAGGACATTCTGGTCGGTTGACCTGGAACTGATACTGTTCAGGGGACGGTGAGGATGGAAATCCCTGAGCCTCACAGAAACAAAGTGAGGGAGGGTAGCGTAAAGACCTCCTGTGTCAGGTCTGTGCTGTGACGGAGAACATTTATGTTTCTTAAGTCTTCCTGCTTCAGAACACTTCCTGGCATAATCTTTATGCTCCAATGTGCACATTGTCATTTTGCAGATTAAGCATGGAAAGAATAACAGCACCTGACCACACACTGCACACTGTATTATACAGTGATACTCAATTTACAGCCCGCGGACCAAATCTGGGCCAAAATAGGCTGCCGGGTGGCCCCCCCAACAATTTTCTAATTCACAATGACAACAAAGTGATTTATACCAGAATATGTACTTTTAGTATACCTATGGTGCATAAAACAGCATCAAAATACTGCTTGTTTATCAAAAAAAGTGCCAGTGGAGGATCCCTCACACCCTCCTTAGAAACATCATAAAATAAGAGAAATGTCCTAAAATCCAAGAAACGTCCTTAAATCCTACATGTGTCCTAAAACATCCTCAATTCCTCCTAGAAATGTGCTAAAATTCTAGAAATGTCCCTAAATCCTAGAAATGTCCAAAAATCCTAGAAATGTATGGGTTTGCTGCAACCGGCCCCTGGCCTCCGGTCATGTTGCAAAATAAGCACCCAAGAAAAGCACTTTGAGTATCCCTTCTTAAATCCCAGAAAATGGCAGTGTAGTCTGTTGCTTCCTGTTGTGTCCCAGACGGGAGTTAGGGGACGGCCTGCATCGGTCCTGTTATGGACATACAGAGCTTGGTATGTGCAGAATTTGTGCAAAGGTTCCTGCGTCTGAGCTGTGGCGTGACCTCTCTGTGGGTCTCATCAGGCGTCTCTCGGGCTGAGACGAGGAGGCTGGAGGGGACAGGCGTTTCACCCTGGAGGAAATGAAAGAGGCGAAAGTACCAAGTCCCCGCTGACCTCTATCCCTTTACATTGTCACTCAGAATGACCTCAGAGAACCTGCCGACAACTTGTATGTCTGTCAAAGGGGGGCCCCTCTGCATGTTTTAAATACTTAACAGTGGCTCATTTAAAAGGCATACAGCACACTGCGGGGCTTTCAGATGGACTGGATCGGAGGAACGAGTCTGCTGTCTATCAAAATGAACATTTCCTCTCTCAGTCTGACACATGACAAAGTAACACCTGTGTGATACTAAACAGACCCCGAAGCTGTTTCAAAGCATCAACTATTGAAGCTGTTTGGATTGAACAGTCGTATACAATCACACCTTCACTGGCACATGTGCACTAAGCTCCCAGGAACAGAGATGGGCTGCGAAGCAGTTTTGGTTTGGTGGCCCTACAGGGTATAGTGTTAATAGAATAAGTCCTAAGGAGATGTGTTAGCATCTTTAGTTCCTTCATCTGGTCTGGTCTGTGGTTAACACATCTTAAGAGATTTTCATTTGTATGAATATCCTACTTGTGAATTTTAAATCGTTTGCATGTCCTAAAACATCCCAAATGCCAAAAAAATATTGGCAGTGTACATTTCTACAAACCATGGATTCGTCACATTTGCACAATATTAAGTAGCGGATAAGTAACATATTAGCAATGCTGTGTTTGGTTAGGTTTCGGCACAAAAACCACCAGATTATGGTTAGGAAAAAATCATGTTTGCACTTAAGATATCCAGTTTGGGTGGCACAATTCTTGGTGGAAAGATAAAGAAATTTTAGAAATACAGCTTTTTGTGCCACTATCTCTGTTAAAAGACAGTAATGGATCACTAAAAAAAACCATCTATTTTGGGGGGCTGAAAAGCTCATGCAAAAACAGAGCAGGCTTCTCAGTTCTAGCTGGCAAAAGTCAATTTCGTCGGCTTAAATGAGAACTGACGCCGGTAGATTTTATCAGTTCTAGCTTGCTAGCTCTTTGATGGATTTACTGAGACTGAAACTCGGATGGTGACATGCAATCCTGATCGTGACATGTGGTTTGTCCAAGTGGTGTAGCCGTAGCTAGCTGTCCAAGATGGCGGACTGTTTTGCGCATGTGTGTCTCACACCATGTAGGGACTAATATCGTGAATTGAAAGGGGGTTTGGACCTGGAAATAGTATTCTGAAAGGGCGTTACATCACCACTTAAAGAGCTGATTTCAGGTGATGTACCTCTATTACCAGAGTGACAATAAACACCTCTACAAGGAAAGGGGGATTTTTAAAATCATTATTTTTTGTCTTTTTTTGCCTTTATTGATAGGACAGGTTCAGTGTAAAAAGGGGAAGAGAGAAGGAAGGACATGCAGCCAAGAGCCAACAGTGGAGTTGAACCTTAAAGTCTCCATGGCGAGGACCGTCCCCCTTCACATGGAGCACCTGCTCCACCAGGTAAGCCACTGGGCCCCCCAAAAGGGGACGTTTTAAGACTAATGTGGTTTTAATTCAAGAGTGACCTAGGGCTGGGCGATATGGCCTAAAAAAAAAAATCTCCGATTTTTTTACAAAAAATCCCGATTCACGATTTAAATCGATTTTTTTCACCCCCTACCTAAAATCAATTTGCAGATGACAAAGAAATTGTTCAAAACAAGTTTCAATTTTATTTTGTTTAAATTTTCCCTTCTGGGGTTTAAGTTACACAAACAAGCCACAAAAAAGAGATGGCAAGCCCTGCCTGCCATTGTAAACAGTGACAATGTAACTTTTCAGTAAGCTTTATCTAGTTTCAAAATGACACAATGCACTCTAAAACTAACTTAAAAAAATAAAACATAAAATTATAAGACCCTTTTTTGAGGTTGATAAAATAAAGTGCAAAACAAAACAAAACTCTGTTACCTGAACATGTTTTGCATAATAAAGAGGTACTTGTGTGGTAAACAAAAGTATTTGGTCACTATTTTAATTCCCTGAATCATGTAAAGTAAGCCGTTTGGAGGCAGACGCTCCGCAGAGTCCAGTCATCGCTTATGAAGTGCACCGTTAAACTTAGGTAGGGCTGCATCACTCTGCTGGACAACAGATCGGTTGTCGCGGAGTAGAACAGCACTCCCTCCAGCTCCGTGGCGATCCTTTGGCGTGTACTGTTATACAGCTGAGGCAAGGCAACTTCAGAAAAATGTTTGCGGCCTGGTAGCACATACCTGGGGTCCAAAACTTTCAGCAGGTGAATAAACCCCGGCTTTTCCACGGTGTATATGGGCACCATATCTCTTGCGATATACACCGCGACTGCATGTGACAGCTTTCCACCGGGCTCCTTTCTTATCATACGGGATACAGTTTGTCAATGTTTCCAAGATGGTAGGTTGTTTTTTGGTCGCGGTGCTTGGGCTGCCGTGGTCTTGTTCCTCTCGTAGGGAGCAACACCTCTCCCACTCGGCAGCATGCTTCTGTTTGAGGTGCTGCAGTAAATTGGTAGTACTGCTACCTTTTGTAGCAACAGCCTTTAAACAGACTTTGCAGCGAGGTGCTGTTTGTTCAGTGTCTGACGCCACAAACCCGAACCAATTCCAATGACTGAAGTTACGTTTCCTTTCTTCGGAGTGAGATCTGCACCGCTTGCCGCCATGTTGTTTGTGTATCAAGCGCGGGGGGGGAGGGGGGCGCGCACTCTGAACTACGGGAGCCCAGCAGGCAGGCGTTGGTTGCGGATGTTGATGAGTAAATCGATTTTCATTAAAACAAATCGACATTAAGTACAAATTCGAATTAATCGATAAAATCGATTTATCGCCCAGCCCTAGAGTGACCGTATATGCAGTAGTGGACGTAACATGCCATACTTATCTCATGTAAAATCTTTTACAAATAATTTTCTAAATCTACTATTTCTTTTTTAAATTTGCCAGACAATTCTTACCAAGTTGCTCATTGCCTAAATTACTTGAGAAAGGCATCTGCAAGCAGCACAATAAAAGTGATGTGGGGTTTTTGAGGTAATGAGGTAGCAGTTATCATGATGCTGTGTGAGTAACATCATGAGTCAGATTAAGTAAATTTAAATGCTTCCTGTTGGGTGTCATAGGGTAGGGGTGGTGCACATAGGCTATGAATGGAGCCAAAGGCCTTGCTGTGTGTGTCCCTGAGTAAACATGGAGTCATTAGCCACTTCCTTCTATGTCTCCTCTGCACAGCCATGGCCACTTGACCCTAATAAAAGTGATGAACAGTGTGTCTAGAGATGCTTACTTGTGTTAACACTCGTTGGGTTAGACTTTCACATTAGGGAGCACCTTTTACTGTTGGCTCACCCCAGATTGACAAAGACATACAATAACTTCTCAAGCTCACATGACCTGTCTCTCAGTGCCTCCTCGAATCAGTATTTAAAAGCTCTCCTGCTGTCATAGACCCATGAATGGGTTTTAAGACGTCTCGGGGCAGAGCGGCCCATCGCTCAGTTAACATATGACATTGGTTAATGCACAGCCAGGGTAGTTTCATGGGGTTCACCGTAATGCTACACCACAAGTTGGAGGGCATTAACTCTGCTTGTGTGACTTTAATGGAAACGGGGGAGAGCAGAGCCTCCACCTTCGAGCCTTCAGCTCTCCAGTGTGTTGGCTAACAAGACTGTTCAAACATTTTCCTTCCTTCCTCACAAAAGGCATACATTTCCCCTCGGTGTCTGTTAACAGTGACTTTTATTGATTCTAGTTGTCAGGCCGTTCATACTGTGTAGCCTTGGTTGTCTTGCTTTAGTCTGTCATGGAGTGTGGAGCGATGTGGTTAATTTGTACCATATAAGCGTGGACGAATATATCAGCAACATTATATGGCCATACAGTATGTTGTGCACTTAAAGGAGCTCAACAGTCTGGGGGTGGACTGATATTAGTTTTACAGGGCCGATACAGATACCGATTATTAGAACTTAATGAGACCAATATTTGGAGTCAATATGCATTTACAATAAAAATGAAAATATTTCTGTAGAAAGTTAGATTTTGGAATATAACAAACTCCAACACAAAACTTGTTTTTTTTTTTTAAACCTTTAGCAAATGTTTAATAAAAACTGAAACTTTGATTATCAAATACAGTAGGTTCCCAGTAACTTCTTCATAACGTGAAAATGAAAATTTAAATCAAAAAATGATTAAATAAAAATAACATCCTGAAGTAAAAGTTCCTCCCATGCTGACACTACGCTTGCATGTATTGCAGGCTGCCTTCTCTGGTGTTGGCTGAGTGTATTATGCACACTTTTTTCATAATTAATTTTATCGTCAATCATTAAGATAAAACGCTGATACAGATAATTGGCAAAATGCCAAATATTCGGCCCCGATAGTTTGCCAAGCCGATAATCTGTCGACCCCTTACAACAGACCCTTCGTCAATCCCTTACCCTGTTAATTACTGTTGCTACATCTGTCAAGCTTTCCAGTCTCACACAGCTCACATGCAATTTAAGAAGATAACAGAGGTGGGTTTAACACTCAAAATCCATAATAATTTCTGATACAGTGGCTCCTGTATCTACTTCTGTCTGAAAAAGCAGGCGTCTCAATACTAGCTGGCAAAAGTCAATTTCGTTGGCTGAAACGAGAATTGACAGCGGTAGATTTTATCAGCTCTAGCTTGCTAGCTAGCTGACAGATTTACTGAAAGTGAAACTCGGATGGTGACATGCAATTCTGATCGTGACATGTGGTTTATCCAAGTGTTGTAGTCCTAGCTAGCTGTCCAAGATGGCGGACTGTTTTGAGCATGCATGCCTCACATCGTGTAGTGACTATAAGTATTATTAGTATTTTGAAAGGGTGTTACATCACAACTTAAAGAGCTGATTTCAGGTGATTGTACTTCTATTACTAGAGTGACAATAAACACTTGTACAATTTCATGATCAACATATTAACCAGAACAGAAAACAGGGATTGTCAAAAAAAAGTTTTTGTCTTTTCACCTTTATTGATAGGACAGGTCAAGTGTAAAAAGGGGGGAGACAGAGGGGACATGCAGCCAAGAGCCAACTGTGGAGTCAAACCTCAAAGTCTCCATGGCGAGGACCCCCCCCCGCCGCACATGGACCACCTGCTCCACCACCAGGTAAGCCATCGGACGCCCCACAAGTGGACATTTTAAGACGGATGATGTTTTTAATTCAAGAGTGACCATATGTACAGTAGAGGGCATAACATGTCATACTTGTGTCACGTAAATTTGGGATTTAAATCAATGACACATATATATGGATGAACTTAAGAGGACAGGGATGAAGGTGAGTAACATCCTGTGTGGCAACTATTTCATTTCACTTCTGTGACTGGGAGCCAATATTACATTTCAGTTATGATTCAAACCTTGGAAATGATGTAATATTTTTCACCAGGTTTTCCTTGTTTAGTTAGCATGCATGAAACAACACAATAAGCGATGTTATTAAGACAAAAAAAGTAGTAATAAAAATAATAGTAAGTAATAATAATAATACTCTTAATATACTGTACACTTTTCAAGATCCATGTTGTAAAGTGCTCCAAGGAGGGAGAACAAGAAAAAAGACAAGTCATAAAATCATCAGGTCTTTAAAAGAAAACTATTTGAAAATGACAATATGGTGCAAACCAATACTATGAAAGTGCGCTTTTAATGGTCCATCATTTGAACACTGATTTTTTACCAGATCCTCATTAATCACATCCACCATCGCACCAGTACATCTTTTCCTGAGGAATTCTCCTTCACATCTTTCCTTGACCTAAAAATAGCTCCCTGATGTTTTACAAAATAAAGTTCCTCCTATGCTGACACTTTCTTTGCGCCTTTTAATTAATTATTTTTATCGGCAATCATCAAAATGAAACGCTGATACAGATAATAGTGAAAATTTCAAATATTGGCCCCAAAAATAAGCCAGGCCGATAATCTGTCGACCCCTGTTAAAAATTGTAATCCAGAAGAGACAATGTTTTATGTCATAGTTTCTGCAGTTTTCTGCCAGAATTGAACCCTTTCCTCAAAGATGTGTGTCCAAAGCCATTCCAGCATTTTCAAAAAACCAAAGTTGTGACGGTACTAAATGTGACACATAACAGAAAATATAAGGCCAGAGATATAGCAGCTGTGCAAAGCAGAAATGCCAATATGAATTTTCTGATGGCGTGCTTGCACATTTGATCAAAATAGAGGTTATCTTGTAAAATAAGGACCAGTTTGGCCTTGTGCATTGAAATAATTTTCATTCCCTCATTTGAATTGAAGATTGGTGAGCAGGAGGCTGGCATGGTGGCAGACAGACTGCACCATCTACACCTTAATTGCCATCAATCACTTTAATGATGGAGTAACTTAACACTAAACAGCATACCCAATAAAGACAAAGTATCCCCACCCTTACCTGCTGGTAAGCGAGCAGTAGGAGGAGGGCTCATTACAGCTCACACGGGGCACAGTGTCATACCAGCACTCATAAAAAGACATGGTCACAGCAGCTGTGGGGGCGATGCAGCTCACTAACACAGGCATTATTTATGCTGGGGGTGTGTACGAGCAGTTTGGTACCATGTCTGTCACGCTGCTAGAGGGGTTCAACATGGGCTGCGTTTTATAAGCCTTCGGTGCCAGGGGCCCCAGCTCATTCCGGCGTGGGAAAGGAGCCTTAGCATCAGGTTATGTGGAAGTTTTTATGGTGTATTGTCCAGAGTGTGAGTGTAAGTTGGAGTCCTAAAGACCATGACCTTTGTATCCTCAGTACACACACATAAAAAAGGCCACATCCACATGTTGCTCACTGCCAAAACCTCAACTCTTCCTACTTGTCTGTTAATTGTAACATAAGCAAAGACGATAATTTATGTGCTTGTCAGACCTCTTGGTCGTAAGCTCTTGTTGCTCATCTCTCTCTCGTTTCGGATGTATTTGGGGAGGATGTGTGTGTTTGTAGTATGAGCAATGCATCAATGGGCTTTACCAATCCACGTCTTAGAGCCTCAGTTGACTTGCTCCAGGCCGCTGCTGAATCACCCCTCTCTTGGTGATTGACTCAGCAGTGACCAAACCTGAGGCACGTCAGCCTCATATCCACATTATCACTACGACTACTGAAGAGACATTTATCGTCATAAGCAGCAGGTTCTGGTTCCGCTTTTACTTTTTAGTAGGAAGTAACACAGAGTGGGATTAAAATGTAAAAAGGTACAGATTAGACCTGCATTAAAATCACAGCTTCAGCTGTCTGAAGTACCTGCTCTCTCCACTGCTGGAGAAATGGGAATAACCATTCAAGCAGTGCAATAACGATGAAAGCTTGCATGAGTTGTGTACTGTGTTGCAGCTGTGTGATATCATGGATTACCTACAGCCTTCATTTTACCCATCTCCCAAACCCAGTGCACACCTTATCTGTGATGGTGTGAGGACAGTTTTGATGCTCTCAAATGTGTAAGTGTTTTTGTCTCTGTTTTTGAGATCCTAAGACACATAAAGTCTGATGGTCCATGCTGTGTTAATGTGTTAGAGAGAAAAAAAGGACAACTGGATAATGTTCCCAATAATATCCTGTAAAAGTCCATGTAATTTGTTACTGATTATAGGGAATAGATTTTTTAAAAAAAAATCCTTGTTAAGTGATTAGTTGTGTTTACTTGTACTTGTGTGTGAAAGCAATACAGAATGCCTGAGAGCCTTACTGCATTACATTCGGTAAAAGCCTATTTTATATATTTTAAATCTCTACCTATTGCCTTTTGCTATACCTATTGCTAGGATGGACCAGAAGTGTTTGTAGAACTTAGCAGGGAGGCCATCGGGTCCTGGAGCTTTATTATTTGGCATTCTGTTGAGAGCAGTATGCATTGCTTCCTGAGTTAAAACTGAGTTTCATGTGTTTTTTTGATCAGTTGTAAGCTGTGGTAGATCTATTCTTTTGAGAAATGATTTGATTTTTTTCTTTTTTTTGGGGGGTTATTTTCTGAGGAGTATAGGTTGGCGTAAAAGTCTTTAGAAATGTAATTTACTTCATCTGACAAGTTTGTTGGCTTCCCTGCTGAGTCTTTGCTTATGGTCAGTCACACACACTGACGCACACATATGATCACAGTCTTTCAACTCTAAAAACACACTTGCAAGCACTGAACAAATATACACAGTCAACCCTCCTCCCTCCTACTCAAATTGTCATTAATATTATGCCAGCCCCCCTTTTTTAAAAAAAACCCTCTGTTCTCCATCTCTTTCTTCACCTCTTCCTTTGCTTCGCTCACATAACTATTATTATCACTAATGCAACTGTAACTCACACAGCTATATTCTTTATTCATAATTAAGTACATTGTTACTGAAATTATATTATTATTGTTATTATTATTATTAGTAGTAGTGGTAGTATTATTAGTATTATTATCATTATCATTATTACTATTATTGTCAGTGACTCTACCACTACTACTATATCACTATGGTTGGTTGTTCTCTTGTTACTGTCATTATTGCAGTCTGAAATATCACTACAAAATCTATTGCTATTACTAATTTTATCTTTATTATTATTATCATTATTATTATTAACAATATTAAGACAGTAATAGTGATAATACAGTAATCTTGCAGTGTAGCTTCACCATTTCAATATGCAGCATTAAAACTGGCAATTTCTTTACAATTTTCATTCTGTAGTTTAATTTTACTGTGGCAGACTTTGTCATAGACTGATTCAAATATGACAATATAAACATTTTAAATGGGTTTAAGTGCATTTCCTGTTGGAAAGCTGGTTAATGTGGTAGCTGACAGGAAGTAAACAGGGAGCAAAGCTGTTGCTATAGCAACAGAATAGTAATCGTCTTCATAGTTGCTATGGAAACGGAGTGGCCAGTGACCTCACTGGATTGGTGATGTCACTCTGACATCATGGATCAGAACCCTATTCAGTGATGCATTAAATGAATGGAATTCTGATGTCATAGAGACATAAAGGGAACGTTCTTATGGTGACAGCATTCTATTATTACATGAATTAGTCTCCTCAGATAGAGATCCCAGAGTACTGTCAGTTGAAGAGTGCAGTTGTCTGGATAACGAGGTAAGGTTCATTCCAACCACGCTCCAAAATTTACAGGCCAGTTTGTGCAGACAGTAGTAATTGATTTAGCTTTGAATTACACCTCAGTAGGAAAGATTACTTTCTAAGAGACTTAAAGATGAACTTCCAGAAGATGGTTCCATATGGAGTGAGGTCCCTAACTGAGTGCATAGGAAGAGTAGTGATCCTGGCCCAACCTACCAACATCCCTGACTTTTTAAATGAGTATATGTTAGGGATGCTAGCTTTCAGAAACCCTCAACTTGAGACTGATCCAAAAATAATTGCGTTTAAATACGAAGAGATGTGGGAAAAACACTTCCTAAAAACAAGAGCCACTGCAGAGATGTCAGTGGCATCTATTAGTCAGAAAACTTTAACATTCAGTGCCCCCAATGAGCTGTTAAATCTTTCAAGTGTCCCAGAACCAGCGGTGACAGCCTCCACAGATTTGTCTGACAAACACAATGTGGTGAATCCATCAGAAAGAGTCAGGAAGCCCTCCGCAATTCCCATTAAGGTGAAAACAAGGCCACCCCCCCATGTTGAAGTAAAACCTGGGAAGAACTTGCCACCAATTTTACTTGTGGGTAAAAGAAAAAGGATGCTTCCAGTACCTACCCCCAATGTCTGTGTAAAAACAGATGAGCCCTTGAAACATCCAATTATGAAACCTAGACCTGTTCTTCCAACTATTTCACAGAGGAAATATGTGGCCCCTAAAGGGTCACCTATAAAAAGGAAGGTGGTGCCAGGTAAAAAAACAGAGCATGAAGCAACCAGTCTTCAGCTTCAGGAGCGAGAGCAGAATTGGATTGATTCTACCAGCTTACTAGACAGGACAAAAGGAGAGAGGGTTCTGTGGAGAGACAGAAAAGTAAGGCCATTGTTAGAAACAGCTGGGTGTACAGCTTCCCCAGCTGCTGCCTGCCCTTACCACACTTGCCCTCTTATACAAAATCCTATCCACATTATGCGCTACAGAAAATGCAGTATACAAAAACCAAGAACCCTTGGTAATCATAGTAAGTGTAGCAGCTCAACAGGTACAGGGCAGGGCAAGTAGACAGCACACAATACAGTTCAGGAAAAGTCTCTCCACAGTGTCCAGTGCAGCATGGCTGGTTTGGCAGTCCAAGGTGGTCCAAGAAGCAAGTGAGTAAGCTTAGGCTTTAGCCCAACAACATACATGATGAGAAAAAAAGTAACACCTGCACACTTACTCCGTGCCACAAAAGTTTATTTAAGACAACTTTTCGATCCTGCTCGGATCTTTGTCAGGTGACCTGACAAAGATTCAAGTAGGATTGATATTTTGTCTTAAATAAACATGTGGCATGGAATAAGAAAAAAGGTAACGCCTGCAAACTTACTCCATGTCACACAAGCTTACTTAAGACAAAGTTTTAATCCTGCCTGAATCTTGTCAAGTGATCTGACAAAGATCCAAGAAGGATAAAACGTCTTAAATAAATGTGTGGCATGGAATAAGAAAAAAAGGTAACGCCTGCACACTTACTCCATGCCACATAAGTTTGTTTAAGTCAATGTTTTGATCCTTCTCCAACTTTTGTCAGGTGACCCAGCAAAGATCCAAGTGGGATTGAAATGTTGTCTTTCATAAACTTGTGTGGCATGAAGTAAGTGAGCAGGCGTTCCCGTTTCCTCATGTATGTTGTTTTTGGATAACCTTGCACCTACGTGATGTGCCTGTAACTACCCTCTTTAGTTAGCCCGAAACAATGAAAGCTTGTTAAGTTTAGTTAGTAAGTGGGTCAATTAGTCAGTATGTTAGTAAGTTCGTCAGTTAGGCTGTTTTGTTTGTTTGTTAGCTTTTTTATGTGCTTACTTGTTTGTTTGTTTGTTTCTTAGCTTGTTTGTGTGCTTGCTTGTTTGTTTGTTTGTTTGTTTGTTTGTTTGTTTGCTTGCTTGCTTATTTGTTTGTTTGTTTGCTTGCTTGCTTACTTGTTTGTTTGTTTGTGTGTGTGGGTTTTCTCCGGGTGCTCCGGTTTCCTCCCACAGTACAAAAAGACACCAAAAAGACATGCCTAAATGCTAGTTTCAGTTTCCAGCCTTGTGAAAGTCGGTTGTGATGGCCGTTACAGAAGATGGATGGATGGATAACTGGCAATCTAAAAACATGTAATAATTGGAAACATCAATAAAAATTTAATTCAGACTAAAGAAATAATATCAAACTGTTCTTCAACATTTAAGCAAATAAAAAAAACACAATGGAAAGTAATTTAGTCATTTTTTGTCAACTATACATCATACTTACACTAAGAAATAAAAATCCTTCAAGCTTGAGGGGTTCATTAATAAAATATTGATTGAAATGCACTGTTTAAAAAAAAGAAAATGGTGAGGAACTGACCCCCATAGAGCCTAGAGCTACTAGGTCAGCCAGTTTAAAGTGATATCTGACTTCTGACTGGCTCTAGAACTGAGCCTGCCACAGGAGGTTTTGTATTCTAGCAGTAGTCCGCCTAACACCTCACCTCCACCTCCGTACCTGGTGCTTCTTCGCATTTTTTGTCCAGACATTTGGCCTTTGCGTCTACGCTCCTTTCATTTTCTTGTTCTCTCTGTACCTTTGCTTTTCTTTTAGGACCCCTGTTTTTTTTTTGGTGAGGCATTTTGACTGAGCTAGTCTGGCTGCAGTTCACCTCACATCTTTCTATTGGCAGAATATGTGTGTCCTATGCGTCTCTGACCTATGCTGCCAGATGGACCGCACCCTTTCAAAGTAAGTGGGGGGATGGAGTATCAGATGAAAAGCTGAAATTTTTTTAACAGCAAATGTAACAAGTAAAGAGAGCCTTCGTAGAAATGTAGTGGAGTCAAAAGTGCAATATTTATTTTCAAATGTAGTGGAGTCAAAATAATACATATCCAAAAATAATGTTCAAGTAATGTACAGATACTTAATAACTGTGCTTAAGCACAGTACTTAAGTAAATGAACTTCATTACTGTCCACCACTGATTTTAACACATTTGTGCCCACCACCCAGAATGCATTTTTTACTACAAAAAACAAGCATCCAATAGTCTTTTTCGGAAAATAATTAAAATAAAGACTTAATATCTAGACCTCTAATACAAAGCTGTTAGGTGTTCTTAACAGGGTTTAGCATCTACACCATTATCTGTATCTGTTTCTGTATCTGTTCAAACTATCAGTATCTGTACTCATAATTGAAAGACTTTCAAATGGAAATGTGTGTGGCTTCAATTGGGTGGGACGGAACCAGGAGTTGTCATTTATAAATTGTTATGTATTACTTAGAAGTCGCTATATTTATTATTTATTAGAAAAAGTTCTACAGAGCAGTCACAGGATTGAGCTTCAGACCATTTTTGATCTCTTGAGTAAGTGATGAACACAGCGACTTAAATAAGGATCTCTCTTTATCAGGCGCACGGCTGTTGAAACATTTCACTCAGATGATACTTGTTCTCATAAAAACACATTTTTTACCAGACACTTGGTTCAACTCTAGTTTTGAAGTTCTCATAGGCATTTCACATATTTCTGTGAGACTGTGCTGTGAGTTTATAAGCAGTTGTTGAGTTCAGGAGAAAATTCCTTAAAAGAAAGAAAACGTATTTATGTCTATACATTACGTACTCCTAGCTCTTTCCAGCAAGCTCTCTGTGAAGTTATTAGAAGCTTGTAAACCTGTAACATACAGCACTACAGAGATTTTTAACATAAGGTTTATCAGTGTTGATCTAGGATGTTTATGAGCTGTGTTCTGTCCACATCCAACCACCACAAAATATCCAATTTGTATCAGACAAAAATTTGGGCTAGTGAGTATTTGTCACCATTTGCATCTTTGTTTTTTTGTTTTTTTTTGGGATTTTTTTTAAAGCTTTGTTGCCTTTATCTTGCTATAAATAATCATATATGAAATATGGCCAAAAACACACAGGTCACACTGACAGTGGCATTTGGGCCAAATTTGAAGAAACTGCCTCAAGATGTTCTTGAGATAACATGCTAGAATGAAAGAAATGCAAGATTATAGTGACCCTGACTTTTGATTATCAAAATCTTATCAGTTCATTATTGAGTCCAGGTGAACGTTGAAGAAATGCCCTCAAAGTGTTCTTGAGATATTGTGTTCATGAGAATGAGATGAATGCAAGGTCATGGTGACCTCAACCACCAAAATCCGATCTGTTTATTGTTGAGTCCAAGCAGACATTTGTGCCAAATTTTGAAATATTCCCTCACGCTGGAAATATCAGATTCACAAGAATCAAGACAGTCGTGATCACAGTGACCTTAACCTTTGACCTGTAACTACCAATATCTAATCAGTTTATTGCGTCCAACTTCTGACGTTGGACTCAACGTTTGCATCCAATTTTAAGAAATCCCCAGAGGAATTATTGAGATATGGCGTTTATGAGAATGGAATGGATCGATGAACAAGAACCTATAAAATGTGTGCCTTCAGCCACGGCTAATGCCAGCATGGAGACATAAAAAGACATTTCATTTGTATGGCTACCAAAGAACCAAGGACAGAGAGTAACTTTTATCCTAGCAGGTGTCTCCTCTACCAGAAGTCCCATATGTTTACTCCATCAAAGCTGAACATTTGATTGAACTTTCCTGTCCTCTTGGAAGTACAGTTAGGTTCCCAGGGTAGAGCATGAAAATGCCTTGAGCAGGGTGTGCTCATGCACCTGTCAGGGCTACACAGGAGCATTTGTTCGCTGAATGCACAGGTTCAAGTCAGGTTGAGGACTGATGTTGGGACACATTTGCTTCAGGATTTATATGTTTTTGCATCTGCCTTTAGCACAAGTGGTAGTACAGCTGTCTTGTTTTTAGAAAACAGAGGGTAGAAAAAGTCCATCCCGCATGGACATAAAATTACATATTTTCAGACATTAATTTCCCCAGTTATACAATCAGTTTTGGTTGTTGTAAGAAAATTTGGATTATATTTAATGTGTGGCATATTTAGTTATTTAAGCCAACAGTTTTATGTTTTGGAAAAATAAGTTCATTGGGCTTTCCCTTTTTCTTATATTATTACTCTATAAAGACTTTGTTATGCTATTTTTTATGAAGTTGCCACACACATGCTTCATCTGTTAGAGTGTAGGAAAATGCCTTTGTTTCCCCAGATGTTTTACATGAGTCCCATCTGCTGATCTATATTACACTAGGATAATCTTGCCAACTGCCACTTATCTGTTCCTTACTCTAAACAATCAAAGAGATCCCCTGAGCTTTTAATTCATCTGCGCTGCATCATGGCATACATCTGGGACCGGTTTCTTGTGGCATTTGAAGCCTCCCGATGAGCGGATGGAACCTGAGACCATGTACATTCCCATGAGTTCATGATGTGCTTCATCTCCCCTGCTCTACCATGCTGCCCAGCCCCAAACCGCAGCAGATGTTATTGAGTGCACATTTGTAAATATTTACCCTGGTTAGGAGCCCGTGAAGCAAAGGGAGGTGCATAGTCGATGGCGATGTTGACAGAGCGGCAGATATTAGGCCTCTGAATTAGCCTGTTTTTTCGATCTCGTAGGATGTGTTGAAAAGGCGCTGCAGCAATACAATGCGTTCCAGTTTCACAGAAAAGGGCTTGGAGGAAGTTTAAACCCAAACAAGCAGAGACGGTCATTAGGTTTGGTTGTAGATCTGGCAGTTATATACTGAAGCCATAGCCGGAGGGGCTAAAGTGGAGTAATAAACTGCAGGTAGTAGTGCCCACTGACATGATTTCAAATTACAGTTCCCTGCTGAGCTTTGAGTGTTTGAGATGTACAGATATACACTTTATCATGTTAACCGTACAGCTGATTAGGTTGATTTGAGCAGCTAATGCTGGCTTACGACTGTTCTTTTAAATGGAAGGAAAACCTTTATTTAACCTTTCCCAGGAGAGCATGCGTGAGGCATGTGCTTTAAGAACAAGGAAAGCAAGGGGGGGGGGGGGGGGGGAGTAAGGGCTTACTTTAAGTCTGATATGAAGCCTGACCTACTGCCAAGTGATATATCCCAGGAGAGAGGGGTCACAATGTGCCTCACTGCTCACAGCCCCCTGTCTTTCTAATGAAGATAAAACAGGCACGCTGCACTGCATTTTGCCTGGATGCAAGCCATTACCACAGCTAATTGATAATTACTAGATTAATCAGCAAAGGAGGTACCTCTCAAGGAGTTGCTCAATTTTTCAATTTGTGGAAGTTTAGTATTAAATGCTTGCTGTGTCTGGATTCTGAATCTTATGTCTGCACAATATCAAAACAAAGTTTACGGTAAAGCAAACCAAACATTCTATTTTACCACAAGTAAAATATGTCCTGTAAGTAATTTTATACCCATACGTAGACTTAGACGAATGCTGTTTGTGAGAAGAGCATACTACACGCCTCAGGAATGTTCGGAGCATTTCTGAAGTGCCTACATGGTGTCAGACATGGTCTTTCGTGTTGTGTCCATTAAGCTGGCAGAATTCCTTTGCTTGCCAACATAAAGCTCCAGAAGGGAATAAAAGCATCAATTATGCATTATTTGAATGATTATACAAGCATACGAGATTAGGAAGTGCACTGATCTTCGATGTTGCAATAACAGCCTGTCCATGTTGGTACAGCACGCCTCATTAGCCCCATTCCCACAGCTGGATGTGGGCTAACAAGATAGCCAACTTTCACTCTCTAATTAGCTCCTCTGGTACCCCAGCATTCCCCTCTTGGAGCTCAGTGCCGGGCTTCGCTACCGGGACCTTGCTTTGCTTTGCCATGCAGGGGGTGAGAGATATTGATTGTGCTTCTTTAATGATAAATTCCCTTTGTGCTACGAAAGCCAGTTAGAGGGATCTGTCGTTTTTAGCAGACCTTTTCTGTGTAAAATGGTTTTGACAAATGAAAAATATCAGGGCATATCCTTGGAATTCTGAATCAGGAGAATTTGAGGCACTTCTCTGTGTGTTGTCTGGAATTGGCTCTACAGGGAGGAGGGTCAATAGTTTGGTTGTGCACAGCAGGAAGAAAATATGTATCGGATTTTAATCCCTGCTAACCTAGACTATGACTCTGACTACTACTTCATACTTGCACAAACACACCTGTACACCTGCAATGCATTCTTATTCCAGGTCATCAAATACTGATGCTTTCTCATGCCCTTTGGGTGTGAAACTAATGCCAAAGGCCCCCTTTCGCATCTCTGTGAGACACACCCTTTATCATCTGTTTGTGATGTACAGTCGTCTCCTGGGTTAAACTTGTAAGGTGGTTATATTTGTCAGTCGCGGTTACGTTTAGACAATTAAACTACTTTCGTTAGGTTTAGAAAAAAAGATCATGTTTTTAAGATCATGGATTAAAATAAATATGTAACGTGAGTGACTCAAGTATGTGAAGAACTGAAGTAACATAACATTCAATTAAAACAGCAATCAGTACATCTACATGATCAAACCAACCTTCAGTCAATAGGTTTACATGATGTTTGGAAAAAAAAACCAATTATTTAGTTAGTTGGACTAAGACTGGGCTTTTAAAATGAATGTAAACATGTAAGTCTGACTAAAATTGAACTAATTCAAATTACTCAAAGTTCAAGGAGAATTAACACACCTAAAATAGGTGGTTGAGAATCAAGCTTCCGTTTCATGTACATATCTCAACCAGACTTGAACTGGCCCAGGTGTTTTGCACATACTCCATAGTCCCCGCACAAAAAAGACTAAGATAAAAAAGTAAAGCGTACAAAATGCACAAAGTCAAAAAGATATCTGTGTTGTCACTGTTTGAAATGCAACCTGTTTTCTTGCTGATTAATTGTCTGACATACTTCCGTTAAGGAAAGTAGTCCAATTGAATTGCCTTATTGAGCTATAACAGTAGATTGACTTACTTGTGCACGTAAAAGTACAGACTGACTTTTGGTTTCACATAAGACACAAATAGCGGTCTCCTGCCTGAAAGTCTGTGTTTGATTAACCCATACACCTCCCCTCCCACACATCTTAGTTTTTTTTTTTTTTTTTTTTTTTTAGCATTTTTGACTACAAAAGCCCCCTTTGGCATCATATGAAGATGCAAAAAATCTTTGGCATTGGTATCACACACCAAGTAGTGTCATTTTTTTTAACATTTTTTATTTTACTTTTTTGATTAGCTGGGAAAGAAACCAAGTTGGTACTTAAATCCTTGTTAGTGACAGGCGACCATGCCCTACCAGTTAGGAAGCAGTTATTGGTAGGTCAGATGTGAAAGGATCAGCAATGGGCAAGATCGGAATGATAGGTTGCAAGGAGAAATGGGAATGAAGGGGTTAAGAGGGCACATGGAGGGTCAGAGATTGGGTGCTGTGAACAACTCCGGGCGAGCAACCCTTTCAGCTAGGGTGTAGGGTGTCTCCACACAACATGCCAGCATTTATTTAGCACCAGGCAACAAGTCGTAGGGAAACCCAATCTCCTTGCCGGCAGCCGGCCGCTCCTCCTTCAGAAAGGGCCGCCCTGATCTTCGTGGCGTCTCCTCGCTCTCTTGTCTGTCTTTCCCTGCATGAATCCCCCGTTAGGTGACATGGGACGCCTCTTATAGCTCGCCACTCCAGCTTTTCTTCCGCGGTCAAGTCACCACCTCTCATGTTACACAGAATGGTGGGTACTCTGTCAATGATGGCTCAAGGGCAGATGCAAAGCACTGCGTGAAGTTGTAAGTGGGGGCAGGGGGGTCATCGGTTACTTTCCAAGTATGGCTGTTTGAAAATACTCCAAAGAAAGGGGACCCCTGGTGAACCGTCCTGTTTCATTTGCTTTCTGGATTTGTTTCAGCATATGCAACCAGATCGTGTACATGTCACCATGGATTCAGAGTAACACTTTGGCTGACCACTGATCATAGAAAGGTGGTATAGTTTACAAATGATCTGTGTCCTATTTTAGAGGTAGTTCACCTCTCAACTGTATATTCAATATCAAAACTGTTCACATAGCCAACATAGATGTCGGATGACATAATTGATTTTTAAAGAAAGCATCATCTCATGCTGTTAAAGTGAAAAGTTATACCTCTTAAAACTGTTTTCCATCACACAACATGGATAATCAAGTGGAAACAGAGGCTGTGTTAGCCATCCGTCACCCAGAACTTGGACAGGACTGACCTTTTGGCTCACTCATATCTCATTAGCATTCTAACATTGATTAGAAATTATCTGTGTAGTATTTGAAGGCTTAACTGACGCATGGTGTTGTTGAGGGTGGCATGTCAGTCACACGCAACGTCCTGCCTGGCCTGGTTGATTAATGATGGGAAAGGTCAGCCAAACAAGCTCCCTGGCTCTCCATTTCCAGACAACAACCAGAGGTGTAGGGTTCACTGTTTTCAATCAGCAGTGGATTTATCAGGACTGTCTTGTCACGGCTGCATGTTGGAAGTCTCAGGAACAATAATGTGGCCGTAATGGGTACCCCTAAATGGACTTTTAAAATGAAAATCAGGCAAGAAAATGAATGACCTTTCTTATCCATGTTAGAGATGTCCCTATAACGATCGCAATGTCAGTTGATTCACCACTTTGTCCCAGACTGAAATATCCAACACATTCTTTTACTTAGGTTGTCAAATACAGACACTTTGTCACACCCCTAAGGGTCTGATTAATGATGCAAAGCTGAAACACATTGTAACACATGACTAATGCTGTCAAACCATCAGGATTAGGTTTGGCAACATACCGTAACTCCTTAATTAGGTGAGGTTTCGAGAAAATATAATTATTTGTACATTCGTTGTGAAATGACATGAATGACAACCATACAAAAGTTACATAACATTATTGTACAACAATGGAGACTTTTGGTACCACACAAAATGTAGATATGCAAGTTACGGAATTTTACCCGAAAGAAAAATTTGATTGTTGGTTTCACAGGGGATACGAACTCCCGTCTCCTGGGTGAGACGGTACTTGGTATCCCCAAATGAATTTGTGCTGTTGAAGGCTTGGAAGGTCATGCTTGGGCCATTTGTTGGCATCTTTTGGGGCACTGTCAGAAGTTTCCAAAAGAGAGAAAGAAATGATCATGCATGAAGATGAGAATTCAGCAGTTAACCTTTTGAATATGTCACTATTTAAAAGAAAATTTGACAACATCCATAACATATCTACTGTAGTAACAGCTCTCTAGTAGGCCTGGGACTAGACTTTCATTTCACTGCTGTATTTTTTACTCTGGTGTTTTTATTCTTACGTGTATACTCCCTGTCCCTTGTATATCTGTGTTCTTTGTATGTGTTGTGTAATACAAAGCTGGATGCTGGAATGTATCTATCTATCTATTACGGTTTGACAGATTATCAGCCTAGCTGATAATTGACACCAATATGTGGCATTTTGCCAATAAACTGTATTGGTATTTTATTTCAATGATCGCTGGTAAAATTAATTAATTAATAAGTGCAAATAAAGTGTCAGCATAGTAGGAACTTTTACCTCGCAAAATCTCAGGGAGCTATTTTATTCATTAACTTTTTTATTTAAATTTTCACTTGACTTTAAAAAAAAAGTTGCTGGTAACTTGCTGTATGTGTTGAATGTTTAAGTTTTGACAAAACATTTGCTAAGGGCTTTTAAACACAGTTTTGTGTTAGGGTTTGTTATATTCCAAATTCTAAATATTGATAGAAAGATTTACATTTTTATTGTAAATGCATATCGGTTCCAAATATTGGCTATCAGTCTCATTAACTACTAATAATGGGTATGGGCCCTGATGAAACCAATATCGGTGGACCCCTACTATCTCTCTATCTATCTATCTATCTATCTATCTATCTAACTATCTAACTATCTATCTATCTAACTGTCTATCTCTAAAATACTGTCAGAATCAGACTAATCACTTACGATGTGTTGTCCTCTCCATCCAGGGACATTCTTTCTTTGATTCCATGTTTCACAGTCCTCAGGTCAACAACAGTATCCAGCTGTTTCCCTGGTAAATTTTCAACTGTCCTGAAACCCTTATGACCACTCCTCTGCACTGATTCCACTCTCACTTCCAGGCACTTCCATGAAAAATTCCGCCGTATGCAGATTTTCTGCTGAATTACTTTAATATCCTCTGTACAGTGTATTTTTTCTCGTAGCCATTCTCTCTCCATCTGTCCTCTGACCCGACTCTGACCCCAGCAGATCAGTAGGTGAAAAGTTCAAGAGCTACTTCAGAGACCTAGATCTGTAAATACGGTTTCTCAGTGCCCCGATTGGTTTGTGCAAGTTTTGTTTTATTCTGTGTGTGTGTGTGTGTGTGTGTGTGCGTGCGTGTGTGTGTGTGTGTGTGTGTGTGTGTGAGAAGAAGCAGGCACAGAGGGCAGGGGAGAGGCTGCAGGTTCTGATAAAAGATCAAGAGGGGAGTTGACCACTTGAAATGATATCGAACACATTTGGGGATGATTTAATTTAACTATTTTTGTTTTCAGTTATTTCGGTGCCAAGGATTTTTCTTTGGTGCTGACTTAAACTTCTTTAGGGAGCGCCAAAATTTCCTTTACGCAGGAAAACCCTGCACGCTCGACACTGCACCTCCATGGGTCCTCAGCAATACACCTGTCAAGTGTGGATCAAATGGATGGCTGTTGGGAAAATCGAAGAACAGACATAAATACAGACAAACGGAGACACCTTCCATTTTAGTTCGATATGCAACACCATAAACCAAAATGTATTATTTCTACTCTGGCTAAAACAGTGTTAAATAGTACAATTAAATGTAAAATATGATAAAGAATAGAAGTAGGCACGGACGTTTCCATCAGCTTTCTGACAGTTTCTGTCAGCTCTGCTTAATTTGGGATACATTTAGGCTTGTTTTGTGTATTTGGCAAGTCTTCGTAGTGCTTTTAGTGGTTGGTGATGGACAGTAGTGGTGTGTAGCTCTGAGTCAATCATTGTGATGAGGAAATCAACTCGCCAGTCTGTCTTTCCTTCTGTCAACCTCTGGCTAGCTTGACATTTTTAAATGTAAAAAGCAAGGAAGAAAGCAGAAGGTAGATTTATTGGTCATGTTGCTGCTGGTGGCGCCGTTCAATTTCTGCAGTGCATTTTTTTAATTTGAATCAGTCTTGTGTCAAAATGGCTCCCACATGGTCCGTCCATCCAGTGCAATAACTTGATCTGGGATGTTAGGGGTTTAACCATGTCTCTGTGAAGATGTGCGCAGAGCAGTCTCTAATCTCCCATTGCTGAATGAGCCTGTATAACATCTCATCCCCTCCACTCTCCTGCAACCTGACATTAGCCAGAAGAAGGCTTGATAGAGGAATAGCTCTGGGTCCAAATCGGGTCAGCCTCACTCTGATGCCGGCTCTCCTCCCCTCTCTTTGTCCGGCGCTTTCGGTTTTGTTCTCCCCTGTTGTCTGGCTTGCTACTCAGCACATGCCACTGGTGGGGAACCCTTTCGCAGTCTGCTGCTTTTAATCCAAAACCCACACAACTATCCCGATGTTGATCAGTGCTTCTCTATCATAGAAAAGTTGTGCTTCAGCAAGATGATGATGATGGAAAAATGGTTAAATACCAGCTGAACTAGAATCCCGCAAGCCATTGTTCAGGCCTTTAAACTAATCTGAACAACCTCTGTGTCACATTATATTAGATTATAACGGGATATAAGGAACTAAAATACCCTTTCGTTCATTTAAATTTGGCTAAATCCTGGACACCGCCATTCAACCAGGTGACTTTTTTTATATGCTGATCTGACAGGGCAGGGGACTAAGAGAAGGAGAAGAAGTTTGAGCTTTATGGTGAATAAGGACTGGTGTGGAGTTGGAAATAAGAGGTGCTGTCCTGACCCTGCTGTGGATCATTGCTAATGGTGGCTGCAGTGCTTCACTGCTGTTTTTGGGAGACGCGACCACGCTCGTGATTCCCCTGTCTTAAAATTTCCCAAGGCGTACTGATGCATAGCAATAAGTCTCTGCATACTGGATGTGTATGTATTAACAGCAAATAAGAAACAGACATTTAACATCCTCCCAACTTCCAGTACAACATTTCAGCAGTGCCATTTTAATGTTTTTTCTTGCCTAGAAGCGACACCTCATCAGCAGTTTCTTATAAACCATACACGTTCAATCACTACCCCCATATGAATTCTATTTTCACCTGATAATCTGTTAAGCGACAAGCCGTTTGCGGATTTCAAACGGAGACCTGATACTGCGAAGGTCTGTGAAAAATCACGCACAAACAGTTGGCTGATGAAAAGCAGATGTACAGAAACAAAACAGAAAGTGAGCTGTAAAGATGATGTACTATGTGGCAAAACCCTTGTGGTCATATGACCCATGTGGCTGACATACAGTCATAGCTTACGAGACAGATAACGGAGAGGCTGTGAGGTTACGGGAGGCCTGCAGCTTGTGCGTGAGCGGTTTGGTCAGACAGGCTCCATGTGCGAGTGATAAAAGTGTAAAACCAGCAAAACAAAAGACATAGGAGATGAAATCTCTTTCTGTGACATTCTCGCAATAATGATAAGACTGGGTCCCATGTGTGCCTGCATCAGTGTCTGACAGACTGGGGTCAACTTCACAACATAACCGCAGTCAGTTACAGCAGGAAGACATAACCATTCTGAAAATACAGGGTTATTTAACCCTTCGAAACCTGAGCAAATTGGCCAGATGTCTTTTAAAACCCCAAAATTAGCAAGAAATTAGTAAAAGAAAATACAAGTACAAGAAAATCACTTAAAAAAAAAGAAAAAAGAAGAATCATTCAGGACTTCGGAAAATTGCTTGAAAAATTTTAATAATTCTGTTACATAATTTTGAGAGAAATTAGTAAAAAGTACAAGAAAAGTACCTGAAAATTTGTGAAACAAAACAAACAGAAGAATAATAAATCATCAATAAATAAAAACAGGGCAAAAAAGACGCTTCAAAAAGTGCTTCAAAGAAATTTAACAATTCTGAAACATTATTTTAAATATGGAATTATTGTAATTATTGTAATTATAAGTATATTATAAGTATAGTTTTATCTTTTTTTTCTCTGTGTTTCTTTTACCAATATTTCTTACCGAGCTGTCACTGCCTCTTTCCCATGTTTTTGAAAGAACTCGCACCAGTTTGCTAAGGGTTGGAAGGTTTAAATATTTAGGAGGCATCTGAAAGCAGCACATGGAAAGTTATGTCGCTCCAGGTTTCAAATGGTTAAACACAGTGCATCTTTGTGGATTTTCTGCAAGAGAAAGATTCCTTTCAATATAACAATTTTGGAGAATAAATATCACCACTCTGACATATCTTTTTCAGTCTGAGGTTATGATGAAGAGAAATTATTAATGTTTGTGCAGAAAGCAGTGCAGGTCCATGCATCCCCCCTGAAGAAAATTATTGAGAGCGGCAGCAAATGGTGTGTAGCCACAGCCCACAAGCAATCATGGAGATCTAAGTCAAATACCCCTATTCCCCACCATGGCACAACAAAGGTTTTCCCAGCAGCCACTTGGTATTCCGTGCGGAGAACTTGCGTGAGGATGCCTCGACCCACAGCGGGGTGAAGCCTCCCCTCTTTTATATCAGGCATTGTTTTACATATATCTGCCTTTTTGTTTTGAAGTCCAGAGATTAAGACTCACTCCGGGGACAAGGCAGGTAATCCTCAAAGCATTACAGGCAATTAAGGCGATTACAAGATAGGATCAATTTTTGAAATGTGGATGATTTATGCCGGTTATCGTCAGGGATATAGGTGAAGGCTCGGGAGACTTGCAGGTAATTAACACGGCATGATGGGTGTAAGCACCAAGCAGTCACACGGGAGACAATGGAGTCGTGTCTTGTTCATTTACTCACACTAGCTGAGATCACAGTGTTTTGACACGGTGCAGACGAAAGGCGTGCTGTAGACTGGTTATTTGCTTTAACAGGATGTTGTACAAACATTAGCATTTGGTGACAGTGATGGGCAAGCTCAGCTGCCAGGGGAGATTGATCTCGGTAAAGCCTGCTTTCAGTCGACTGTAGATTGTGTTATGAAGCAGTGGCAGTATAGGTGCCAGACATTAAATTCCCTGTTAGTGTAGCCAAGGAAGCCTGGCATGCTTTGTGTGGTGGTCTGTGCAGAAAGAAACACAGCTAGTGTGCCACACACCAGTACCCTTAAGTGCCATATCAATGAATTTAAACCTCACAATCAGCTGTATTTACCTGTAGCACCTAATTAGGCTCTTCTTTTCATTGTTTACCTTTTCCTTACAAAATGTAATGCACTTTCATTTGTATAACCTACATCAGTGGCTTTGATCGCATGACCTATGTGCTGCAGGCTGTCCTTCCTCATATGGAAAAGCCAGGAGACATAATATAAAGAGCAAAACCATCCACTTAGGGAGGTGGTCAAGGTGGTGGAGGGGTCAAAAAAACAGCCTACTCTCCTTCTGACCCGCTTCAGCTTGAAACATGGTAGGACGGTGTCAGGTTGAAACACAGCCAGTAACGATGTAATATAAGGAATGCAAGGATGCCTATAGGGAAGTCAGGGGTGGTGGTGGATGGGTCCAACAAACCCAGGACTTTTATGCAAGAGTCCAGTGTACACTTCCCATCCTAATGTGATAGTTTTTTCTACACCTTACAGTGCCCCTCTTTTGCTCAATATTCACCATCCATGCCAGCATGTGTGTTTGTTGACATCACAGCGTTGGTTGCCATGGTCTTAACAAAACCATGTGCTGCATCATCCCAGCATGTGCATTTGTTGACATTACAGTACCGCCATCCGGGAACATAAACAGTGTGTGCGGAAGGATACCCAAAATGCGATAAATGGACGCAAAAGCTCACAAGTTCAACATGTAACGAATTGGGATGAGAGCTTGTTGCAATTTGATGCTGAGAGCAAGTGACAGAAGAGCGAGTGGTGTATGGGTCAAACAAAAGTAACCAAAGTCAGTGTTGTTTTAACACAATGTTGCACAAAAAAGTTTACACACCCATGTCCTGAATGAAACCATCATTGTTGTTTTTGACATAACAAAGCCTAATTTAAGCATGGTTATCACACTGATGTCACTTACTTTTGTATAAGTATGTATGCTCATGTCATATCACGTCACATCATGCCACGAAGTACATATCTGACTTCACCTACCCATGATTCTTTCATAAACCTAATCATCCGGGGTGGTTTTAAAGAAATCAAGCCAAGTTTCAAAGGATTAATATAACAATAAATAACTACTTACTTTGTGAATATATAGAGGAGTAATAATGTCTTGTGAAGAGAATGAAGTCAGAACGGCATCATTGCAGCAGCAAACAGTCCACTCTCTGTTTTCCCCGTCACATTAACACTGTTAGTTCCGTCAGCACTGGTGCGTTGTTAACACTGTTAATACTGTTAGCACTGTGAGCTGCTTACTGCTGGCTCAGCCACCTACATAGTCAGAATGATGTGCACACAATACCGCTCCAAACTCTGAATCATAGGTGTGCTCTGAATGATGCATAAAGCTCCTTTACAATACATGTGGTATTTTAAAATTAGTAATAAGTTATGGAAATTAATTGAGGGTTTTTCGTCCAATGTTGATGGTTTTTTGTAGCTGGGGGTTGCACATGCACACTTATGATCCTACTTCACTGTGGACCTTTTGCCTGAGTTATAGCTGAGGGATGGATATGGTTAGGGTTCACCTAATCTCAGTTTAAACACCCTGATTCTGTTCCCAGTACCTCCAATAATGCAAGCCATAGAATCCGCTGGCCTGTTTGAAAACTGCATTTAGAGCAGAAATCAATATTCTAGGCCATGGGCCTATTAGGAATCCCTGCATCACAAGAGCACCAACTGGTTCTAATAAAGTTCAGGATGAGGCTAAATTTATTCAGTGTGGGCTGAAAAAGTTCAAGAACCCCTTACATTGGAGACTGGGTGTCCTCACTGTTCATGATTAAGATTTCCACAGTGAAGCTTGGGGAAACAATCTAGGCCAGTTTCCTCGCTGTACCAAAATTTAGTGTTTTGTTGATGGAAATATGCAGATTCTAAAAGAGACAATGCAACACAGCGGTGACTATGCATTGCTTTAGCATCACAGATGCAGTGTGTTGCAATGCAAAGGCTGTAGATATTTGATTTCCTCCTGTTTTCACAATTAAATGTGTTGTCAGCCTAATATTACAATGAAACATACTAAAACGCTTGAAACGGGTGATGTAGCCAATTAGGCTTTTCACCTCTCTCTGTTTCATTTAAAGGAGCAGATCACCCCCAGTTTAAAAAAAAATGTCCTCTTAACTGTAGCGCTAAGATTGTTTTGGTGTAATCACTGAGTTTTGGTAGAGATCGATTGTAGAGATGTCTGCCTTCCTATCAATATAATGCAACTTGATGGCACTTTGCTTGTGGCCCAAAAGTATCACATTTAAAATCATGATAATCCACAGACCTTGTGAGCAGTTTCATGTAGGAACTATTTTCTTATGAACTAAATCCACCGACTACGTCATCGCACAGAAGGAAACGTGCATCTACTCATGGGCAAAATGCTCATGTTCACTAAGCTGTTCTTTTTTTTTGGTAGGGGGGTTGGCATGCCAGGGACAGGCGGCATCACTTGTCAGTTGAGAACATGGCTTGATGGCACCTGCCATGTCCACATGATATGGTGCTAGAAATTGTCAAGTTGAAATGCTGCCGGTTGTTATAAGGAGTATTATGAGGAGCATGACGGTCCCTATAGGGCCAATGGGAGAAACAGTGGATGGATTAAACAAATCCCAAACTTTCATGTGGGAGTCTGGTGTTTACCTTCTGTCTGAATGTGATGTTTTTTTCTTCACCTTACCATGTGCAGCTTTTGCCTAAACCTAACCATCTGTGCCAGCATGGGCATTTTTTGACATCCTGGCACTGGTTTCCATGTGCATTTGTTGCCTGAGCATAACCACGTGCAGCATGTGCCTTTATTGATATCGGCATCAAGGAATGCCAACAGCAGATGCGTAAGGATACCTTGAGGCTTATATGTAGATGCAGAAGTCCACTGCAAAGCTGTAATATGTAACGACTGGGGATAAGAACATGTTGTCTAGTGGTTCCATTATATTAAAGAAAAGGCAGATAGCTCTAAGTCTGATTTCTCCAACACTGTACAACTCACACCAGAATAATCTAGATCAACAAATAGCACATACAGATAAGAGGGAAAATATGTTTTGTTTTGTTTTGTTTTATTTTGTTGTGAACTGTCTCTTTGAGGGTCTAGGTTAGAAGACTTTTTATTTATCTAGTGGCAGCACATGCTGGCATAATTTTTAACTGTCAGTCATAAAGAAATCAAAATCTATAAAGATCTTCAATAAATACAGCCAACTCTAGCCTTGTGCCTTTGAACACAGGATGGAATGACAGATTCAGTGGTCCCTGCACACCAAACTTTGGTTCAGCCTTAAAGAACTTGCTTTTCTGGTAATCTGGTTTCTAACAGCTTTATCTTATTTGTCAAAGGGAATTGATATTTCTGTGATAAAGCATGCTACATTTTTGTAAATGATCACAGCTAGAAGCACAGGCAGCCCAAACTGCCATTTGCAGTATAAATGTAAACCAGTGGAGGAAAGTGAAGTTTGCATGCAGAACTTCATCACTATACTAGCGTGCGTCGTATTCACTCTTGAGTTGTTTTGCCTTCAGGGCACGCCTGACTGATAAGACTGGAGAGATAACAGGTGTGATAGCAAGTCCGGTATTCCCAGTTTGGAGTTAAAAAAACTGCGTCTGAGCTGGGCAGACTGGGAGCATTTATTGACTCCTCTCTATCAGCTACAAGACCAACTCAGGTGATGGGAGGAGGAACCGCACAAGTTGAGATTTAGTGTGAGACTTTTACATAGTACAATTTCATTTCGCATTTAAAGGAAAATTTTAACTTCAGTCGATTCACTTCAGTGTGCTCACACTCAGCCCAGTCACCAGGAGAAAATGTTGGCATTGTACCTCTCCACAAACTGTTGCATTTGCACATTTCATAGGCATCATATCAAAATTTGAAAAGGGACATAGCACATCAGCTGACATTGTCATTGAAATAGTGAAGGGGACAGTGGATGGTATGTCACCTAGGTATGTTGGCTGCCTAGCTGCAGACCAGTGTTTGAGATTAACAAAAAACAAAACCAATGGGGTTTCAATTAGTCATTTTTGTGTTTCAAACGGCTTTCTGAGCTCCAAATGTGGATGTTTTGTTGTGACCCGTCAGTGTGTTTCTAATGGCCATTAACACAGTTATTATAGTTTTTCAAAGCACTTTTCCCAAGTCTTGTTTGCCTTGTTTGTTCAACTTGTGTTTTGTTTTACTGATTTTCAGGTAATTTGCTTGTACTTTTTGATAATTTTTCACAAAATTATGCTGCAGAATTGTTATAATTTTGAAAGCACTTTACTGAAGTCTGTTTTTCTTTCTTTTTTTTTGTTTTGCTAATTTTCAGGTCATGCTCTTGTACTTGTTAATAATTTCCCACAAAATTATGCTATTGAAGTATTATAATTTTGAAGGTACTTTACTGATGTCTTGTTTTTATATTTTTATTTCTTTTGTTTTGTTTACTAATTTTCAGGCAATTTACTTGTACTTTAATATTTTTTTACGAAATTATGATGCAGAATTATTATAATTTTACAAGCAATTCTTGTTTTTGCCTTTTATAATTTCTCCTTCTTTTTTTGTTATACTAATTTGCAGGTACATTTCTTGCACTAATTTCTCACTAATTTGTGGGTAATTTCTTTTTCTTCTCTTCTCTTCTTGCTTAATGACAATGAATTCCCATGTTTTTGAGAGAAGTCAAGGCAGTTTGCTCAGGTTTCTAAAGGTTGATATATTGCTGGAGTTTGAGAAAAAGAACTGGAGTACATGGGGCATCACATAAGACAAACTTAGACACCTTCCTTTCAGTTTGTTCTGAAAATTTCATTAACTTTACCCTGATTGAACTATACATTATTAAGAAGAACACTTTATATGAAAGCCTTTGCAAATAATTCCAAAGTGGTATAGGAGGCGAGCTGTATAGCTTGACAAAGATGGTGAATGATTTCCTCTGAGAAAAAAAGTGAAAAAGATCTTTGTGTGAGTGTGTGTTTTCTTCGTGCATGTGTATATATTTGAGTGAATGAGAGTGCATTAAACAGACCCTTGGGCTTGACAAGTCTCCTTTAGAGACCGTCTGCAGAAGCAGAGGGGCGGGAGACCAGGGACCAAGGCCTGTCACAGCGCATTCAACTGCCACCAGCTTACATTAAAATCAGCCAAGCTCTGCTCTACTACGCCTGAGTTTAAGTCTGCACACTGCAACCAAAGGTCAATGTCTAAAAAGGCAGATATCCGCTACGCTGTAATATGATGAACCAAAAAGAATGCGGTCACCTTTTCTTCAAATGAAACAGAAACTTGCTCTGGCTCGTCTTTCCAGTCACACGGTTTGGAATTCTTGACTATTCCCTGATGAAGTAGGATGTGGACGACTAACTCATCTAAATGCTAGGTCAGGCCTCTACCATCAGGGCTGTTTTTCTACTCCTCCCCTCACCGTGACCTGGCACTTTCTCAGAGTTCACTTCTTTTAAAAGCTTCATTGAGCCTCTACTGGCGTGAAGCGATTGGACCTCTGCTCCAGATCACACAATGTTGCCTGTCCTGAAAAGTGTCCATTTATAGGTTTTGGGGGCCCCGAAAAACTCTTTTCCTAATCATGCTGTGTTGTTTTGTCAGCGGTAGTGTTTCCCTACATCTGTTTCTGATTTCTCTGAAGGAAGCGGGAAAACAAATGCATCTCTATCAATAAAGATTTAGAGGGAAAGGCTAATTGAGATATGGGAATTTTGGTATCAGGTTACTCCTGTAAAAGCCTTTATTTCAGGAAAGAGTAATGGCTTACTGCGACTCATTTTCTCTTAATTTTGATCGATGGTGGGTGTTTGCGAATGATTTAGTTTCACTTGCTTTTTGCGACACTTTATGCCTTCTAAAACACAGTAATACACCGCCATATCTCTCTTTGGCTCTATTCTGTGACATAAAATACATCAGTTAATACTCCATTTGCAAACTTTGAAAAAAAGAGACAGTTGCTAACAAGTGGCTAAATGAGACTATAGAATATTGTCATGCCAAACTGCGCCGAGCACGGCTTAACAGCATCATAGCAGTGGCATTGTGATTGTAGTGTAGTTTGTTGTAGCCTAGCAATAGCTTTTTACTTCTAGCAATGGAATTTAGGCTTCAAAAGTCCTTATAGTGATGTTCATTTGTGCAGAATACAGTGCTGAACAAAATGTGTAAATAACATGAAAAGTTTGCAGTTCAAAATCCAATGGAAAAACCCCCATAGACTTTTCGATGAGGGAACCAGGGCAAAGTTGGATTCCGTGTTGGCCTACCGAAAAACATCATCCTTGGGGCACTCTTTTACGTTATAAAAACAAACTTGGCTCCTCAGAATTACCTTTCCCACATAAACATATTTGCTGTTTCAAATTAGCTGTATATAAACCTGATTTCTAAGAGACTGGGCTGCTCATGGACTCACTAATTTGGAAAGATGGAGGTCAAGGGTGCTGCATCAATAAGCATGAGGGAAACTGGGAATGAAATGAGGTCTTTCTGGTGCAGACCCTGTTGTGCATCAGCCAAAGTGATGGTGAAATGTTGTTCCATACAGTTCTAAAAAACAAGGCACCTCCCTTCACCACTGTTGTTTGATCTGATTCAGCTCCTCCTCAGTCACTGACCTTCAAGTTGACACGAAGCGGTGAACAACAATGACCATATTTCTGTTTGTCTGTATTTGGGTCGAGGTGATGGAAATGTGACTGAATAGGATGGAATTACCTGTATCTTCTCATTGTGTGAATTCCCTGTGACACAATATCAGGCCTTGCATCACACTGTGAACACTGTTGCTCATAATTTTACTCAGCAGTTGTTGCCCCCCCACCTCATGCACATCTGTGTTTGATGATGCTTTCAAGCTGAGTTCAAGGTAAGGTCACTACAAATTACAAGAAAGGTCGCTACATTTTATTAGAGAATGACAACTGGTATTTTAACTGAAGACGGTGAGTTACAGCCATGCCTCCCACTGAGGAGAGTGGCATTCCTATATGGAGATATTATCTTTTATTGGCCATTCTGTATTTTACTCTGAGACCAAACACTAATTTCCAACCAGCCACTGCTCTGCCAATATTATTTCAGCAGCACAAGTGTTGCAGCACACAGGGACTGCAGCCAGTCACCGCAGCATCCTGTGTGACTTCCCTCGTGGAACAAGTGTTGCCTCTAATTGCACCCAGGAATATGGGTGAGTGAGGGGATTCAATAGAGCAGTGTTAGCTGGTGCCCTCTGCCAAGCAAGCAACTTTCGATGACATCAGCTTGTTCATTTTAATTACCCTCTAATCCCCTCTGCTTTGAACAAGGCTCATGCTAAGCCTGGCGGTAATGGGCTGTCATAAGCAAGGGTAGATGAGGTTTAGGCTTGTTCGGGTAATCAACCAGCTAAAGAAGAATGGAAAATCAGGGAGAAAGAAGCAGACAGTTTCAACTTCCACAAGGTCTGTAGATTCAGTAATTTGTTTGTTTTCTCAGAGAGTGAGGGTAACAAAGGCATTGAATCTATCCAAGTGTTTATGTCAGTGTATTAAATGCTGCTACCTTTGTAAGGATCAGTTCTGATACAAACCGATTTTGTATCACAAATAGATAAATGACTTCTCTTTAATGTTTTTTTTTTTTTTCATTTTAGTCACAAAAGACCCTTTTTGTATAATTTAATTACTCCTTTAAAATGAACATATAAAAACAATCACAAATTAGGGTGATGACAACTACCTTCAGTGACAGAAACCATTTTTGGGAAAAATGTATTTGGTATGTACTTTTGAGTTTTTAGTTTGGCCTGTGTCCCATTGACTAACATGGAGGGGCGGGCTTTATGACCTTTACTGCAGTCAGACACCAGGGGGTGATCCAGATTGAATAGCCACACTTTGGGGGAGCTGTCATGTTGTCCATCTTTATATATAGTCTATGGTAGGAATACAATATAGATTTTAATATTTTCTAGTGGTAGTAGAATTAAATTGTGTTCAGTAAATCTTCATTTGTGGTATAAGGTTTTGCTCAGATCTCCAAAAGGTTTGTGTGTTGTGTGAAGCTTTCATTCCTTGTTCTTGCCATCCTCCTCTGCACACTCTCTTTATAGCCTTTTAAAAGGGATGGAAAATGACAAACAGTCTGTGTTGGCTGAAGAGCCAGAAAAGCACAGAGTCCAGTGAAAAGTAGGAATTTGACCTCCTGGAGGTGTTCACCTCAGATGATATCGTAACAGCTGTATTCATGTTCAGAGTGAATGTGTGAGGGATGCTCTCTTTTGAAGTGTGAAGGGGAGAGCCAGTCAGTCTTTGCAGGTCAAAGTAATTACAGAGCGGCTTGAAGAGAGAGACCAGAGAGGTCGGAGAGAAGTGCCTGTTGTGGCCTGCTACAGCCTGACCGTGCTCCAGAGGTTACGGTTAATACTGTAAACACATTTGTATTGGTAAAAACCTAATTTTACCATGATAAGCCCTAGTTTGACATCACATAGAAGGAAATATCTTTGATTTCCACAAAAAGGGCTGTTTACATTCAAATACATAGGATTATAATGGTGTTTAAACACTGTAACAATATGACCTGCAGAGAAGGCAGCCTTCACACATGCAATCTAAAAAGTCCCACATCATTGCAATCTTACCCAAAGTGTGTCTGGAGAATTTGGTCTGTTGATTGACTTGGACAGAGCCTTCTTAATGTTAGATAGTTTTTTGTTTTTTGTTTTTACTTATTTTACATTTTACTAATGCACTTCAGAAATATTAAAATGCATGATTGATCTTTTATTCTCTTGTTTATTAGCCCTGCTTGCCACACACTGTCAGCTCAACTTGTTTAGCCTGTTTTCATTCCGAACAGGTAAAAGGCGTCACTCTGAAAGGGGCCTTCCACTGGTGGATGACCATACAGTATCTGGTGTGTCTGCCCAATATGCCCGCAGGTGGCGTCATTTCAGAATCATTTTCAGTCATCCCACAACATAAACAGCAGATGCAGAAGGAAACCTAGAGTGAAATATGTAGGCGCAGAAGTCCATTGACAAAACAGCAATATGTGATGAGTTGGTATGAGAACGTGTTGGCCATTCATGTATGACTCACTAGGTGTCCTCCTGCGTCTGTTGTTGACGTTTCAGGACCATGTCAATTTATGACCGTTAATTGCATTGTGTCTTTTCAAAATACAAACAAATTAAAAAACAAAACAAAACAGAAAAGGTCCGATAATTTGTTATGGCCTTTTGTAGGGATAGTTAGTTATTCAATAATTGATTGTTTTAATTTATTTTTGAAACGCAATTAATTGCAGAATTTCAGTGGTTAATTGTAACTAATTGCACTTTTGAATTTCAAAACAGTTTTGAAGTCCAAACTGAGAAGTTAAAGCTTACCAGATTGTCTTGATTAGAAATCAAGTGACAATAAAAGACTGCATGGGACTAGCATAAAGTGGGCATGTCAGTAAAGGGGAGCCTCATGGATACCCATAGAACCCATTACAATCAGTCTTCTAGTTTCATAAAATACCAGTTTCATCATTCTAGCTTTAAAGCTCAGCCCAGTACAGCCTCTTAAAGACAGGAATGTTGGCTGGCAATTCAATTTAAATAAAAAACAGAAATGCATTATGTACGGGCTTTAATTGCATAGCGATTAATGTTTTAATGCCAACAGCCCAATTATTTAATTTATTTAAGGAGTCACAAAATCATTTCATTGATAATAGTTGCTAGTTGCAGTTGAATTACAGTTAAATTATTATGAAATCATTGAATAGCTCTGAATAGCTAGATAGTATTTATACACAGTTCATCCCTGTTATGAAAAAAAATGTTTTCATTTGTGGATCAAAAAAATAATGGCTACAGATGGGTTCTGTTGAGGTATAAATGAAAGATTAAAGCTGTAATTTATGTCTGCTTTAAGTTTCTTGTCAGTGGTCCATGTTACTGTCCTGCTGTGTGACAGAGCCGCTGCTGGTCCACAGCTGTCTCCTGGCTTTAAGACGCAAAGATAAAACACTGTAACATGTGTGCCAACCATGAGGTCAGTGTGTGGGAAAACATGTCAGTCTGTGTGTGAATGTGTGTGATAGGTCACAACCCCGGGCTGCCCCAGATACCGTGAAGAGTCCTATGAAGAGCGGCATTTAAGTACATTCATAAATCATTTTTAGATCATCGCAACACTGTTAGTCCTGCATCCAAAATCATTAAATGTTGGGAGGGAAAAAATAATGATTGAACACTGGTGATTTACACAAAAACATGTATTGATCTGAAAATATGAATAACATAAAATCAGAGAGATTTCAGTAACTGTAGCACAACTTTTGTCGTCTATTGTGCAACATGTCCATGTAACTGGTTTGATTTAGGACGCACTAAAAGACGCCTTGAGGACACGCTTTCACAACCTAAATATACTATTAAACGAGGGTAGAAGGTTTAGAAACAGCATGGCCGTCCATCAGAGGTGGAGACAGTTTAAGACTTCTCCAAAAGGTGCTATAGCTTGGTTGAGATGAGAACATTAATTATACGCTCTTTATTTAAAATTTAAAATGTCATTATAGACAAAGACATGTTATAAATATATATATATATATGTTATAAATATATACATCTAACAGGCCTTCAGCTATAGGAACCTTGTACAATTTAAATAGTTTGAGTAATGGACTGTTTTTAAAAAACACACTTGAGGAGGCGTGTCATTGTTCAGCATGGCCTCTCACTGTGATCCACTGCTGTCACCCACCTGCATTCACTCAACAATCAGGACTGGCTGACACCCACTGCCAACTTTTTAAATTGTTTGCTTGGTTCTTATTCACCTCTTTGTACCCTGATGAAGACCATATTGTTGAAATTGGTCTGTGTTTGTGTCAGTATGTGCTGAATAAAGGCTTTTTAACCTAATTCAGCTGCATTAGTCCCTGCTCTTTGCATGAGTGCCTGAAGTTTGTTCCTCCCAGAGCACCTGCGTAGTTTCTTGACGTTCATGTGACAAAGACAGTCCTCGAGCACACCATTATCTCATTTTCACATCATTAAATGTTATCTGAAGCATTTATGTAGTACTATAGAGTTTATCTGCCTCAGCCAAAGTGCACATATAGAAACAACTGAAGTCACTGAATGCTTTGATTTCTTGATGGTGAGCTCACTCCTGGGCAGCCAGGTGACATGTGTCACCAGTGCGGCTGACATATTATGCAGTCTTCCTCTCTTTTTCTGCAGCTCTCATTATTTGAGGCTAAGACCCATAAAAGAAAGAGCAGGTCTGGGCCTGAGATGAAAGGGGATGTCAGTCAGCATTTGCGACAAGGCTGCCCACCTGCTCCAAATACCACACAACTAGATAGCTAATGAGATACCTGACTGGATTAGCAGAGGGCTGCTGGAATACAGTATTTTATTAAGGGTCACTGCTGGTTGGCTGATCGCAGGCGAGCTCTGGTATTGAGCGCTGGCAGGACATGGATGCAGGACAATGAGGTGATTATCTGTCACTCGATAACACTGCCAAATACCAGCAATGCCATGTTGATTGAGCTGCTATCAAATGCCAGGATCTGTGGCTCTGGGGAACAGGTGGTAAATGCTTATCAGAGCCTCAAAAGACCCCTGCCAGCCCCTCCCCATCCACTGATGCTTGTCTCATATAATATGTGACTACTGTGTTTCATTCTTTTGTGGACTTTTGCTTCACCGGCTGCATTTATATGCGCAGATTAACCTTACTAAAGGTCAAAATGCAGACGCCAGCCCAGTCTCCAGGAGCAAATGTTGGCATTGTAACCCTCTGCAAACCAAGGATACATTACACTTGTATGTCTCATTTCTATGACATCAACATTTCTCAAGTGACATAGTTTATGAGCTGACTTTGTCATCGGGAGGTGGATAGCATGACACCTAGGTGAGATGCCTGCCAACGTGTAGAGCAGCGATACTCAACTTACAGCCCGTGGGCCAAATCTGGCCCCCAGTAGGGTGCTGGGTGGCCCCCCAACAATTTTCTAATTCCAATGAAAATAAAGTTTCTCACACCAGGCATGTTTTGGTACTTTCAGTATACATTAGGTGCCTTAAAGAGTGCGTTAAACACAATCAAAATAGAGCTTGTTTATCAGCGGTGATCCCCCGCACCCCTTGACAGAGGTCCTAGCTTAGCCCCTAATTTCCTAAAATCCTAAACGTCCTAAAATCCTATAATTTTCCTAAATTTCAAGAAATGTCCTAAAATCCCGGAAGCGTTTTAACTTCTGAGAAATGTCCTAAAATCAGAGAAATGTCCTGAAATTTTAGAAATGTCCAAAAATCCGAGAAATGTCCTGAAGTCCTGGAAATGTCCAAAAAACCCTAAAATATGTATGGGCCTGCTGTAAATGGCCCTTTGCCTTCTGTCAGCGGCCCCCAAGCAAAGCAAGTGGAGTGCCCCTGCTGTAGACCACTTTTCCCAGCGGGAACAAACAACAAACAACAGAAGTGGTTGGGTTTTAGCTTTTGTTTTTACATCTACTTTATAGCCACTCAGAGTTGGTGTTGCTTAGCAACCCATCAGTGTTTTTCCACTGGGTATAGCACCATGAAAAGCAGCTGCTTTTTGCAGTCATGTCATTGCATTTCCTGCAGAGATTGTGCAACAAAACCCAGGTATTGTAAGCTAAAACTTCCAAACAACCAAGGCTTTTTTGTGCCTAACCACACATTAATTACACCATACAGGAACTTAAGGTTTAAACATATGTAATTATGTGTTTGCAAAGACGCACTTCACTTTTTTGTTTCTGGCGACTGGGTCAGGAGCACAGGTCTACAGGGTACTTTTAGTTCTTAGGTAATTAAGGAATAGTTTACCAAAGATAATCAAGATTTTCAGATATTCAAAGATAATAGCGTCATAATTTATTTTTTTTATCAAGTTTTGTTTTTCTCAGAACTAAGAAATGAAATACGTGTAGAAGACAACTGGCTTTGCTTTGCATGAGATGAGAAGACATGAACAGGTGCTCCAGCGTACATCCAGCTCGGACTTAGACCTCTGCTCTGTTCCCTCAAACCCCGGAAGTCTGTACGTCCAACTATTTGATTTGTTTTCTTGGAAACACAAGTATATTAGGACTAAAACTACAACATTAAGCAACTGTAACCCAAAAAGACTATGTCTTATTATGTGAGTTCTGAAGCTACAGTGACTACATTTACATGCCCTATAATTTTCCACTATTACTTCAAATATGACAGTTTTCTGAATTTGACACTGGTCATGTGAACAACATATTCTATGTTTGATATTCCTGTATACAGCCCATTTTAAATATGTGTCTCAATCTCAAATGCTTTGGAGCAAATGGGCTTTATTTATTTATTTTTTAAAAGTATAGGAAAAAGGTAATGAGCAACAAAGGAAGAAATTACCCAAGTACATGAAAATTACCTGAAAATTTGCTAAAAAAAATCCCCCAACAACACAAAAACTAACCAAAAAACAAGAAAATTACAAATAAATAAATAAGTAAGAAATAAAAAATGCTTGGATGGCCTGACCAAAATAAACTTTAAAAGATTATTAATTTGTCACCATGATAATGTTAATATAAGTATAGTAAACTGGACATTTTTCCTTAGATTTTAAAAAAGTAGTCTCCTAAATCTAGTCTTCTAATCTCTTTTTTAAGGTCTCTCTTGTTTACTACGCAGGCAATGCAGTCTTCTTTGGTTCTCATGGTGTCAGTAACATTAACTGAAGTATTAAATTGTGGACAATCTTACCAAGCTAACATTTTGAGTTGTAAGTTTGTACTGACAAAAGTTGAAACATATATTTATATTTCTGTGCATGTACTAGCTATCTAACATTATCTCTAGCTCCAGCCAGCCAACAGGTTTTATACATCCAAAAACTTTAAAGATTAACTGCATGGCAACCAGACCAGGCCTCTGATGTAGAGAGGCCTTTATTTGTCTAAATTTATCGCCACATCCGGTTTTATTGGGACTAGACTTCTATTTGAAATTTTATGGTATATCTTTATATTACCAATATTCTCTACTGCTGTATGACTGAATGTAGAGGTGTTAAAACTTGTGTTACATCACTTCAGACTTTGTGAATGATACATTAAGACTCCAGTAGTAAAAATAATAGTGCATATTGTGTTGACAACATTATATATGAGTTGTGTCATTATGTTACTTTCAGCCAGTAACGCGGCTGTATTAATATATGTTGTGTAAGTTCTTTGCATTGTGGCTGTACATCTATTGATAGCTCCTTTAAACACACGCACATTTAGACATCCTGATGATGATGCACGTCTATCCTGCGTGCGGACATGTCTGCTCATGGTCAGGCCGCATGTTTGGCAGGTTGCTGAGATGACAGGGTGCTGAATAATAGCCGTTTATGAGCTCTACAATACACAAGCTGTAAATTGTCATTATTATTATTAGTACTGTAACATGTCAGGGCAGACTTAAGGGATCTTTGCTGAACTGATTTCACGTCAATGACACGTGAAGAACTTTAGGTCCATGGTGTGATTTACAGGGCAGATCTGTTGGTGTGTATCAAATCAGGCATGTGTTAGAGGACATTTATAAATACCCATAAAGCCGTAAACCCTCTCTGATAGCCTCCTCAGTTTAAAGAGAAGCACCAGCTATTCATGGGAGCTGTTTCTTCCCACTAGTATAAGTTTGGTTTGTCATTTAAAGATGTATATTTTTAATGTCTTCACTGGATTAACCCTTTTTTTTCTTTAAAACATGGCTAAAATGGCACAGAGCATCTCAATTGCAAGAAATTGCAACCACTTTTCCCAGGTTTCAGAGAGTTAATAAGTGGCTCAAATGTTGAAGGAAGCAGCAGTGGATATGATATGTTACAGAAAAAATGTATATTTTTTATCACTATTCAGCACTTTTGGGGTTTAATTTACAATTATTATTTTAAAAAAATGTTTTGGCTTATTTTGAGTCAAATTTCTTGTTGCTTTTTACTATTTTATACTAATACTTGGGTCATGTTGCATTTCTCATTGCCTTATCCTTATCCACGTTTTTGAAAGAATTTAAATCAATTCCCTTATGTTTCAAAGGATGAAACATATATATTTAGAGTTAAAAACCTTAACCTTCATATTTGCTGCTTATTAGACTATTCTAACATTAGTTATACTTCAGAGAGTGAAAGGTGTGCCAACCAACTCTGGTCTACCCTGCAACAGCAAAATGCTTGAAGCAGTGGTTAGATGCAGCTGCTCAAAAATGAATACATTATTTAAAAAGACAAAAAAAGTATGTCTCACACACAAACATTGATATTGTAAAATAGGTTTCTTGCAAGGGTAATATTTAGATTCAGTTCTGGTCAGCAGCTTACCATTGAGACGAAAAATTAAAATGACATAGTAATAATAATAATAATAAAAATAATAATAATAACAACTTTATTTAAAGCAGAAGCAACCATGAGAGCCAAACAATAAGGCCGAACTATGGCCAGACAAAGGAGAGAGACAATTAAACATAACAATGACAAGTTAATGAGTTACGAGTACAATTCAAAGAATAGCACAGAAATAGTAGTACTAATAACACAATCAAACCTGATCAAGACAGAATAACAATAAATAAAAGATGAATTAAAACAGACGAATAAAATCACAATAAAACAGGATTAGTGACCTGCTGATTTTAGCTTTGCTTTTACAAACAAAATAAAGAGCCAACCGTGTTATTCTCAATCAGCGGTTGCTATGGCCACTGGACAATTAAAGCGAGCCTGAGCTGAGTGCTGCTAATACTGCTGAAAGCAGCATTAGCATGGCTCTGATCTAGCACATGAAAGTGAGACGCGCCAGACTCGCTTCACCCAACTGGAGACGCTCACATGGTCTAGACACACAATGCTGGCAGAGGATCCCTCCCTTTAACTATGGTGGTGGTCACCATGGATACCACATACTCATCACCAATTTCTATTACTCTCCACATGGCGCTGTGTGAAGGCCACACCACCTCAAAAATGCAACTCAAAGCTTCAGAAATGAAAGCTTTGACTGTTGATGCCTGGTGAACTGTCAGAGGATGGAGGTCGGCATCAAACTGACTGTTATTAACTCCATCTTGTCATGCATGAGCCACGAGGATGGCTTTGAATATGGTGAAAAATTACAGGTTCAGCAACTTATATATTCACTTTATGATGCAAAATGACAGCAGGAGAATAGATTTATTCATCATTATAGCATGATTTGAGTGGACTTAGTGTCTTATTACCTGAAAATTAATATATATTTTTTTAAAAATTTAGGGAAAAATGTCCAGAAAACTATATTTAAATTATTATAATTGTACATTTCAAAATAGGTTACAGAAAAAAAATATACTTTTTTTTCAATATTTAGGACTTTTGGGGGGGCATTTTCTTATTTATTTTAATTTCTTTTTCTTTTTTGGCTTATTTTTAGATAATTTTCTTGTTACTTTTTACTATTTTCTTGCTAATATTTGGGATGTCATGTAATGTTTCTCTCTCTCTTTGCCTTATCCACATGTTTTTGAAAGAATTTAAATAAGCTGGCTCATGTTTCAAAGGGAAACATGAACAGGAGATTCAGCTGGATTATGAGGGATATAAATTTGACTCGATCAGATTGTTAGCTCCGTGGCACACCTTCGCTATCAGAGTCCATGTGCTACTACGATCCTGCATCTCATTCATGAGGTCTCTCGCATGAAACCGCACTATCCTATGCACACACTACAACCTCAGGATGCCTCAATAATTCACAGCCCAAAGTTTCTTTGCCTGTTTCTCCTCTCTGTTTTTATCAGATATTCCTTTTGCTTGGTTGATCTCTGGGGAGCAGCAGTGCAAGGCTGGAGAATTTCAATCTGGTTTATTCATTTTCCCCCCTCCTCCATCTCCATGTCAGTCTGAATCAAACAGTGGCATTTCGTCAGCTCTAACTCGCCTAACCTGCCACGGCTGAATATTATTGTTATCATTATTTTATTTTATTTTTTTGAAGAGGCGATAGTTTTAGAAAGAATCTTTACTAAAAAAAAGCATTTTTACTTATTAACTTATTAGAACTAGACAAAAAAAAGAGATTGCTGAAGGGAATGAGATTGTATTTTTTTATAAACCAAATAAAAGTTGTCCTAATGATGGTACTGGATGAAAAGTCAGGGGATCATCAAGTTATTCAAATGTAGAAGACTAGACGCAGGTGCAGGATGCAGAGTCTAGTTACAGTCCGACTGAGGTGTTTAAATGACAGAATAGCTCGACATCCAATCACATTATCTGGGTGTGTCAGTCTGATTAAGAGAAATTTGATTTAGTCCGATTTCAGTCAGCCAGGTATCTACTGTGCGATTTTGGGCAGTGTCAGACGAAATATGACCATCGTGGCAGAAATGTGGTGATATCTTTGGTCGTTGCTCTAAAACGGTGGTCCAACATCGCACAGTGAAAGAGGTGCAAGAATGACTGGTCATGTGATCGAAGACAGCCTGGGGTTAAATTCTGACAGTGTCAGAAATTTAGAATGATCATCTCACTGTGTGACAGCGGTATGACCTTCATCCTCTAACCAGCCAACAGAAATGCAGCCTAAAATGACACACTGACCAGCATGACACTGCTAAATGCTAATAGCTGCTAATACTTACTCGATTCTCTCGTTGCACGTTGGCTCGCCTCTTTTCCCCGGCCACGACTGCATCCACATTCTCCTCCTCCTTTTCTCCAGATTTTTTCAGACACCTAAATACCACTAGAGCGAGGGCTCAATGTATTTGTTTACATTTTTCTCTTACCACTACAGCAGCGTAGAAGAATGACGCACGCCAACAATGTTTTGTTCATAGCCTGCGATTCAGTAGGCGATGTCATCGCACAGTCTGCAGGTTTTTTCAGATCTGTGTTGCAGACTGTATCTGCACTAAACTTATAAGATTGCAAAAATCTCACAGTCTTCAGGAGGCTTAACATGTATTTTAAAAGTCCAGTTTTAGTCATGAGAAAGTGCTGACTGTTTCCTTGTGATGGGCACATTTCCCCATCAATGGACCACCAGTGTCCTGCAACTGCTTGTGATGTAAATGTCCACAGCAGGACAGCCTGGGGTGGGGTACAGGTAGTGTCTGTGTGTATGCATGTTTGTGTATGTATGCAGGGGGAAGGCTGTGAGTGTTTGTGTTTGCATGGATGTGCATTAGAAAGAGGGAGAAAGCACCAAAGAGAGTGAGAGAGAATAAATGGGTTAGAGAGACAGAGCAGGACTGTCACATCAGGCCAGGTCAAAGGTCACTGGGCAGTGTGCTCACTACAAGCTCTGACCATGTTTGAAAGTGTTTGTTTGCTCGGACTCAGAGATGATGGATGGGTTTGTTTCTGTAAACTGAGGACGTTTCTTCTTGGGTGACAGACAAGGTCATTCAACACATCACCAGGGCGTGTTTGAAACAGTGTGGCATTCGGTTTGATCAGCAGGACATCTCATTTTTTACCAAATCCAAACGTGTGGCAGAATGCCTACATCTATTATACTTGGTCAGTATTTTAAATATCTGGGATGACATGATTTTAGCCAGACTTGCAGCACAACTTTGGTCCAGACTCATAGGGCTAAGTCAGAAATTTGCCAACCTGTAAAACACCATATATTGATTTGATTGTATCATGTTGCTATTGCTATGTGTATTTAAATATTTAAATAAATACACTATGGTTTAGTGTACTATTGCAAGTTAATTGAATCCCCTGAAACTTGAGTAAATTGACTTGATTTCTGTCAAAAACTTGGGAAGAAGGCAATGAGCTACAAAAGAAGAAATTACCCAAAAATTTGCAAGAAATCGGTAAAAAGTACGAGAAAATTATCCAAAGCAAAACAAGAAAAACAAAAAAACAAATTGACCTGGAAAAAGCACTTAAAATTATAGTAAATTCTAACAATTCTATAACATAGCATTCAATATAGTAAGAAGCCCAACTGCAATGAGCAGCACTGGAGCTGCACTGTTTGTAAAGTGAAAGAGCTTCGTTCTGTGTGTTTAGCTGTTTAAATTCCTGCATCTGTTTATTTCGGAGAGGAAGCGACTGTTGTGGATAATTCGGCCTCTGGAGAAAATCTCCTCAACGTCTGGATCTTAAGTTATCAATAAAAAAAAGTAACTTCATATTAGCGTGTGTTGGACTAGCTGCGCACAGCGACATGCCAAAGTGCATCATAAAATACATGGATTTTCAAGCCAAAACTACTTTATTTAGTTTTTGATGACTTTAAATTACCCCGCCTGTGTGGGGTTTTTTTTTGGGGGGGGGGGGGGGGGGAGTAATTCAGCGTTCATTCCTGAACATCTGGATCAAAAAAAGTTGAGCACACATTCAGTGGTGAGCATGTTGTGATCGAGCAGCCCTTCCCAAACTGCAGTGCAAATGTAACAGCAAACTGCTTTATTTTGTGTTTGTTGCTGGTTTTTTCCGGTTTGTTTGTTTTGGAGAGGAAGAGACCTCTGTGGGTAATTCGGCTCCTGATAAAAACCTCCTGAATAATGAAGATTGACGGAATACCAGCCGGGAGAAGTTTTAGATGGTTGCAATCTGCAATTCACTGCTTGACACCACTAAATCTCCCTAAATGCTTCACCTTTAAAACCAGCTAGATGAAGTTTAAAAATGAGGCGCTAATCACACACCTCCAACCATGCAGTTATTCCTCCAGCAGTAGGAAGTAAAAACAAAAACAACGTGGTGCAGTCATGCCAAAATACATCCAACTCTGTTTTTTTCATCATGTTAAATCCTCACCGTCTATCTCTCTTCTCTAATCGCTGAGCTGTGTGTCACTATCCAGACCTCCATCAGAAAGGTGCTTGCTAATACCTGAGTGTGCTGCCGGGCTGCATGCTGGGATAGGGGGATTATCTGATCACCTGTTGCACGCTGCATTTCCTCGCTGTCTATCTGGGAGAGCTGGACTTACAGGTGGTGTTTTCTTCTTCAGCCCTCCCTCTGTTATTTATTCCCACATTACCTTTTCTCACCTGCTAAGGAGTGACAGTCCTGCAATTTCTCACTAGTTAAGGGTCACTATTGATACCATAAAGCTGCATGCATCCCTGCAGGTATTTCTCACGAGATGTAAAGGTAAGAAGTCCCTCTATGGCCAGAATTGTTACCTCTGAGCCCAACAAAAGATCCTTTCATCCTTTCTTATTCGAGAGTCTGTGTGCCCTGGAGATATTTGCTAACACGTTCCTGCAGTGGGTCATTTCCTACTTTCCAATAAAGACGAGCGAGTGGTCCTCACATTTAAGCCAGAGGGCAAACTATTACAAGCAGCAATAACAATAGCACTGTCCTCTTTGACAAATTTCCCTAAGTGATGATGCAGTCCAAGCTGGAACGGATCATTTAAGCACGCAACCCAAGACATGCAAACACTGATCCCCCCTTCGACAACTAACAGGCCAGTATGCTTAGCCACTGGCTCCAGCCTGTGCTGTTTTTAGCTGCTCATCAATCACATAACAACTTAACCCTTTAACAGTCACACTAAGAAATGCCTTTGCAAGAAATCATACAACTTTATAGACCGTAGAATATGTTAACAAAATGCATTTTATTAAAGAAAATTTATAAAGGCAAAAAACAAACATTTTCCCAGGATAATGCATTGTAAAAAATGCAAAAGTCAATGTAATATGAAAGAAATCTGAAAATAAAAGTAACTTCATACAATAAACATTTAAAAAATAAATAAATGAAAATAAATAGATACAAATAAAACATTTTTTTTTAAATGGTTTGAAATATATTGTAAATTGTCAATGTTGTATAACAAAATCTGAAAATAAAAAGCTTCATAAACAAACAAAATAAATATAAAAATAAACAAAAATAAATACAAATAATAATGAATCAAGTAAAAAAAATCTGTTTAAAATGTATGGTAGAAAAAGACATCTGTACAAAGTGAAATTAGATTTTGCTAGGTTTTTAGATAAGCAATTTGATTGCAAAAAATGTCGGTTTTCAATGCCTGTTGAAGGGTCAAACATGGGATCAGGATGGCCTCTCTGCAAGGCAGATTTATTTTATCCTTTTTTTTTGTTTTATTTTTTATGACGCGCCTATGAAAGAGAGCTTTGCCTGTCATCATCGCCCGCAGAGAACCAACAGCATCAGATCCACCCTTGGACATAAGTTTTTGAGCATGTTCCATCTGTGGCCTGTTTTAATGACCTGGCACCGCCCCGACCGGGTGACACGCTTACATTGTCCTCGAACTCCCCTCACACTGTACACCATAATTAGACACAAACTCCCGAGGCAGTTACACAAATATGTTTTCCTTATGCAAAACCAGAGAGGCTGCTTTGAAGTGAAGTATTTTCAAACTGTGGCTGAATGGGTGTTTTTCGAGTGTGAGTCATGCTCAGTCTTTTGTGCATCAGGCTAATGCTTGATGCCAGGGAGCAGATCGGTGCTGGAACACCCTCTCGAGGTGACACTGCCAATAGGTCGTATAAGGAGAGCACAAAGGGTTTCAGGGAAGGACAGAAATCCAACCAAGCCTAGAAACCAAAACAGTTTGTGGTTCAAAAGGTTCATGCAGAGTGCTGTTTGATGAAGTCTCCTGCTCTGGTTTTGAAAGAAATGAAAGCCAGTGTCATTTCAAACAGCGCGTTACTGCCAGAATTGCTGTGTTATTGCTAAATTGAAAACTATTAAAGGACATGACAGATGGTGTTTAGGAGAGTAAGGGGGGCCTTTTTAGCGCAGGCCTACACGTATCCTGCTCATATATCATCCTAGCAGAGGATGATCCGCTGTGGCACTCATCACTATTAATAATTAGAAGTGCATAATGACTTTGTCACCTGGTGCACTGGGTAAAACATCTGTAGCATACGGGCATGGGAAGACATTTGATCATGATGTCTTTTCCAGATGTCTTCTGGGTCGTCCACTCCCATCTAAACGAACCTTCACTCAGTATATTTACATGATGTTTCAAAAAGTTGAATTATTAGATTAGTCTGACTAAAACTGGACTGTAATACATGTAAACATGTTAGTCCAACATGTTAGTCCAACTTAAAGTCGAATTTCGCGAAGTTGGACTAACACACTCAGGTAATGTGGTTGAGGGTTGTTGTACTCTTTCATGTATACACCTCAATAGGACTTGAACTGGCCTAAGCATTCTGGGAATACTATTTAGTCCCCGCACTGGGCCTTTGACCTAGAATTTGAACAGCATCAATTCGTAGAAGGAAGCTGGGAAAAACTAAAGAAGAAGGAAAGAAGACAAAGGTCATAAGTAAAGTGTAGAATACATACAAAATCTACAGTGCCGAAAAGTTGTTCACATTTTCACCATTTGGCATGTGACCTGTTTGCTGCTTGCTAACTTGTTTGGGATGTGACGTAATAGGTCAACTGGAAGAAGTTCCAACAGCAACTAGGTGAAAGGGGACATATCACCACCTACCATGGCAGAAACGGACATACTTCTGTCAATATGTTGATTGTCAGCCAGCGCTTGTATACTGAGACAAGGACAGTATTTCAGTTAAATGGCCTAATGGAGCTAACAGTAGCTTGGCTTAACTGTGCATGTAAACGTTATGAGTCATTTAACCATATTAGAAACAGAAAAAAGAAAAGAAAAGAGAAAATATCTACTTTAACAACTGTAGTGGCATGGTCTATAGTTTTATTTCAACCGGTTTTTATATGTTTGTTGCCATAGCAATACAGTAAAGGTGAATTATAATTTGTCCGTGAGGCAGACCTAAAAATAAAAAAAAATGACAATAAAAAGATTTATTACAAAAACAGAACACACAGAATCCACAGAACATATGATCAACTGTGTTCGGAGGGTAGAAAGCAAAGATGCAGACTCAAGTCACATGAATTTGACTTGGGTCAGGCTCGCGTCACAAATTTGATAACTTTAACTCAGCTTGACAAAGATATAAAAACAGATTTGCAAATCGACTTGGATTTAAACACCAATGACTCATGACTTCACTTGGGTGTAAGCTGTTTGACATGAAGATACTTGTTACCTTCTCCACAGTTCAAACATGAAAAAGTATGTTGTTTAAGAGGTTTGCCAGGAATCAATCCATTTCCCTTCATTTCCTGAATCAACTAAGGCATTTATTTCCACCAAGTAGACACTAAATTCCCCAGCTGTTGTACAGTGAAAATCTCATACCATTGCAAACCTAGTCTTGACCAATCCTGCGAAATGTACTCAAGTGTTAGGAGAACCATGACGAACTAACGTGACATTACTGAGCTACCAGTTGGAAAAACTTAATAATTCAAATTATTTCCTTCTCATACAAAAACAAAGAGGTCGTCTTTGAGAAAGAATGAATTGCAGTATGCATAATGTACAGGTCGAAAATTACAAACACACAGTAAATTCAAACTTACATTTGAAGTTGCATGAAGAACAGCGTAAAGGCTAATATTAAAATAATGAATGAGTTAATGCAAACCTAACATTTTAACTCAGTTGTGAAAAATGTTTTTACATTTGGTAAAGAACGCATTATGACATATTTGAGACTTGAAACTTAAAATCTAGGACTCAGGACTTAAATTTGGACTTGCCTGTCTCAACTTGGGACTTGACTTGCAAGTTGATGCAAAGACTTGAGTCTTATTTGTGATTTGCAAAACAGTGACTTGGTCCCACCTTTGGTAGAAAACAGTTCTAATGAAAACAGTCACATTTGTCCTTTTGACTGGGTTGACCCCAGCGGATCACTGATTTATGCAAGGGTACCTGTGTGCGCAACTCATATTACCACGTATACTAATATTTCAGTGCATTGCCACTACCTGAAGCATCATACCCACATCAACAAAGCCCCTTAGGTTCTTTTTAACTCAGTACTGTTTTTGGTCTGAATGCTTGATAATTTCTCAGCACCTGTCACAGTTGTTTTTATAACAGAAATAGAATTGGAAGGGTTATTGAAGACATGCAGGAGCACACAATGTTCAGCTCAGCAGCCACTCCCATGACATCATTCAACCCCAGTGGGTTTAGTTCACACCCAAACACAATTCAGGATTAATGTATTAAAAAGGATTAATCATGTTTGTGTTAAGTCCGCAAAGGTGTATTGCAGTGATTAAGGATAAATCCGAACTTGAAACTGTTAAAGTATATGTATCATTTAGTGATGTTGACAGTGTTACTCTGTTCCCAAAGAAACTAATTCAGTGCAGGCTTTGGCCTTAGTACTGCTGGCGCTGTGTAGTCTACAAACTGAGAAGCAGAGCAGCCCAGACATGCAGGGCCCCAGCCCCTCCAGCAGTTTTCACTGTTCTTAAAACACAATGTTACTAAGTCTCCCATCACCCTCAGAATTCCCATGCAGACACAAATCTATGCTGTCCTATACACTTTAGGCAATGTGGGATTATTGTTCTCGATCTGAAGGACATCCTAGTGTACAGAAACCATGCACATGCTGATTTCAATCTGAGTTGGTTTTCAGGTCATTTTGGGGATGACTATACAAGTCCCTCCTGCTGCCACTTTTCATTAAATTTTGCTGAGAGATTTATGATTGATATTGAAGTGGCAGTTTGTGTTTTTTGTGTTATTTTCTCAGGCTCACACCTACTGTATGTCAGTCACAGTAGCACAGCAACAGAGAGATAACATGAGTCAGCATACTTGGATTTGGCACAGGATAGAACAATTGGTTTCAGGATGTCATGTCGTAACAGCTTATCCTCTCTGTATTAAGAAATGAGTTTCCATGACTATTGGGTGGTGTACATTCAAGTCACCCACTAATGTGTGTAAGACACACCCTTGAATATTAGAACTGTAACCATAGCAGTGGTATCCTGTGAGCTGGTAAAGAGGAAAGAGGGCAACGTCAGCAGGGAAGGGGAAACAAGGAGGGTACTTAAGCATGCTCCCTTTATGGGTTCACTGAATGATATGATCATTTGTTTCGCCGAAACTTAAATCCTGGAGGAACTCACAACATCATTTAGCCAGGTGATTCTTTATCTATAAAGCAATCTGACATAACAGAAGAAGAAGAAAAGAGGCATGTGCTTTATGGGGAATAAGGACTGCTGTGACAATGGGAATGTGAGATGCTGTCCTGTTCCTGCTCATCCTGTGCCAAAATTTGAATAAACCTTTTAGAGCTGCAAGATATTGGTCAAGATGTTGAGGTAAAGATGTGTAAACAAACTATGACACATGCCCCCAAGAACGCCAATTATTGAGCCAATCAGAGTATGGGGCACGTTCCAGGACAGCACAATCATAATCACCAATGACACTGATGAATTCATTGAGTTTGTGGTTGATTTTACTTTGTAGAATAACAAAAGCAACTATGCCCAAAACTACAGTTACTGTATCTTACAACCAGAAACCATGAATTGTCAGAACACTCTGATAATATGGAGAATCAAGCAGCAGCAGTTTGAAAGGAGGCAAGAAAATGACTAAATTGCTATGCCCAAGTTGAAGATAAATGAAGGATCGACTGAAGTATTGTGAAGACATTTGACTCAAAACTCAGTATTTAGGACTTTGGACTTATTCATTCATTGTGGGGCAATGCCTGTCCAAAAGTACTTTTGTTCATTCATTCATCATCTCTACCTGCTTATTTGATTCTGGGTCACCAAGGGGTCTATCCCAGCTGACATTGGATTATAAATGGGGTACATCTTGGATGTGTTGTCTATCACAGGGCTGACTCATAAAGGCAGCCATTCACACTCACACCCAAGAGTAATTTCAGAGTCCTCAGTAGATTTATTTACAAACAGATTCATAGGTTGGAAATACATAGAATAACAAAATGTTCTGCCATCAGGTAGGCTTTCCTCCCTATTGTCAGAGATACAATCCTGTATCAACCAAATGTGAAGTCAGCGTTGTGTTACAACAAAGCTCACACTAATATTGAAGTGATTGTCTGCACCAGTTCCATCTTGAGTATGTATTAGAATTTCTGATATATTTTTCCATCAATATGATTTTGTGTACCCATTTCACCCTAAGCTGTTTTGTTTACCTTTACTTTGACTAGAGGTTTCCCCAAGCCTTTCACCTACTCCTTACATGCCTAACTTCCATCTGGATGGATTTTGGCTCTTCATTTAGGTGGAGAATGTAATATTAAGAGCTAGAGATTTACCCGGTGAGAAAAAGTTAAACCCTTTATGTGAGGAATTGTACTCTGGTCTATTGAGGTTAATGCATAGAAGAAGTGAAGGAGGAGAAATAACTCTGTCCATTCGATTATTTTTTTTTTTACTTTTTGTGTTTATGGGTATAATGCTGCAGTCAAAAAATGCCCTGAAATAAACCCATAAATGTTGTTGTAATAATAATGATTACACTTAATGTTTTGAGTTGCATTTACATGAGTTGGGCTGGTCTGCCGGCTAAAATCAAGTCGGTTTAATTAGGTTGAGGGGGGCTAGGGTGGCGAATGACTTCATGGTGGGATGGGTGAGGGTGTGGGAGAGGAAGGGAGTATCCTGCCTCTGCAGCAACAATAGTTGTACGGGCCAGTTTGCAGGATTAGCTCCCATACAGAGTTTAAGATAACCTTTCAGCTCAGGCAGTGGCAACTCCCAACACTTCAACCAGGCTTTACATGGTTGGCATGGAGATAGAGACACAGAGAACATTTAAGTGGCATCACTTTCATGGTTTTGGTGGGTGGGTTCATTCCACTGTTTTACCTATGCTTCACTTCCATCAGAGGACATTAAACTTCATTCTTCCTCTTTTTTTTTGTATGAATGTTTTTGAGACAATTAATGCCAAAAGTGTACTGAATAGTCATTACGTTTACATGATGTTAGAAAAAGTTGAATTATTGTGTAAGTCCAAATAAAACTGGACTTTTAAAATACAAGTAAATGTGCTAGTCAGTCTGAAATCATATGAAGTCAAATTTCTCAAAGTCGGATAAACACACCTAGATAATGCGGTTGACGGTAAATTTACTCTTTTGTGTATATGCCACAACTGGACCTAAACTGGCCTGGGTGTTCTGTGCATGCTTTATTGTGCCTGTGCCAGGTTTTGACCTGGAAGTCAAACAGCATAAATTTGTAGACAAAAGCTGAGAAAACAAAAACAAAAAAAAGACGGAAGAAAAACTAAACGACACAAAGGTACCAAGTAAAGCGTGTAGTACGTACGAAATGTACAGCGCCAAAGAGTCATCCATGTTTTCACTGGCCTCATGATACCCACTTTGTTCCCACAATAACTGCTACTACAGTTCTCAAACATTAACCAGAAACCCATTACCAGTCTTTCTGCCTCAGTCAGTAGCCATGTATTGTGCGTCCTCTTTCTGGCTGACCGGAAAACAGTGAATTCACGTTATAAACTCTTCTCTACAAAGTTTAGCTTCTCTGTGCTCTGCTTAAAGGCCGACAAGTGGCTTTTCAGTGAGTTTGGATAAAAAGTGATGCGGAAATTCAGCCAGGGCAATGAAGGACAATCTGTGCACTCTCTCCCATTGGCTTGTTATCTGCTGTTGACTTGACACAGCTCCGTTCCAAGGTTGCTTCCTGAGGATGTCATAGAACTCCCAGTTGGTAAGAGTGCAATACTTCCTCTAGGCTGTTGTTCACTTCCTGCCTTTCGATAGGACTTAGAGGTCACGATCCCATCAAGTGAACTAACATTCAGGCCCTGCTAATCTGACTGAGCTCGTGTCATGTTTGCATTTGTGAGTTCAAATGAACGTCAACATGGTTTTGTTGACACAGTACAAGTACTGAAACAGACAGTTTAATGTGCACAACATTCAGAATCTGGGTCGGGACTGTCTCCCCACAACTCTTACTTCTGACATCACAAGCAAACATGAAGGCAACTGAGCTGAAATGGTGGTAGCTAGCCATGTTAGCTGTGCTAACAGTGCCAGCAACAGTAGCAGCAGGCCTACTAATGGTGCGTTCTGTTTGTAGGGGGAAGTTAAAATTTCCAACTTCCCGATCAGATATTTCAACTGGAAGACACGCTGAAGTTAAATTTCTGGCTCGGAAAGTTGGACGAACCTCCTCCACCCCAACCTTAAAATCCAAGATGGCTGCTCTGCTCATCCACAGTAAAGCTGTAGCAGTATACCGTTAATTAAAACTTCTGTCGTGTTTGTGTCTTATTGAAACAGTTATGCACACAGAGCTGTCCATCTTCTATCTGTGGACATGTTGCAAAGCTTTAGTGTTTGATAAACTGGATATGAGATTGGCTTAGAAACAAATAAACGGACAGAAGATGTTGAACAGTGAGTCAGAGGTGCTGGATGGGGGATTTTGTTGCCTTCAGACAGAACCAAGCTCACTAATTCCCAGTGTGTCTAGTTTTTATGCTAAGCTAAGCTAACCAGCTGCTGGCTCTAGCTACATAATTATCATAGGCCCCAGACTTGGGAGTGATATCAATCTTCTTTCCTAACTCATGTCAAATAAATATCCCAAAGTCTCAAACCATAGCTTATCACAAGTTATAGTGAGGTCTAGTGATTAGATGCTCGAATAATTGATTAATATACCAATAAAACAAATAATCAACCGAATGACTTGATCTTGGCCTTGTTTGAAAGTAAAATTCTTGACAGGAGACTTATGAGAGAGAAACTCAATGGGCAGGAATGGTCCTGTTGATGAAATATTCCAGTCTGACAAAGTAAGAGTCATGCAGCATCAGGAAATTTGTAGCAGCTAATCTGTTTGGGAAAGTAATCCTTATGCGAGCCCCTCCCTTTTCTCTGTGAATTTTAGGGTTATATTGTCTTGGGATGGTAGTAGGACCTCCCAGATAACTAGTTTTACAGATTCTGATACATAATCATTGTATGTGTGAAAATCAGTTCTCCTAAATGCATATCTAAACACTTCAGTGGCTCAGTGATGTAATCCAGTTTTTAAGCTCCTAGGACTCCTAGCAGCACAACATAAACTCTGTCCCAGTTCAGTACCTCCCAGAAAGTTGGTGCGAAAAGGAAGTATGACGCATGCTTCATATGAATCATAAATGACCCACCTCGAGGACTTGGTTGTGTTTCTTTTTTTGATATATAATCAAACCCAGTCCTCTGCTGAATGAAATCACCATTCAAACTCGGGTAGATGGATTATTTGTTCAAATTTTGCCACTCAACTTTACAGTGACAGCCAAAAAAAGACCCCAGACAGCCTGCCTTGGAGAACAGAGGCGTATTGAGAATCTCAAAGTAGGCTGGCTATTTCTCCCCAGGCCGATGTCTCGGTTTGTGATTTTATTCAATTACACACTATTTACCTTTCACATAATGTCAACACTGATGCAGAGCAGCGGTGGGTAGAAATTAACTCACCTGTTCCCAGACACACACATTATATTGTGTCCAACACATACACAATTTAAACAACACAAAAATACGTATGCGCATACACACACACACACAAAATGTGGCATGAGTTTGTTTATCCAGCTCGGTCAAGAGCAGCGTACGGTCCTGGTCCCTTCCCCTATTTGATGTGTGAAAAGTGGAAGGAAATCAAAGCCATTTCCTTCATTCTGACCGCTGTGGGTTGTGGTTCCCCGGGGCAGGAGGGGCGAGACTGGCAGTAAAGTATCGTTGAGCCTGCAGACTCTGGGAAGTGTATGGCGCGCCACGTGTTGCCAAAAACAACATAGGAGAAACTGTTGCTTAACGGCACCAACCGCAGGTAGGGGAAAAGGAAGGTGGTCCAAGCACTGAATTGTAATCTCAGAGTTGCATACTTTCTTTCAGTGTGATCAGGGAGCCTGAAATCCCCTTCTTCCCTCTTCTCCAACCTAATTTGTTCATTTGCTTGTTTAACTGACTCACTAACTCACTCGTATTCAGTCCCTCTCCTCAGGAGATGAGAAAAGTTTGTCCTAAACACTCTCGAGTTGTTGAACAAGTTTTATATTGTTGAGAGTTTCCCTGCGATATCTAGATACGATGCTTTTCTTTTCTCATTTAAATGCTAATAACTTGGAGGACATCATCACAGAAAGTGCTGGGAGCAAAGCTTTTCTCCTATCTGGTCACAGCACAAGGTGAGCACCTGCCTGCTGAATTTGAAATATTACTAAGTCTTGTTGATGGCGCAACAAGGCAGTTTTTAGCTTTGTTTGAAGGCTTTGTGCATATGAACTTGCACACAAATGTGTGTGTTTATGCATGTGAAAAAGAGTGTGTGTTAGCCGAAGAAATAATACTTTCAGGAATCAGAATTATGTTCAGATGCCTGGCAATGAGGTAGTCGTAGCCAATGTGAAACAAAGAGCACATTGTGATTTAGGTTCACTTTTTTCTTTTGAAAGAGGGCCAAAGTCTGTGCTTGAAACAGCACCTCAGGTTCTGATCAAAAAGGCTATACTTGGGGCTCATTTCCACTGCAGGGTTCAACTCCACTCTGCTTGATTTATAGTACCACAAACTTTTCTCATTTTGTTACTGCTGCAGATAGCACAAACCCGTCAATGCAGGCAGTATTGTTAGCTGATCAGCAACGCCGTATGAAACTGCAGTGACAACATCTTCAGTGCGTCGGCAACCACACAGAGGAACATCAGCACTTAGTCTAATAACCGCACTTGGTTTTGTCGGCTGGGGTTGCTATTGACATTAGCTTGACTATTTAAAAATTGTCAAGTAGGAGATCTCCCATTTTGCACAACTGACAATTCTTGTGACTGTTCTCTCTGGCCAGTCAGTAATCTGCAGTGTTTAACCCCCCCTACTAGTATCGGCTCAGCTTGCTTGGAACCTACCATACCAAAAAAGTACCAGGTACTATCCTTGACTTTTGTAAGTGAAAAATCTGTTGTCATTCTGAGGCTGTCAAATACCGATGCTTTGTCATGCCCCTCAACATGTGATATTGAAAAGGATATCACAAGGCACCCTTTGGAGTTTCTATGAGACCATGTTTTCAACAAACTCCAACATAAATCTTGCCTCTGTGGCAATACTTGAGGCTGATAGAGCACCTGAGTTTAAAGAGCGAGAAAGTCGGCGTATGGTGGAAGGGAGGGGAGGTGGATGGTCAAACAAAACTGGACTTTCACCCAGGAGACTTCTGTTTGTGTCATGTGTTAAAAGAAAAATCAACCTTGTTTTAGAATAACATTATATTATTTACAAATAACGGTCGCACACTGATGACACTCACAAGATGTATTTACATAACATAATATATGCAACTATTTTAACCCAAAACCACAATCTTTTTTTTCCAAACTTAACCAGGAAGTTTTGTTGCCTAAGCCTAACCAGAACATTTTCACAAAGTTAACCAAGTATTACAATTTGTTTCAGATGTGGTTCATGTAGATACGCTACATGGCGTGCTGTGTGTTGCTATCCGATGCAAAGTGTTGGTATTTCTGACCTGGAAGAGATTTGGTTGCTTCCTGGTAACACTAAACTTATTAATTAGCCACCATGTTGCATCTTCTTATTTGCCAGGTAGCTACAATTGGCTGGTTAGACCTCTCACCAAGGCTAAGCTAACATTAGCGATTGATGGTCAACAAATGCCCTGTAACTGTAGACTGGCTGATTGTTAAACCACAACATCTGTTATATTAACTTATACTTAGGTTCATTTTAAAGATACATGTTTCAGAGAGAAATGTTGTACTTTTACTTTACTACATTTATTTCACCGGTTTACTAATTCAGATTTTGCATCCAGAACATCTAACAAACTTAAAGAATATGCGGCATTGTTATAGATTAAACTAGGCAAAAGTTTACAAAAAGGTTAAAATTAGCCCTACATTGACCAACTAAATTAAATTGCTACCTACTCATTAATGCTAATGATTTCCAAGAATAGTATATATTAGGCTATGTAAGAATTGCATCTGCAATTTTTGCTCATAATGAATGTTTTAATGTTCTATACCTGCTGATGCTTTAGTACTTTTACCAAAGTAAAGCTTTGAATGTAGGACTTTTACTTGGAATGGAGTATTTTTACATTATTTTATTGCTATTTTTAATTAGTTTTTTGAGTATAGGACCTTGATATCTCTTCCATCTATATGCTTTTCTGTTTTTCTGTGTTGCATGCCTGAGATGTGACTTGGTGACTTGGTTTGGAATTATTTAAAGGTACCTTTAACAGAGTTAGGGTGAGTAACAAATGAAAAGTAACAAGTAATGTGACTAATTCCTTTTTTTCAATGAGTAATATGTAATGAGTAATGGACTGAATTTTTCAAGTCACTTACCCAACATGGGTTTTGACACATATTTCACTCTAAACAGATGTCAGAGGGAAGGATGACCAGAAAGTTGCGAAAAAGACGGAAGAGAGCAATAGAAAAATCTCCTCACCACATTTTCACCTTGCCCAAGATAGAATGTGAAACCTGTCATGGTTCAACACAATACAAAAACACAGGTAGCAACTACAGGGTGTGCAACACACTGTCACATCTCTCCACACACATTGAAACTGAGATTGTGATACTGATGATCTTTTGAACCGCACAAAAATCACAAATGCTGATCTAACACCTGGCATCTGTTCATGCCCTGCAGGAAGAGCCCCACAGAAAGCAATGTTCACACCTTGGCTGGAATGCAGGCTCTTCTGCAGAGCATTAAAACAACTTCATACACCACTTAGATAGATGTCAACAGCAGCTTGGCAGTCGTGCACTGCCAAGATTTTTATCGCAAATATTACTGTTAAGGCCTACTTAAGCAAGTACTCCTTCTTGGTAATGTATACAGCTCGCCTTGGATTTCCATCAAGCAGAAACGATCCACTGTGGGCAATCAGGGCTGACATTTTTTGGGGTTTCTTTTGGAAAACTGGACCAGAAGAAGACCGTGTTGCTGCGGAGAAGGTGAAGACCCCGCTTTTCACAAATTCTGCCATGTCTGAACTGAATAGATAACTTGTCTTGAAGAGGAACAAGTCTACTTGGACTCATCAAACTGATCCTTTTCTATTTGACCTCTGCCAAGTCACTTTAAAAAGATCCTTTATGTTGGTCCAGAGTGAAAGCTACAGTACAGAGCCAACACCACCGCTTCATATGGAAGAAAAGTTGAGCAGGACGGCTTCTTTCGACCCCATTGAGCCGAAACCTCAACACCTTACAAACTTTCTCTCTGACTTCCCAGACGGGCTTCATGGTGAATCGAGTACATGCAATTTTCAAGCAGCAGATTGAATGAGCGCCAGATAATGCAGGTGTGAAAGGACACTGAATGGAATATGATTAAAAATGGGAAAAAATGTTTAATTTTCTCAATGAGCTTTAGAAAACCTTCACAGGCGGTAACTCGGTGGCTTTGAAGCGTCCAATCAGTGTTTGAATAGAGGAGCAAATTAAGCATTTTAATCGACTTTTGAGTGTACCATCAAATGAATTACATTGCTCGTCCTTTTTTTTTTTCTTTTTTCAAATCAATGGGTACATAAGCAAGATAAGACTTTTAATTTCTGATAAGTTGGACCCGGCAATCATCACATTGTCTGTGCTCTAAGTGGCTAAAATGGACTTGGGAGGTCAAATATTCAATGGATTAAAATGAATGAAACGCTGTAATAAACTTGTATAATGAAACTTTTACCCAGGGAATGCTAAAGTTAATATAAGTTATTTTATCTTTATAGTACAGACTTTTCAAAGTATAACTCAGGTAGGTAAACATGAACTTGTGAGCATGTAAGGTGGACTTATTTTAAAGCCACTCACTTGTTGATTGAGAGAAAAAAGAACGCATATAGGCATCCTTTAAGCCAAATCCCATTGAACAGTTTCCCTCCACATCTCCTGTGTGGGTGGCAGATGGTAGCTCGCTGGTTGTCACAACGATAGAAGATGGATATACAGGCGACTGATTGCAAAGCAAGCAAACACCCCTATGTGAAAGACACTGCCACACTATAGCAGCTATAGAAGGGAAAGAGATCTGCCTATACATCAGAGCATAAAAGCATAAGTTGTTCATGTCCCCACAAAAGATATACACATTATTAACAACAGTGATGCCATAAAAATGACATTGGTTCATGCTAATAGCCTATAGAGACGACTATGTTTTCCTGGCACCTTCTGCTGCTAAATATTTCTCTCATCATCTCAACCATACGAGCTGTAATTTTTGATCCATCAACAGATCTAAAATGCTCAATTTATACTAATAATGACTCTCTTCCTCTTCCCATAATCAGTTAACAGGTGTCGTTATGTGGCATACGGATTGTGATAATGTAATTATTTTCTATGTCCATTGTTAATGTAGCTTAACACAGTTCAGCCATGAAAGCTATTATCTTTTTTTTATATATACAGTACATATCATAAGTGATCAAGTGATAGTGTGTAATTTTAAAGGTGTTGCTTGTATTGACAAAACAACAAAGCAGCTTTATCAGACACTAAGGAACCCAATCAGTGCCTGAAACAAATCATCATAGCCCAATTTTTCTAAATGTCCATTTAAGAAAGGGATTATGTAAAGTACACATAATTTATTTTCTTTTTTATCAGAATAAATAAGGTGAATGTAATCTGTGCCCAGCTGCCATCAACGTGGTATTTGGTTGAATTTAGGTTGTGACGTTGGGTGACCAACTTTTAATTTCAGGACAATGTTTCACACCAACGTCAATTTGAAGAAAAATAGCGAAGACATTTTGTTGGTTTTTCGGTTGTGTTGTTAAGGAACCACCTTCTGACGTCTTGTATCCCTTTTGAGACCTTAGCACATTGGCTTGATTCTTTTAGAAACATGGGAAGAAGGCAATGAGCAATAAAAAAAATAGCAAGAAATTAGTTTTTTTTTAAAAAATTAAAAAACAAGAAAATTACCCCAAAATAAGTTTACTAAAAACCCAACAACAATCAAACACACATACAAAACAAAATGAAGTGAAAAAGAAAGTAAAAAAACAAAACAAAATAAAACAACAAACAAAAAATTATTTATTATTTTTTTCCCTTGACATCGAAAGCACCAAGTCACAGTTTTAGGTCATAAGTAAGTGTAAAGTCTTTGCCCTCAGGTCCCAAGTCAATACAGGCAAGTCCAGAGTCAAGTACCAGGTCAAGACAGTTAAGTCTTAAGTCAAGTACCAAGGTAAGACTATCAAGTCTCAAGTCAAGTCCACAGTCCTTGACTTTGAGTCTCAAGTTTTAAATAAGTTGTAATGTGCTATTCACCAAATGTAATGCCCTTTTTTAGAACAGAGTAATAATATATTGAATTTGCAAAAATAACAAATGTTTTTTTAGTTTGTATTTATTTTGTTAAAAACTAGTTTACTTAAATAAAAGAAAAGAAAAAAAGGGCAACTGAATACACTGTTTCTGTCTTGTCTTGTTGTAATTAATTCATCTCATAGTAGAAAACTGTCTACACCTTTTTCATCCTGTATTGGTTTGGAGGAAAGTATCAGTCCAAGTAAAGTAACAAGTCATTGCCATTAAAGTCCAAGTTGAGTTTCAAGTCAATTTTGATTTTGTCAACTAAAGTCATCAAATTTGTGACTCAAGTCTAACTCGATTCCAAGTCATGTGACTTGAGTCCACCTCTGATAAACAGAAACCAGTGTTGTTGTTTTTTTTTTTCATGACCTGGTGACCTAAAATGTGTCCTCAATTAATGTCTCATAACTGATATATGAAGCAGATTAATTATTAAACTTGAATTAACCCTTTGGAACCTGAATCAACATCACTTGTCTTGTGCTGCTTTCAGATGCCATTTACAAGTGTTTAAACCTTTGAAACCAGAGCACTTGGTTCAAATTCTTTCAAAAACATGGGGAAAAAAAGGCAATGAGCAACTTGACAAGAATGTGCAACAAATTGCAAGAAATTTAGAAATTATTTTTTAAAAAAGAGAAGAAAAAAGGGAAAATGTCTAGGGGAAAGGCTAGGGAAACTGTATTCATAATTACCATAATTACCTGTTTAAGATTATGTTACAGAATTATTTTAATTTTTAAGACCTTTTTTTCTTATCATTTCCTTGGTGGTTTTTGGGTTGTTTTTTTCACTTTTTCACTTTTAATTTTCTTGTACTTTTTACTTCTTTTTCCCCCCCTTATTTTTGGGTTATTTATTTTTAAGTTGCTCATTGCTTTCTTTCCATGTCTTTGAAAGAGATCAAGCTAATATGCTCAGGTGTCAAAGGGTTAAGTTACACATTATAAACCTGTAAGTGGCACCTTATCACAATTTTTACAACTATTTGCACTTTGTATAACAATAAATGTAATTTCCTACTATTAAAGATTATTCAGTACATAAAAAGATAATGACAGTAATAAAACATAAGTATCTGGAGGAATAGTGTCCAATCCTTCCCTTTCTTTTTTGTCTGGCAGGTTTTTCTTCACAGCTTTATTTAACAGAATATTTACAAAACATGTCAGACAAACAAGAACACAAACATACATGTGAGCAAAAAAAAGAACTGACAGTTGTTCTGTACAGAACATAATAAATAATAACAAATGATCATAATATCAATATATAAACCGACAAAATGGACATGGACAAATAAGATGAATAAATAAATAAAAATAAAAATACTTATCATATCATTCATATTTCGCCAAATTTTAAATCTTTTTTTTTTTTTATAAATTAAAGAGAAGAAAGTGTTGAGTTAAAGCAGTCAAAAAAAGATAGAAAGATGGGTGTGAACCTATTTTTATTTTATTTTTTGTGAATAAAGAATTTCCCCATTAACGTTTTAAAAAAAACAACATTATTCAAATTTTGACAGTCTTCAGAGGTGCGGCTGGTGAATGACGTCTCCCCCCGGCCTGCCGGCTGATGGGCGGCTCGGCTCGCCGCTGCCCGCCCTGTGGGTGTGTTTAACGCAAATGGGCCTCCGCATCCACCTGCTCGCGCCCTGCCTCCTCACAGTCAGGAGCACCCAACTTTCCAGAGGAGCTCTCGCTGCGTGCCTGGACCTCTCTACGCCACAGGGACTTTGTTTCCGACTGCTTTTTCCCCCACGAGATGTCGATTGTGGTCGCGCGACGACAATATCTCCTCCTCGCCTCGCGGTCTCGCGCAAGATTTAACTAGAGAAACATTTTTTTAAATTGTCATTTTTTCTTATTGTGCACTGACAACTCCGGGGCCAATAACCGCGCAGTGTGCACAGGTACAGACTCCTGAGCAGGGACCGTCCAGCAGCAGCAGCAGCAGCAGCGGGATTTTATATTCTTATTTATTTCAACTTGGAGGCAAAAGTGAGCGATCTGTTGGAATTGGTTGATTCAATGACTTCCCAGGTTTGATCTGAAGTTATATTCGGAAAGCTGAGACAATAAGGTAAGCCGTATTGGATTGCCATTTATTTTCTGTTGAATCTGCTGTATTATTGATGGTAAAAAGAAAAAGAAAGACAAATAAAAAAGCGTACCTGTGCGGAGATGCGCGCTTTTTTATTTTTATTTCTGAGTGTATTATTTGCTCCAGTGAGTGTTTTTTATTTTATTTTAAATAAATGAACAGAAATCATCATTTTAATTCCCGATAAACCACATCCTTAATTCTTACATGAATCATTCTGACTATTTATTGAATTGCTCTTCAGTTTACCGTGCGCTCTAATACCACACCAGACTGTTTACAGTTCTGTCGTCCATGTGTAGCCAAGGCTGCCAGTCTGTTACGCACAGATTTCAGTCTATATCATTCAGTAACACTGAACATTTTTCTGGCATGCATTTGGTGTTCTTCACTGCTGAAGAAATAGTGGTGGCTATAAAAAAAACCCCAATAACTTTGATATTGTTTTTATTGCCATATTTTGAGCATGCACACTGATGTTTATTAGTTCATTGTCCTCAGAAGAAAGCAGCGGGATTCAGGAGGACGGGTTTGTTGCCACTTACCTGACTTGTGGTTATTAGTGTTTGTCTTTTACTACATATATCAGTTTCAGTAGTTGTGTTACATATGTCCAACATGTGCAGTTAACCCTTTGAGAGCTGAGCAAATTGTTTTGATTTCTTTGGGGAAAAAAACATGGAAAAAAGCAGAGTCCAGCTTGGCAAAAAATGTCCCACAAATTTCAAAGAAATTAGTAAATGGTGACAAAAAATTGACCTGAAAATTATTTTTAAAAAGAGAAATTATATATTATATTTTTAATTAATCAGAATTCACAGTAGAAGTCACAGAAAAAATGAACACATACTGAAAAAACTTTTTCACTTTTTTTTTGGTCATTTTCTTTCTTTTTTTTTTTTTTAACTTTTCTTCCCCCCCCTTATTTTTGGGTAATTTTCTTGTGACTGCAAATTTCTTGCAATTTTTTTGGGCCATATCTTGTTAAGTTTTCCATTGCCTTCTCGCCATGTTGTTGAAAGAAATTGAACCAATTTTTTTTCAGATTTCAAAGGGTTAGTGACTGCAGACACAAACGCTGAAGGGAGCAGCAGTGGATATATCTTGTGGAAAGCAGTTTGATGGATTTAAATGATATGTTCCCATAAATACTCCATTTGAACTTAAATATTCATTTTATGACACAAAATGAGTGCAGGAGAGTGGATGTATTTATCATTATAACATAATGTGAGTGGACTTTGTGTCTCCTCTGTGTCATTTGCGAGCAGCACCTTGTTTGATTTCATCTGCTTGTGTGAAGGACTTGGCCTCTGTCTGAGAATAAACAGCTGGATGGTTAACAAATTGTCAGTAAACATCCGAGGTTTAAACAGCTGGGTTATGCTCATAAATCCACTTCAGCAGACCGGTCGGAGGACTCCTTGGCTCTGCTCATGTCTCCGAAAATGTCTTTGATATGGAGCCCATTTCTAAATGTTGAGTGTTTGGAGTCGAGGAGAGGTTTGTGTCCAATCAGTAAGGTCAGGTTTCTGTTTTGGGAGCAGAGTGTGGTGAAAAAAAGTTTCATCCAACCTTATGAAAAGCCAGACAAGTGGCAACATGGTAGAGATGATTAAATGGACTATGATTGGATTTGATGTAGAGGGCAAGAGGTAGCCTGTTAGACAGGTCTTTCTGGTGATTTGTGGCAGATGTGTGGATCATTGTGGTAGCTCCCTGGTGTCTATCAGTCATTAACAGGAGATTTTACTGATGAGCACTACTACATTGTTTGGAAGACTTGTTAAACTGTTCTAGTTAGCGTTTGAGCCTGTCGTCATTTATAACCCCTTTAGCAAGCCTTTAAGCAAAACGTTAAAGGAAAACTTCTGTGTTTTTTGACATGGACCCTAGATTCCCATGTTTTTTTGTCTAAGGGATGAATGTAGACAACTATTTTTGGCATTGGTCCAGTATTGAGAGAGTATGCTCCAGCGGCAGTAACAACACAAGGCTGCAATGTAATCACTGTGGGCAATTGAGCACTGCCAACTTATGTCCATAAAATGTACTTTTTTTTGCTAGACTGTCTCAGATTGTCAGTAGAGTTACTCTGATAGTGATATCAGAATCAGAAACACCCCCAATATTTCTTAAAATGTTAGATTGGGTATTGGAGTGTACACAAGATTTTACATTGATCTGATATCACAGAATTTATTGATAATCTTTAAAATAGTTTTGCACATAAATTAAGTGGCAGTTTTAATTCTTCACTGCTTTAAACTGTATTTACACAGAAAGTTGCGTTTTGCAGCTCCGGGCAACTAGTGTTTCCGTGCAGCAAAAACAAAACTGATTTCTGGTAAAAAAAAAAAAAAAAAAAAAAAAAAAGGGTGACCTTAGCCATAAGCAAAATGTCAAACAGAAAGTTCTACAGCATTCATTTTCTGCATGTATTTGTTCATGTTTTGTAAAGGGTTTCACGTAGTCATGCTGTTCCCCTGTGACCACATTTGACATTCGTACAGACTTGTAAGAAACAACTGTTTTTTTGGGGGGGTTTTTAACACAGTAGTATCGGATTGATATCGGCTCATAAGAAAGTTCAGGAATTGGAATTGGTATCCAGAAGCAAAAACTGAATATTGAAACATAACTTGTTTTAAGTGTCTGACAACATTATGAAAAAGGATCCTATTGAGTAATTAATTAGGGCAGAAAATCGAAGATTCATATCATCAGTCGGAGTGCCTTAGTTGACTGAATCATTAAGTCAAGCAGACTTTTTTTGCTTGTTTTGTTTTGTGTTGGTCAGTGGGCTGTGCAGGGTACTCCTGGGGATGTTTTGGTCCCCAGATTTTTTTGCGGAGTGAGAGCTCTTGACTTTCACAATACTCTTTGATACAGGGAGCTGAGGAGGGAGGAGAGACCTTCTGTTTAGAAGTGGTGAATTTACAGCTCAGAGCAGCTTAATAATGATAAAGTCTCTGGCTTTTGGTAAATATCTAGTGTCAGCAAAAATGTTGCTGCACATTTATGACTCATGGTTTGCACAGTGAACTTTTGTACTATATGACGTGAGTGCTGCTGTCACATTTAACTTCCTGTGGAGCCCGTTCAAACTTTAAAACTTTGTATGGAAAACAAAAAACATTCGTCCAATATTTGTGTTGAACTGCCAAATCCAATTCAACTGGCATAATTCTGAGTCAGATACATCTCGTGGATATCTGATGTGTTGCACTGTTCAGAGCTCATCACATCGGATTGATGGAGAAGAGAAGCTGCTGCTGAGTTAGTCCCAGCTGAGACCCAGCAGAATGAACTGTGAATTTCACTTTCAATGCACTTAACATTCTGCTACTCTGTCACTGCCCGCAGTGTGCTCTGTACTTACGACAGTGTGGTGTTATAAATAAGTGAATGGTAAATATACTTCAATAGCGCTCCTAATAATAGGTCTAACACCAAGAATCAACAGTCTTTGTGGCCGCAGATTTTTTTTATTGTGGCCAGCCACTAAAAATAAATGAATGTTTGGGAAACCTGGTATGTCAGTGATATCTAAAAGATCTCCTTGAGGGACACACAATAACAAACAGACCAGATCAGTAAAAGGTAAGGAAAAATGTTTTATTGCCTGGTCAGATCTAATCTAATCTAATCTTGAATAATCTGAGCCTGTGAGTGGCAAAAACAAGCACTTTTAATTTGGTTTGGGTGGTATCAAGGTATTATGGTACACTAGGGTATTTCAAAATCCCAATGGTATGTTTTTCAATACAGAAGCAAAAATATGCACGCACATCTAATCCAAACTTTGAGCAGGTGCTGAACCAAAGATGAAATGAAAAGTTGAAAAAGGAAAAAAAAGTCTTGCACACTGTAGGGCTCCAGTTTTCACTAGTTGTCTGCATCAAAGTGACATTTCGAGCACAACTGCTCTTCATCATGTTTTTCAACACCGTCAGAAATACAGGATCTCCTCTTTTTGTTATTCATTGTATGTAGTGCACAGTGCACACCACCAGAGTTTATTCTCCAATCTCTACTGGTGGAACAGACAGCTGTGCTGAAAGACACCATGACACCAAGTGATAGAGGGAGAAGTTACACTGCAATGGCATTGAGAGACTGTGGGAAATAACGGAATCTTTTTTATATCTATCTTGGTGAATTAAGGATATATTGTGACCAAATCGGAGCTGGAGTGGACTTACTAACTAGATTACTAGCGTGAGTAACTGAGACAGATTTGCTGAGTTTTATTTCGTTTCTGTCATGTTGAATGAAGAGTGTGTTTTATGAATCAACGAGCTAATTAAGCCTCGTTAGTGCTGCACACATACCCTGGTGAAATTTCAGAGGGTATGGAGGTATGAAATATTACACACTACCCGAGTCTACTTTTAACAAACATAAATTGATGGTGCACGATTGCCCCAAAGGATTTCATTGCAGCCTGTTTTGCTACTTCTGGCTGCGTTGTTCTCTCTTAATACTGGACCAGGGTCAAATATTGTTGTTTCCTTTAATCACTTTGACACAAAAATATGGGAAAATAGCGTCCACGTTCAAAATGACCAAAGTTTCCCTTTAATATTGTGTTTTAGATTGCACCCATCACAGCCTGTTTTATGTATTTCTTCAGTAAACGTGGGGATGTGGTACAACCTGGCATTAGGTGAAGCTGTAATTACAGAGCAGCGCACATATGAGGTGTCATGACGTAGGAATGTGTTTTGGGTGCGTGGAGAGAAGCAGAAGAAAAGCTTCTCTCACTCGAGTCAGCGGGATCTTTCCATCAGTTTGTCACACGGGCACACACACACACACACACACACACACACACACAAACACACACACACACACACACACACAAAACACAAACCTAATTCTTCCCAAATGGAAGTGTGTACACATCTCTAAAGGCTCTGGCTCCTCTCCATCAGGACTAATCAGTTTGGTGACGCTCCCAGAGGTCTGGGTGTCATCCCCACACCTCAGTGCTGCATTGCCAAAACTCAGGGTTGCAGAGCCCCTGGGAGCCATTGATATGACATGTCACATAAATTAATAAAAGATTGTGGCAGATCTTTTTTTGAGCAGTGTAGAGTTGAGAAAGCATCTTTCTTTCTCACGTGTTTGTTTTTGTCCTTGCAGAGATTTTTTTTTGAAAACTGCTGCTGGAGCTTGGTCGACCATGCAGCTGGACGGTCTGTGGACGGTCCACGCCCTCTTGGCACTGTCCGCTTTCGCTCTCGGGAACCCGGTGAGCAATGACCCGATGGCTGCACCCCGAGTCTTCATCTCCTTCAAAGGTAGGAACCTCATCCCCCCTGCATCTCAACTTTTCACTGTTCTGACTCTTCCAGTGCTTTGGTCTGCCATGTCTTTCCTCCTTGTGTGACTTGGCTTGACAGTTGTGTAATCGCAACGATTGTGGCTTTGACAAGTGCTGAGGGGTTTTTGCAGAGGAGGAACTTAGAGCATCACCAGACTGTCATGTTGCACCGCACAGCAGACGGCAAACAAATCATGCTGTTCTGATTGGCTGCCCCCGCCTCAGACCTCCAGGCGTTGTAATAACCACCAGATGCTTCCCCTGGCTTGTTGTGTACAAACAATTAATGCAAACAATGGCTGAACACATGCACATATTGAGTGTATTTTGAAACAACATGCATGATTATTGTGTTAGTTAACAGGGTTTCTTACAGTCACGAAAAAACTGGAAAAGTCATGGAATTTACAAATAGCAGTTCCCAGGCTTGAAAAGCTCTGGAAAACTTAATATAATCTCAAAGTTTTGGAAAAGTCACTGAATTTTTGTCACAAACCTGCATAATAAGGCATGAGGTGTGGTGTTCAGTCCATGTTCAAGGACTGTCGGAAATTTGAAAATCCTAGTTCTGTTTTTACGGTGGCAGTGATAAATAATGTCATTTTTGGTGATTTTTAAAGAAAAGTGCCTTCCAAAAAAGTGCCTTCCAACCCTTGGGCCTGAAAGAAAAAAAAGGCAAAATTTAAAAATTTAAGTGTAAAATATGCCAACATTTTTTAAATAAAACATACAACAAAAATTTTCTTTAAAAATCACTGAAGGAAAAAGGAAAAACAGGACACAGTTTTTCAGTGAAGTATGTGGGTTTGAAAGGCACATTTTCTCGAAAAATAAGTAGTAAATTAAATACAAAACAGTCATTTAAAGCTGTATGTCCCACCTCTAAGGCCAAAACTCCCTCCCCAGAGCTTAAAATGTTTTGTTTTTGACACGCCTCCCTCTTTTTGCACCACTCCCTCCCCTCATAAATAATGAACAGTCCCTAAGTTATATTCAGATATTCAGTTCCACTCATTTTCAATCCAGTAGTTTTTTAAATAATATTAAAAAAAGCTATTATCTGTTAAAGAAAAAAGAACCGACAACAAATATCAATAGTCGTTTCAGAGAATGTTTGAGTCTTTAGATTTGCCTAAAAGTCATGGAAATATTTTGGTAAAAAGTTTATGAACCCTGACTTAATCTTCCATCATCTTTACTGTGGAATCCCTAAATTGGAGGCACAAAGAGAATCGGGATAATAAGCAGCGTGTAATAACTCTACGGCCATTATGTGATTATTCCCCTGTGAGGCGGACTTTAGGGGGCCGTGTTTGTGTGTTCCGGCAGCTGTGCAGATTAGGTGGCGGGTTCTTAGGGTTGCAGAGTGAGAGAAAGGGTATTATCAAGAGCAAATTGCCAGGATCAGCCGAGCAGAGCGACGTCCCCGAGGTCTGTCCTGCCCAGAGATCAAGCCTTTGATTAGCATCCAGAGAGAAGCGGAGGGAGTGAGTGGCGGCGGCGGCAGCAGCAGCGCCTCTGTTTGCTTTGCTTTCCATTTCCCAGCGCTCCCCTCTAGTACAAGTTGACTTAATTAAGTGGACTGGCACAGTTCATTGTCGAAGGCGTTTTTCCTGCTTTAATCAAGTAGGATTTACCACATCAGTGCACGCACATCCACAGCTCAGCAGTTTTTTTTTTTTTCATTTTCCAAATATCATTTGCACAAACACTGTGTTGTCTTGAGCGTAAATTGTGTTTTACTCTATAGGATTTTCGGACTCTGCTTTTGTGTAGGCACATCTTTGGATGGCTGAACTCGCCTTAAAATGTATCTGAAAGCAGCCGACGATTCTGCGGCTGACAGGCAAAGTGGAAAAAGGCTCGGCTCTCCCGCTTTACCTGCGTGTGTTTGCCCCTCCAGTCAATATGAATTTCACAGTCTGCTGCTGCTGCCTCTCTCCGAGGAATGCACCCCCTCCTCTCCATTCAATATTATGACTCTCTCTCCCTTAATTGCTTTTTGAGAGGGCCGTGTAAGTCCTTACCTTGGCGAGGCCAGCTGCACTTCCCCTGATGCATCATGATGTGTTAAGTTTTTTGTTTTTTTTGCTTGAGCTGTTTGCCTCTGAGGCAGCAGCTTTAGTGGTACACAGCATCCGATGTGCAGATTTTTAATGTGAGTCTGAGGGAAGGAATGTGTTAATTATCAGTCCCCCCTGTTTATAATTATTGATCATTATTGCAGCATGTCGCAGTGTGAAGAAAAACTTAAATTGCAGTCATAAAGCTGAATGTTTCTCCCAGTGTGGAGCTAACCACATGTTCCAAACTGATTAACTCAGTAGCTGAGGCGCGAGGTTCAGAACCCTGACCTCCATCTGGGAGGCCCTCACGTCCCTATTAAAGCAGGTAGAGTAAATCATGGGGCCTAATTGCTTTGCTTTGGCTTTTATGACAGAAAGAACACCCTCTGTGGAGTCTCAGAGTATCCAGAAGGTAAAAAAAAATGCATCTACTGATACACGTTTCTATCAGATTAGAGTTTGTAGAGTCTCTGAGGGATAAACCTTGGAAGTAGACTTTGTTCGGGCTTATCACGTTTTCTGGGCTCGCGAGCTGAGTGAGCAAAATGTAGAAGTCTGCATCACTTCAAATGAATGTAATCAATGTCAGATGAGAAGTGAGTGTTTGGTAGAATGGCGAGAGGGAGTAAAGGAATCCGCCGTAGATAATCAGTTGACATTTTAAGGTTAGTTGAGACAAGACTGCTGTCGCCAGCAGCTCCCCGAGAGAGGTATCATATCAAATGGTCGAGCGGGGACTGTTGAGAATCTGCGAGTTTCAGCTAACACACACACTCAAAGTGACTTCAACACAAAGTTTATGAATAATGTGGGCTGGTTGTAAAGTGAAGAGTTTAATAGAGACATTGGATTGTATCGTTCACTGTTTGGGGGACACAATCAGAATCTTTTTTTTTTTAAACTGACCAAACCTGATTTCTGTCAAAAACATTAGAAGAAAGCAATGGGTAATGAAAGAAGAATAAATAATATAATAGAAAAAGAATAATTTAAAAATTAACTTTTAATAATAACATATAAAATAAAATAAAAAACTAAAAAGACTAAAAAATATTTTTTTTAAAATTAAATAAATAAAGGTAAAAAATGCCAAGGACCCGTAAAAAGTGCTTAAGAATTGTAACTTGGAACATAATATAATATTAAATATGTGATTATGATCATTACAAACATATTTTTAAAACAATTTTCTAATCTACTAATTTCTTGCAACTTGTGGTTCGATTTTTTATAGATTTTTTTCGCCCATCCCTGGCGGAGAATAGCACTGCTCATTCTGCAGTTACTCTGGTAACGTTGACGGTGGCGTAGTCTTGAAATTGGATTTTGGTCACTTGAAGTTACAACCTTATTTCAACCAAATATCAATGTCTTATGTCGTTGATGGCCAGCTGGGTACATTTTAGAAGCTGAAGCCAGCTCATGCTCGGCAGGTTTGCTTAAAAAAAAGGTCTAAATGGTTAATTGATGATCAAAATGTATTTCTGTCAATGACTCAATTAGCCTAATCAACTGGTTGTTGTTTTAGCATTTTTTTTGCAACACAGCAACATTTTGTAAAGGACCTATTCATTTTGTTGGTGCGATATTTATAATCTTGCACATTTTAAACTTCAGGCAGTTGTGTAAGTTGTGTGGAGCCATGTTGGTGTTTACATAAATGACCTCGGTTCTTCTTTGTGTACAGCAGTAAAGCAATCCTTCTTGATTTAATTCTGTTTAAATGTAGTGCCGCCAAATCAGCCCATATTTTTTTTTCAAGCTGCCCATCACTGAAGTGAAATACTGAATTAACATGTGAAAGGATGGTGTGAGAGCATCGCCTCTCCGTGACACTCGTAAGTCATGCAAGCGCTTTTGTGGCGTAAATCCATTAAAGGTCGCTTGATTTATACGTGCAGTTTTTTAGATTCATGGTTTTTTGTCACACTGTGAGGTACAGAAAACAGTGCAGTTCATGAATGGACAAAGCAGCGCTCTGGAGGGAAGTTTTGCTACGCCTTGTTTTGTAAAGAGTGTAACATTACTGCTGCTGGCCCGCATTCCCTCCATGACATATTTGAGTCCATGCATTAAGAAGATCCCAATCTAAATCCATGCTTATGGCTGCGCTGTTTTATAAACTTCATCCTCATTCACTACAAAACATCATTTAACTACAGTCTGCAGGCAAGTGAAGCAAGGCACTGTTCATGCTTTACACACTGTGAATTTAACAACATGATTTTACTCCATAAAATGTAGGAAACAGATTGCCTTGAAAAGGGTAAGAAGATATAACTTTAAGTTATGTTTACTTTATATCTAATCCTTGAGTTAACTTGAAATTTAGTTGTATTTACAGATTTTTTAAGTTGTTATTTGTATATTTTTAAATATATGTATATGTATATTTCTGTATATGTTATTTGTATATTTTGTATATTTTTAAACAAGTTCTAGCAAAACAGAACTTGCAGATATCTGAAGCTAATCACTAGCAAAATCCTTTTTGTCATGACGAAGTTAAGTCAGATTAGCTTTACTGAAGTTGCACTTTGAAAGAACAAGGTAATTTCACATTCTTTTTTTTTTAACAACGTCACAAAATTACTAATAAATACAATAAATACAACAAAATTATATGTAAAATTAACATCTGGCTGTTATTATAATTTAAGATGAACCCTTAGGGATTAGGCATTTTACGTGCTTTTCAGTCTTCGTTTTTGTTGGATAATTTTGACTGTTTTTATGCATATGGCATAAATTTTGGCAAGATTGTGTATTTTTGTTTAGTTTTTGAATTTCCAGCTCAGCTCTCACAATAAGTCTAAAATAAACAGCGTAAACAAAATTGTTACATTCATACTGTTAAGTGCAAAATATGCTCCATTGAAACCCATTCACTCTGCAATTTTTGATCCCACAGCCATCAAAGCATAAAAACATGCATTGTATTATTTCTGGGTGTCATTCTGGACTTTTGCCTTGGAATTTGTCATTTTGACTATTTTCCACTTGATGACTATCATTTTTTTTAATTAATTCATTTTTTTAAACAATGTTTGGCATATGGAGAAAATACATGCTATTTCCACTAGGTGCACAGCAACAATATTGCTGCTAATCATTGACATATCCCAGGCTGTGATCATCCATTTTTTTTAAACTTTGCATGTAGTTTATTGAACATTTTTGTTATTTTTTTAAATTCATATATCTAAAAACATATTGGCATCATGACAATCTGGCATTTAAGGGATAGAAATTCTAAATATTAGATATTATTTTTATGATAAGGACTGATGTTGTTTAAAAAAAATAAACTAGTAGAAAGAAAAAAGTAGAAAATCATATTAATGTATAATATTTTTTATAGCCTGAATTTGAAAAGCGCATTTTGTGTGGAGAGCAGTACGAGTGTGATTAATTGACACTACAAAAAAAAAAAAAAAAAAAAAAAATATATATATATATATATATATATATATATATATATATATATATATATATATATATATATATATATATAAAAGTCAGTGTTGCTGCAAATCACTGACATATGCCAGGTGATAATCAAAAAGTAACAATCTACAACTTAGAATTTTGTATTTTTTTTTCCATCTAAAAACATAGTGGCATCATGACAAAAACCTGGCATTTAAAGGGTTTAAATTATGAAAAATAATGAATATTTGATATTATATGATTAGGACTGATGTTGTCTGAAAAAAATAACTTAAATATTTTTAAAACCTTATTTTTTAAAGTGCATTTTGTACACAGAGCGATACAAATGTGTGTGTAATATTAAAGCAGGCTCTAAGGGTTAATAGTTTTATTCACTTACCTTTTTCAAGGCAGTCATTTTCCTAGATGTTTTTAAGTAAGATCAACTTGTTAGATTCAAAGTGCAGAGAGTTATGGAAGCCTGTAGTGACATTTTAAAGATCTTTAAACAAGATTTTTTCAGCCTGCTTAGATAAACTGAGAGCAGGTAAACACTGGTTGAGAATAAACAAAGGCATGGGGTCAAGAATCCCTGCGATTGTAAATTTTCGCTTTGAAAAGCCTCGCAGACGTAATCTACAGCCGAGTGCGGAGCCTCATCTTGCCACATAAAGACCGTGCGAGAAGTAACACCTCTCACCTTCTCTCGCGTGTTGTTAATGAAATTTGAAACGGCTGCTTTGACATCTACAGCAATGGAATTATGGTCTGTCGGTACAAAGGACTTTAAATACCATAACATCATAAGGATTACAGCGCACACACACACACACCCCTGCCTCCGCCCTCTGAAGGCCAAACCAACACAAACGACACCAGAATGTGGGTCAGCGCTGCCTCACTGCTGCCGGGGCAGGTGGCAGTAAAAGGAAGCAGCTCTAGCTCCTCATTATTCCACATATTTCTCATCTGCACGGCCTCCTGCGAAGAGGGGCTAACAGCAGGCTCCTATTTTTACTCCTCAGCAAAGTCTTTAGTCTATATCGGGTGTGAGTGTGTGTGTGTGGGTGGCACTATGGAGGGTTAGAAACTCCCCTTTGGGGTTAAACACCAGGCATTCTGGTATGTGTCCGCCGTTGTTATGCAGGAGCTACGACTCTTTGCCTTTTAATGCCCACGAATAACAACAGATGAGGATTAAATGTGAAAATGTGAGCTAGAAAGCAGCTTAAGAGTGTGTGTGTATACAGTGAGGCAGTTGCTATCAGTTCATCTCTGAGCTCGCCCTGTCACTTCTATGAGTAAATGTTTAAACTGTTATTGCTGTTGTTCACATAATACATTCCAGTGGTCACTTTCTTCTCTGCGCTCCAGAGGTGCACATTAGCGGTTAGAATAATCTGATGCTGTTATCTGCGCTGGCCTGATTGGCTGTGACTGGATGCAGTTTTGAGGCTGGAGCCGAGTGTTTACTCAATATTGACCGTCTAAATTATGGATGTATTAAGAGAACAGGATACACTGTTAAACACGAGGCCCTGTTCATTCCTATGAGTTACTCATACCCCTTTTCCACCGACATGAACTGATTTCGGCCGGGTTTCAGAACCTTTGTGAAACTGTTTTGAGCATTTGGACCAATAATCATTTGGTTTGGAACCCAAAAAGGTGGTTCCCATCTGGAACCAAAACTAGCCTTGACCTGAAGTGTGAGCCGTGATGATATGAGTGTGTGTGTGTCATATTCCACAGAGAATTCATTAATTGTTACATCATGCAATTTTTTTATATACTGTATATATATCAGAAAATATCAGTAATAACAGAATAAAAGGTTGCAGGTAATCAGTGTAATCTGCAATTTTGCTTGTACTGTTTCCTTCTGTTTTACATAGTTTACGCATCCTCCATTACAATGGCTTGGTCCAAAACTGGTGGCATTGCTAGCAGGTTTTCTAGCCACAATGTAAAATTTACATCAACGCCTGGCGCACTTCCTGGGAGCTTTGGACATGTGCCAAACAAAAAAAAAAACAAAGTAAAAATTCCATACATTTTTAAGGAATCAGAATGGTTTTTTTTAAATAAGTTTGGCTTTAATTGGTTATTTCCTAAAAAGTGGGTTTGACGTCATGATTGACAGCTGTGTGTGGCAATCGTTGTGCTTGGGATCAATGGTGCGTCTTGTGATTGGTCTGACGGGTGAATGGGCGGGAACTCCACCACCACCAAGATCACTACAGGCTTTGTCTCCCAATTATGTCATCAACGCAAAACAGCAGCAGTTGTTTGTGGAATAGTTTGGCTTCATTTTTGTACAGCGGGAGGAAGTGGTGACACGTCGTCCATCTTTATATACAGTCTGGCTTGAATTTAAAACTCTAAAGCGGTTTCTGTGGCACATTTGCATCCAGGCCACTTTTTTGCTGAAATAAATTCTTTGTGACTTGTATATTTGTTCATGGTGATGGTCACTGATCGCTTCCTGTTTAGCCGCTGCCTAATTTGCAGGATACCTCAAGCACATTGGCACACCGTCTCTCTAACAGCAATATTGCAGTATTGTCGAACCACAGACAGAAGCCATGAAACCGCCGCCCCAGTGGTCTGGCACTGCTGCTGATGTCTCTAATTACTGTTTGCGAGGTCTGAGTCCATATATCCCCACAGCAGCGCAGTAATGACTGACAAAGCATTGAAAACCACTATTACTCTGGCCATGTCCCAGACCTCAGCTTCTCTCCACAGCAGCTAAGCCAGGTTATATTTAGTGTAAAACTCTCTTCTCCCTCAGCAGGCACACAGCAGTCATTTGTAGCACCGTGGTTAACCATTGAACACAGTCGGCAGGGTGGTGACGGCGGTTTAAGTGCAAACGCAGCTTGGTTCGGCACAACTTGCACTCTGCTGCGATCCAGCTGTCAGGAGTGTCACTTCATTGTTAGGTCCTGGTTGGCTGGAAGCCATCCCTAACTGTGTGAAACATCTGAAATTCAGTTGAGTGGGTGCAGAGAAGACCGTGCATAGTGAAGCAAAGGAAGGTAGCGGTGTGAGGTCGGGTCTGAGCCCAGTGTTCCAGAAGCAGCGTTAATCCTTCACTGTGGTGCACATGACTTAAGAATCGTGATCCCTTCTTCTTAATGTGTGCTGACGTGTGTGTTTGTAACAGCAGCTCCCAAAACTTATTGGAGTGGAATTTGTGTCACATTTTATCCATAAATCACTGTGATACTAGGCCCATCACAATAATATTGTCATTTTGAGACATTATTTTATGAATAATAATATAATAGCACAATAATGCAAGTACACCCTTTCCAAAGAGCATTCAACTTTTATTTGAACTAGACAATGAAATATGCACAGGAGTAGTCAGCAAAGGTGCCTTTTTTAACTTGTGTGTCCCTTTTTTTTTAACTTATTCTGTGTCCCCTCTCTTAATTTGAATGTTTTTGCAGGTCCCTTAACCCTTTGAAACCTGCCTCGATTTGTTTCAACAACAGTGGAAGAAGGCACATAGCAACAGGAGAAATGACCCAAAAATTAGCAAGAAATCAGTATAAAGTACAAAAAAATTATCTAAAAACTAATTTTAAAAAAAGAATAAAAGAAAAAGAAGGTAAACATCCAAACAAGACTTGCTGAAAAGTGCTTTAAAATGTGTATAATTGTGTAACATAATTTTAAATATGTAATTGAATTAAATTATAATTATAAATATGGTAAGCTCAGTGTTCAAAGGGCTAAATACTTGTGAAAGGTGTCTGAAAAGTAGCACAAGTAAAGTTATGTTGCTCGAGGTTTCATAGGGTTAGTACAGTGCAGGCAGAGCTGGTCATGAGTTCTGTTTTGTAGGAGTTTGAATAGTGGGGCGAATAACAATTTGTAGATCCGCCAAAGCTGATCAGTTGGATGTATAAGAGGAGCAGCTGCTGAGGGGAGTGAAAGCACATTTTTAGACTCAGCACAATGAACAGTTGAGTTTCACTTTCACTGTGACTGCTGTTCTGCTGCTCCGTCTGTGCCCAGAGTGCGCTATGCACTCGGAGAGGTGCAAAGAATAACCAAACGCTCCAAACCAAACAGTCTAGCTCCAAAAATATTAAATCAACACGTGGTGTCAGACGTTTTTAATCGTGGTGGGCTGCCACAAATAAATAAATGTGTGGGAAACTCTGCTTATAATGATCAGATAAACCCTGCTGTTTATTCTGGCATCATGTTGGCTAAAATATTGGTGACATTCTAATGAAAACAAACACGCATGTAAACACAACAAGCAATATTGAGGTCAACCATATGATCAAAGTCATGTCCATAAATCATATGATAAGTTAATAACATAATTAATCTACAGGATTATATGGAACAATGGTTCACAAACTTTTAACTTTACTTGTTAAGAAGTGTATTAGTCCAGAAAATAATTTTTAAGGGGATGTTTTTTCAAAGAATTTGATGCTGGTCATGTCATAATTGGAATCTTGCAGACAAAGTCCTGCTGTTGAAGGTCTAGTTTCCATTACGTCACTATAAGTGTATCATTTTTGCAAGTAAGACAGCCGGTGGGGGTTTGTCTGCAAGCTGTGCCTTGCTCATCTCTCTCCTACAAGCATTTTGTGAAATAGACATGCAAAGTATGATTTTGTTTTGACAATTGAAACCTTAAAATGTATTCATCTCCTTGACTACACAAGATTCTGAGCACAAAATTATAAATCTCAAACTGTTATTGTACTCTTCCTTGCATTTCAATCAAAATCACGCAGCAGTTGTGACAAAATGAAATGTAGCAGGATCCTCATCCAAACTCGTGGAATGGATAATTATGTAGTCAGAGGTAATCATTAAACACCTATATTTCCAACAGTCTCAGGTTGACAGGTATCGATTAGCCATCAGCCTGTGACATAAACTATGTCCCCTATTTTGTGGATGACTGATAGGACCGTGATTGCATTTTATTTCCGCACCAATTGGTTCATTGTTGGTTCATATGACGGTGACCCCTTGAGAAGGAAAACAACAGTGCACTTAGTGTTTGGTCACATTTAAAGCACAACACCATAGGAATTCAATACCTTTATGGGGACAGTATTATATATTCCTAACATATATTCCCCTGTTATTTCCAATATGACAATATTCCACAACCGGTAGGAAATTATGAAAACATCCTATTTGATGCAAAGAAGCAAAATGACAAGCGGCTCCAGCTGTTGGTAATAAACAACACATTTGGACTTGTTAATCAGAGTATGCACAGCTGCTTGTAAACGGGAGTGTAAATGGAATATTCTTTTTTATTCTACTTGTAAACAGTTTTGTAGGAGTATTGTCTTTTTTGGAATAAGAGCAAGAAGTAGATTATTCTGTGCATGTAAACATATTCAGTGTGAGTTTCATGCAGTGTTGACATGAATTCCCCATCTATGTTTTTGGTCATCCAGTATAGAGGTCAACCCTCAGAAACCTTAAAAAATTGGCTCGATTTCTTTCAAAAACATGGGAAGTAGGCAATGAGCAACTTAAGAAGAACTGACCCAAAAATAAGCAAGAAATTAGTAAAAAGTACAAGAAAATTACCTGAAAGTTATAACACAAAACAAACAAAATGAACTAACTAAAAAATGAACAAACAAAAACCTTCTATGAAACAAACAAAACAAAACAAAAAAAATGGCAAAGTAAAAACAACAAGGAAGTGACCTTAAAAGATGCTTGAAAAGTATAACTAATTATGATAATTATAAATATATATTCCTCTCCAAACATTTACCTAGATTTAAAATAAATATTTTTCTTAATCTTCTAATTTCTTACAACTTGTAAGACATTTCTTTTACACACAATAATAACTGAAAGCAATGTTATTAATGCATTTGAATGTGGCACAAATTAATTCCCATAAAGCTTTGCAAATTACCTAAACTGTTAAATCTGTCAGCATCAGTATTATAGACGGCAGCACTGCTCCTATTCTCACCCCTCTCTTCGTCAGGTGAATGTGTGGGACAGACGTGTGATATTCCTCCAAAAAAAAGGATGAGTATGTTGGCACCTTTCAGCACATTGCCCCTGAATCCAGCAGTAATCTCGTGTCCGTCTCCGATGGTGCCAGCTTCCCTCTGCAAATAAAATCATGGTCACGGTGTCATCTTATCGCTGTGTCAGCCAGCCATTATCGCTGTCTGAGCCTCCCACCCAGCACCGATAGAATATCTGTTTTATTCTCTCCTTCTCGTGGTTGTTAAACGCTCACAGTCCTTTCTTTATGATGGCCGATGAATCGACTCATTGTATTTAGTGGTATAGAATATAGCCACTTGGCACCTTGCTCTGCTTGATTCTCCTGCCATATGGCTGCAAGGTTGTAAAGTGTATCTGCAGCACGTTGGGTGGTCCTAATGTCTGATAGAAGAGTATCAGTGCTCCTGATTCTCCAACATCGGGCCAAAGGATATATGTGCAGCTGCAGGAATGTTAGCAGGTAACAAGGCTCTGCTGCATCTCCAGTGGATTATTGTGGGCAGGGGAAACTGAAGGTGACAGAGTGGCATCTAAATATAGTCCAACTCATTTCTGAATGCTTGGTTTCCTGCTGCAGTTCTGTCTGACTTCCCTCTCCTACTCGTTTCTCTTCCCCTGGCATGGGAATGGCAGTAAACGCACGGGGCCCGGGGTGTTTGGGATTCCTGGCATGGAAGCCCCGCTCTCTTTTAGCATCTGCAGAAAGAGGGATACGCTGTGTTGAGAGCGTGGTGTTCCCTCTTTGGGCAGGGGTTTCACCTGTGGAACAGCCTCCTGAGTCGGGTTACAGGCTCTGTCAGTGCCTCGCCTCCAGTGAAACCAAGATCGTCTCTCAGAAACACTGAGGACCCAGTGTTGTCTGTCCATCTTGTCTTTCAAAGGCATGTTATTGCATCTGTCACTCCCCCCTTTTCCTCACCACACTAGAAAATAGCAGCCAAATTGTCCAGATACTGTGAATCACTGAGTACATTTACATGATGTTAAAAAAGTTAATGTGGGTTACTGTGAATAAACCTGGACTCAAATTTGATTCCGAAATGTATTACTACACCTGACACACTAGATGCACCTTTTCATATGGGATTTTAATGCTTCTTTTACTTTATATAAATATTTTTGAATAAATTGAAGAAAATAAGTCACCAAGGATACAAAAAAAGTTTCGATAACAGGTTTGTTTAGAGGCTGCTCAAAATGTTCCTACGAACATATAAAATTGAAGCCATAGTAAAAAAAAGAAGGACAAAGAAGAGCAAGTAAAGATGGACAAAACAAATGGTGCAGAAAAATGTAGATGTAAATTTGAAAGTTAAATGCACTTTGCACAAGCGTGTGGTGTTCTTCTGTGGTGTGTCATTGCAAACTTACTCTGCCAACTACTGGCATACTACAGCATTTTCGGTTGTTTTTGCAGATCTGTGTACCCGAGGATTGTTTTCACAATGTTATCATCTAAATGCAGATGTTTTTAAACCCGCAAAGGAAAGACTTTTCTGATTTTAGTATGGCCGTTCACATCTAAACGTGGCCTAAGACAGTACATTGTTATTTCCAATAATCACAAAAAGTGCCGTGTCGGTCACCATGGGAGCCCTGTCAGGTGGGATTAAACTTTATGAAACTCTTCAGAGGTGTGAGGAGAAAACTGTCACTCACCATCTTTTATTATTATACCCCGCCTTTGTTCAGGAAACTGTGAACAGGTAATGTAGCATTCTCAGGCCTGACGTACTGCTCAATCTGAGCCTGTGACTTGGTATCTGGCACACCTGCCAAGCTTCAAGGTTGGTCCCTTTTCTAGGTGGCATAATTAAGACTTCCTGTGGGATTTGGTGTCTTTTCTCACCTGTGAAAACAGGGCATTAGTGGAGACTGGATAAACAGGTTGAGGTCTCAGACTGGCTTTGTCTCTGGACCGCCGCTGGGGCTGAACACTGTATATTCTTAGCGCTAGTGTTTCTCTCGTGGCAGATTAAGGTGTCAGGTAGAATAATGGTCCAGGCGGATTAGACACGTTCGTGGATCCAGCTCAAACCTGCGCTCAAGTTTCATAAAAGGTTTACCCTTGAGAATGTGATCTACCATGATGTCTTCTTGAAAACACAGCAGAAAAGAAGGGAAGGAGTCTGCAGAGAGAAGAATACTTTGAAGATTTGTCTTGACCCCAATCGTCATTTAGCTACTCAAAGTCAGAATGTGTTACCTTAGATCAGCAGACAAGGAAATAGACATTTGGTGCATGAAAATATGTGATATTCAAGTTTTAGTCATCTTATATCTGGGCTTCAGCCACCCATCAGCGTATTCCCTCTAGCCCCTGTCGACTCATCCAGAACAGGCAGAACTACCTTGTCTTCAACCTCTGTAAATCCTCCTGGTATCACCTCCCTCCCCTCCCCTCATCCACTAGCTGTCTGTAGCTTGCTTGTATCATATTCAAAGCCCAGTGCTGGCATACCAGCCTTTGAAGGGATCTGCAACCCCGTACTTCCAGGCCTGTGGCTCCAGCCGCCCCCTCCCTGCTCTGCAATAAGGTTTAAGCTTTGCTGCAAAAAGCCAAGTCATCACTTGTTCACTCTTGTTCTTTCCTTCCGTCTCCCAAATGGTTACTGATCTGAACAGCAGAGTCACTCCCTCTCTGCGGTTGTAGGCTTTTAAATCATCTCCTCAAGAAGTACCTCAAATCACCCTCAAATCTCTGAATCATATTGGCTCTTTTGCTCACACTACTTGGCAACTTTTGTACTCTGTTCTTACATCTCATTTTATTCTTTTATTATCATGCATCACACTTTTTTTTTTTTTATCTAGACTTTTGGTCATAGACGTGCAGAAAATATCAAATCCATGCTCTCCATATGAATGGTTGGCTGTAATTTTATTAATCTTGGGGGGAAAAAAAACACTGCTACCACAGCACCAGGGCATATTATATGACCCTAGTACCAATAAAAAGTGTCACACTGCAGCTGGTCAACCAACACTTACAACTGGCAACTCCCCTAAGCAAATTTCCATTTCCTAGAGTAGTGAAGGATAGACCCAACTTGCTCTAACACCTTACATCGTACCCTGACATTATTATCATAAGTCTAAAGAAATTCCAGTCCTGTTGCCTTAACCTAACCAATCCAACCAACAAAGACAACAAGTACTAGCTAATCATAGGATGAGTAGGGCGAGTAATTTCTTTCCTATTCTAGGAAATGCAAATTTGCTTCCCCTATGGCATTTTGTTGTCCCATGTGGTGTATGGTGCTCTGCTGTACTTTAACTCAAGTTGAGCTGCCACCTTAGCAGAAAAGACGAGTTGCTGCCGAAGCCAGAATGTACAAGCAGGGTGTCAGTGGGGATTTTTTTTTTTCAGATGCAGCATGGCTGGAAATCAGAGAGTGGCATAAAGTGCTGTAGAGCAACTTGTCCATATACACTAGTGGACTCCTAGCTGCCGTTTGTGCTGCGGGAAAATAATAAGGGTGGCTACTTTCAGGCAATATTTGCTCGGTGTTTTGGACTTAAAGTTTTTGCACTATATTGTTTGCCCCTCTGGATGAGCATGTTGACCTTAATGTAAATACAGATCACTAAAGACTGGTGTTAATATACTGTGGCTTTGATTGTACTTAGACGTTTATTGCTCTCATTCGGCTTGGGCGGTATTATGGTATATCAGGATATTTAGAAATCCTGAAGACATGTTTTTCACAAAGGTCAGAAATACAGGAGCTCTTTTATACAACTCAGCTTCCTGATGGAACAGGCAGCCGAGCTGAAAGATACTGTGACATTTAGTGGTGGAAGGAGAAGTTACACGACTGTAAACAGCCGGCGGCCAATGAGAGAGAGACCGTGGGGAATAACAGCATGTTCTTTTACATCTGATGTGGTGAATTAAGGATTTATTATAACCAAACCGGAGCTGATGTTTGCTGGAACAGTCGCCTTACTTACTAGATTACTAGCAAGAGTAACCATGATGGTTTGTGTTTTTTATGATGAGTTAATGATGACCTCGAGTAAGTTGAATTTAAAAGGTATATGGTTGCATTTCTCTGATTAATAAAGAAAATAGGTCTGAGAATATTACACACTTATAACATCGTATACTATATACCCTGGTGAAATTTGAGGAAGGTAGGAAGGTATGAAGGTATAAAATATTACATGGCCCCCCAAGCCTAGCTGTCATTAATGTATAAGCCTGTCTTATATGGAAGGTGTACTTCTAAGCCAATAGGAGTGCGAGTGAGGTTTTGCGTGTAGATCCCTGAAGACATTAAGTGTATGAGAGTTTTTCAGAAAGGTCAAGTGGGAGGGCATGACCCTGACTGAAGAAGTCAAGGCCACTGACCCCCCCTCCGATCTACAACCTCGACATAATTTCTCACCCTCTGTCAGTGAGGGATTAAGTTTCAGATGTGTCTCGCTGCCTCAGTGACTTGGGCCCACTAATGTGACCTCTCTTCTCTGAGGTCTACAGTAAATACACCATGACTGACACGGTTCACTGTACTACGACCTGAATGAGGCTGAAAAGCTGTTGCATTTTAATACTACAGCTAAACGTTGTGCAGGAAAATCTGTTTGTTTTGTACTTCTGGCAGAAATTTTGCACATATTCATAAACTGTACATTAGTGGCTGCAAAATGAAGTCACATTTGTTCATATAAGGAATAAACAGCACATGATGTTTGTATACAGTTGGACAATAGTGCAATGGTGCAGAGTGCAAATGGTGTTGGAGTTATCATAGAATAACTAATGTGACAGATTGCTTATATGCAGGGGTTAGCTGGATATGTCAGTATATCTACTATATACAGCATGCTTGGATAATGTTTGAGAAGTCGGAAAAAGTTCCCAAGGTGTAAAGGGTGTGCAGTGGTGGATCTTGACCACTCCCTTAATCAGGAGGTGTGTTATGCTGCATTCATGTGATGTTGGAAGGTTGTAGTTTCCAAGTTGGGAAGTCATTCTTCTGACTTTGTTGTGTTCATGTGCTTTGAGGTCATAAAGTGTGAACAACATGGAAGCTACAAAAAAGATGGGTTGCATTTTAATGCTGTGGTTAAATAAGTTGTTGATAGCTGTTTCCAGTTTATTTATATTTGTATGTATTATTCTTATTATTATTATAACTTTTTTCTTTATACCTATATATATTTTTACATTTCATCCAGGTCACTTTACATGGACAGCAGTTAACATTAATGTCATATTACACTTATTAGTTATTAACAATTTTTTTTTTTAAAGTTTCTTACCATTGACCAAACATTGACTTTTGCCCACCATGTTTATGCATTTATGCTGTAGGCTTGTAGGTTAGTAGACTCACCTGGTATGCTTCATAGTTAAAGGTTTGCTTGCTTGCTACAGCTAATGGATGCATATACTAAAATGTGCAGCTACCTAAAGTAAATGAGCGCTACTAGGGATAAAATATCAAAATATATAATTTTTTTTTTTACCATTAATTGTTTATACTTTTCATGTGTGTAACATGTGAGTTACATTATATCAGAAGAAGGTGGAGGGCTTTAAAAGAAAAAACATAATCTTTTCGATCAGCTGCTGTGTTACAAGATTTTTAGGGAAGGTTGTCATTCAATAAAATAGCTAAGAAGCTATTTACGGTTCCCTGGCACTTAATCTTTGTCTCATATTATAATCTTGAAAAGGTTGCCAAAATACTGATTACAAAAGTTATTCAAACATGATGTAATGCCAATGATGGTGAAGTCATTTGCTGACATGTGGATTAAGAAAGTATCAAAACAGCTGAGCATGTTGAAAACACAGCTTTGAATGAGTAGTGCACAAGAATAGAATCTATGCATCTGCAACACACTCTGCACATGTGTGTCTGGTGAATCAGTGGTTCATCTGGGCAGTTTGCTGCATCACTTATGTTGTGAAACCTGGGAAGATTGGCATAATTTCTTTCAAAAACATAAAAAGAAGGCAATGAACAACTTTCAAAGAAATTACCCTAAAATAAACTAGAAATGTAGAAAAGTATTCCTATTTCTGTAACATAAATTGAAATAAAGAGAAATTTTCTAGCTAGAAAAATTTTCTCTAGCTTTTTAAAAATAAGTTTCTAAATCTACTTATTTTTTGCAATTTGTGGGACATTTCGTTGCAGGTTGCTCATTGCCTTTATTCCATTTTTTTAAAAGAATTTAAACCAATTTGCTCAGGTTTCAAAGATTTAAATACTTGTGATAGGCATCTAAAATAGCAGAAGAAAAGTGATATCGATCCAGGTTTCATAGCCAGACCTGGTTTAGTTTAACTTGATATTACAAGTTAAGAAAATTGGAAAGTATTTAACACGGACCCAGTGCAGCATTATGACCTTTTCTTCTCCTTTATCTTCCATATATACATAGTTGATATAAAGCCATAAACATATGGTTTTAGTAGAAAGTCAGTGTGAAAGTAGTTTTCAATTAAAATTGTAAGCCTCGTTCCCACGAAGCAGTCCAATTTAGGTTAGTTCTACACACATTAGAATAGTTATTGTTGCATATCCGTCCTCAAAAGTTTTGGAGGTTACCAATAGATCCATTCTATTCTGTACATTCTATATTTGTCACCTCTCTGTTTAGGCACCAAGCGCACTGATCGTATTTAAAAAGTAGGGCTAGAAACATTGCAGTCCATTGATTGGTCAAGAGAGAATAAGCACTCTACAAGGTCTTAATGCACAAACCCGCTATTTTTTCACTATCCAGTCGATTGCTACAGTTATACTAAACACTCCAGTCTGTACTTTTTGGGTCTGTAAATATTGGTGTGCTACAAAGTGTTTGTGTGCTTACCACTGCAGCTTTAAGTGGATGGCTGTGCCACAGCAGCAACAGCTGACGGAGTTGAAGGAGGATTTTTTTTCACTCAAATTACTGCATTTAGGTTTAATTTTATGTACAATCGATGTATGAAGACCAGTGATTGGATTTAAATTTTACATTTTTAGATCCATGGGACTCTACAGCAGTATCGATAAATTCAAATTATTAAGCTGATTTATTGATTTTGAAAAAGCTGAACCAGGTCCTTTACTAGAACCGTATTTCGATCCTCAATCATTGTTTAAGAGTTCACTGAAGCATGTTAGAAGTATATTGCAGTCAGCATTTCACACAACTGTCCAAACCAGTCCTTTCATCATGTTTGTCCCTGCTTCCCACCTTCTCATGTGGTCAGTGGTGAGGTCATATACCATTCCACTTTTGTAAGGGGAAATGAGGCTGTTTGGAAGAGTTTAGCCCATAAGAGCACTCAGGCATATTATAATGCATGCACTTTGATGCCTTTGTAGTGGCGCGTATTTGAAATGCTGATTTGAAGATTTCCCCTATTGCTGCCTCCTGCCTGTTGGTGGAGTAGGTGTTAATTGCAATGTGTGGGGATGGACTCTCATTTACATCCATTGAGGCCAGGGGCCAGGGCCAGCAGTGACCCCCCAACAGGCAGTTTTTGTCAACGACCCATCCTTTCAGGCCCCCCTCCTGCAGCGGTGCCTCCTCTTGATTGGTGAAGGAGTGAATAAGAGGAGCCCTGGCATGCAGTTCCCCTTGTTGTTGTTGTTGTTTGGCGTCGCCCACACACTCTTCCCCCTGTGAAGGTCCTATAGCTGCAGGGGTGTTTGTGTAGGTTTGCCTCGTATTCACAGAAGTTCATTCACATTCTGGGAGACCTGGGGGTGGGCGTCAAACTGGCATCAGGCCTTTTTTGTCAATGAATGCGGCACACAGCGTCCCGCAGGCCTTTCTCCGCGCTGCCTATAGATTTCTCACTGCAGGTCTATGGAGCGCCACTGCGGAGCTGCAAAGGGAGGACAGCGGTGTAGAATGGAGGTGAAAAATGAGGTCCATGGATGGAGGGAAAATGAAAGTCAAGAGGAGCAGAGGGGATTGTTTACATCTTCCTCTCTAGCCTGGCGTACTGCCAAACCAGCAGTGGGCGATGTGTTGCAATACGAAAGCACCAGGATTATGAGCATTAGGGATAATGTTGGTTAAACTATTTGATAATGCCGTAACATTCCTCACTGTGTTCTGTCACTCACCCCCGTCTTAGATTCTCTGATCTGTCTGAGCGGGATGTACGTGCTCTTGAGCTTTGCGAGAACTCTCCTTGTTTTGTAAATCTCTGCGTTAGAGGAGGGCGGTGTTACCGTGTGCGCTAAGTCCCTGTTTGACTTATCAACTCGGCTGCTTGTTTTCCTGCTTAGCCCTTCAATGGAGGGTTAATGAATACTTTATTGCCACTTTACTGTGTGGATCTTAGTGGAGGTATTTAATTCCCCCCTGGGGACGTCCTGTGGCGTTTCCCAGAGTTTCGGAGCAGCCTACTTTGCATTTCCTTTCTGAGAGAAGACAAACGGGCCTAGAGTCCTAGATGAAGCGCTCTGACAGAGGGAGGGTGAGACAGAGAGAGAATGAGGGGGACAGAGAGAGGAAGAGAAGCAGCTAGGATTTCACTCCTACCTCTTTCCTCTGAGCTCTGAATCGGTCCAAAGTGTCTCTCATGGGCTGGAGCGTGGATCAGGTTATACCCCCACTTGTCATCTCCCACCTCCCAACTTTTGACATGCTTATGTTTTATCTTCCAGGGTAGAAATAGAAGACAGATATCAAGGGTGCTCACTGAGGAATGGAGTTGCATAAAGTGCAAAAGTTATAGGGTAGGAAGTTGAACACGCAGAAAGTCCTCTCAGTAACTGTACACTGTTGGACACGTCCGTATTTTGTCACATTTCTGGAGCTCAGCTCGACTGGTGTGTAATCAGGCAGCCTTCCAGACATTCGTCATTGTTGATGTTGTATTCCTGCCGCCTTCATTGCAACAACTCTAATAACTCTAAAAGCCCGGACACACCAAACCAACATCAAAGAACTAGTGGCGACTGTTTTGTTGTTTCATGCCGCCCATGTCTCAGCCAAAAAGTTGCACATGATCACACTGCAAACTATGTTGTGAGAAAAAGTCATATAATTGTGTTAGCCCGAACAAAACTGGAATTTGAAAATAAAGAAAGCCAGAAAGTTACCCATGTTTTCAATGTTTGACAAGCAACCAGTTTGCAGATTGCTGACTTGTTTGGTATGTGACGTAACATTCTTAGTTCTGATCAACCAGTAGAATGTCCAGTAACAACTAGCTGAAAGAGGCATATCGTATGAATCTCATTTTCTTTCATAGTGTCCCATCTATGATGAATTAAGAACACCTTTGATGAAAGAAATGTATGTTCAAAATCCTGAAATGTTTTGGAGTATCAACGTGGTTGTTTACTTTTAATGTTTATAAGGTAGCCAGTTTTATTGCTAAAGCCTGGCATAAACGTCAGGATGGTTTGTTTCGTTAGTATGTTATTGTCAAATGACTACTTTGGTTTCTAGTTGGGCTGGGCATGTTGTTTATGCATGACACAATAAGAAAATTCAATCAATCAATCAATCAAACCAGTCATTTCTGGCTAATTTTTGAGCCACACTTGTTAAGTTTGTCATTGCCTTCTTCTTTTTTAGGTTTTTATATAATTTTCTAGCTTTCCGGTAGTGTTCTTGATGTATTATAATCCAAAAATGACCCTACCCTAACCCAAAGTATGCATGATTTAGTATCAAAACGCTATTTTCTAAAAATGAATTAAATAAAATACCGTCTGTCACCATCCAAGTAGCACTCAAACGTTGCGCAAATTCAGTCTGCACTGAGTTTGACAGACAGACTGAGCAAGTGGGTTAAGAAATAAGACAGCATTAACCACTGGCCTCCATGCTGCTTTCTACTGTTAACTAACCTTGTTTTCTGCATTTATGACATTGAATGTTACACACCAGTTAAAAACAAAATAGTCGGACATACTTTGGTTAATAAATCAATTTCCCCCAGGTGCTTGTATACTGGGACGAGGGCAGTGAAATAGCCTTATTGAGCTATAACTGTAGCTCCACTAACTGTGCATTTAAATGTACTGAATGGAGCACTGGACCAAAAGGAAAGGCCTCTTATATTTCATGTAATTTTACTTTTTTATCGTGAAAATGAACCAGTTTGTTACCGTTTAATGGGTGTCGGGCTGTGGACAGCGAAATGACTGATAATATCACCCACCGTTGTAGTGTTTCCCCTCTTATGCTCAAAACTCTGTCAGACAGAGCTCTATAAAGCAGTTCAACTGTGACGAGTGTTTACTATTTAAAAGCCTGTAATTAAGCCATTTAACCTCCCCCTTTTTTTTCCATCACATTGCACAACCAGAGAGGGGATCCAGGGTACCCAGCGCCCACCTCTGTCACAAGTTGGACCCCATAGTGAGCGATGGCTTTTTAATGGAGGCCTCGCTGCAGAAAAAAAAAAGAAAAAAGAAAAAAGGCCCTCGCTAGTGAAACCAACCCGAGGGAATATTTAAAAGACTGGCAAAAGAGCAGTAATGAATAAGCAGTTCTTCCTGTTTTCTTAAACGTGGAAGCAGCATTGAGTAAAGGTAATTGATCGGAACTAATTAGCGGTCGAGAGATAAATGATGGTTAGGTGCGATGCGGCGCTTTTAATGACACGCTGTGGGGATGGAATGCACTGTGGAGTTAACTCTTCAGTGAGTGGTGGAGGCTGCGAGGCCGCGGTGAAGCTCGGTCATGTGTTTGTGTTTGTGGGTTAATCTCTAAGGCACCTTAGGACTCTTTGGCTGCACCGGAGCGTGTGGAAATAAATCAAGGGAATTTTCCGAAGTGGCTTTTGAGCTGTGTTTGAGCTATACACTTAGTTTCCAAAAGAAAGTTTTGCATTGGAAAAATTGCCGGGGTGTCTGTTTTTCTTGCAGGAACACGGCAGATGCTTTCAGTTTAAATTCACTTGTTGCACGTGAAAGTTTATGACCCTTGCGGTCAGCAGCTTTGACACAGAATCAACGCAACTGGGGTGCAGCTTGTCCATGACCTCTTGCAGCAAGATGTTTCAAGACATAGTTGAACGCCACATCAAAAAACTTCCATAACAGATATAATTTCATGAAGACTCCATTATTATGATTCGCATGGATGAAAGAAAAACAGGAGTGTCTTCTGCTGGAGCTAAATCAGCAGCATAATACAGCCGACTGAAATTAAATCAACAGCAGAGCATTGAGCATGGGATTTTTCTAAACGATGTTCTGTTGGAGTTGCATAACATGAGCTTGCTATTTTCACCTTGTCAAAACACGGCAGGAAGATAAAAAAAAAACAAGATCCAAGTTGTGTCAAAATAACTCAGACGAGCTGATGGATGCACCGATGACTCCTCTCACAGCTGGGGCCGACCTCTGCCTATTCATATTTCTTAGCTCAACCGGTCCCCAGTTCTCTCTCTCTCTTAGCAACATGCTTCCGCTGCTTGGCAATGTTTGTCTCTGGAGATGTCAAGAAAATTCACTTTCATGCATTAACCAGAGGGGAGGCTATGAAAAGAGCTGTCAGGACCTGATAGTTTACCTGTCAGAGAGTTTCCTCTGCTTTTTAATCCTCCTTTATAATTTCTCCTGATGGATGCTTTCATGTGATATTAAATGTGTTGATAAGCCGTTGGTTATTATCATTATTTCGTCGATGGTTTGTGTGCCTCACGTAAGGTCTGCTGTGGATGCTCTCCAAGCAAGATGCAACACTGTGCCAGTGAAGCATTAAGTGTTTAATCTCTCTAATGTTGCACAAAGTTGATTTAACCCTTTGAAACCTTTGATTTCTGTCAAAACAATGGGAAGAAGGCAATGAATGACAAGAGAAAAAATGACCCGAAAAATAGGAAAAAAAGTTAAAGGGCAATAAAATTACCTGATTTTTTTTTTTGAAGAAGAAGGTTAAAGTAAATGTGGAAATGATTAATAAAAATAAAAAATGAATAAAATAATTTTGTAACTTAATTTTAAATATGCAAGTTTATTTATTTATTATAAAATATTTTCCCTAGCTTTTTTCTTATTTCTCTAGACATTTTTCCAAGCTTAAAAAAATACATTTTTAAATCTACTAATTCTCTAAACATTCACTACCATGAATTTTCTCTTGGCTCAAAGGTGTAAATAGTTGAGAAAGGCATCTGTCAGTAGCAGAAAGAAAGTAATGTCGCTCCAGGTTTCAAAGGGTTAACCAGACATAAGGAACTGAATATTATGAAGAGAAGTGCTACTGTTGCTTCATTTCACCGGAACTCGAAACTGCAGCCTTGGATCAAACTTCATCCTTCCTGTTCTTGTTAGGAAATAGAAAGGCCTTGAGGTTGATTGTGATAAATTTCATCTGAAAAAAGGAGTCCTTGCCAGCAATACATCATTGTTAACCTCACTGGGCTTTGGAGCGAGCAGATATTTATGACTTATCTCTCCTTCACATCAGGGAAACTACTCAGAAAAACTGCTGCTAGAACAGCAATGTATTATCCTATCATCCAGAGTAAAATGAAGATATAATAATGTGCACCAAAGAAATGTCTCTGAAGTCATAGTTTGCTAAATAATACTACAAAAAGAGTTCCCAGATCGTCTCAGCTCACCCACATTATGTTGCTGCCATACCAAATGTGGTTTTTACAAACGGGGAAACGGATAATACTGCATGGCTTTAAAGGATCATTCTAATATTGCATGTCTTACTCACTTAACTACAAATTGCATACACTTTACTGCTGACCATGGTAGGGCTGTAGCCAGTCAGTGGAAATCTTGGTCAACTGAAATTCTACCAACTCTTTAACCAGTGTATCCGTCAGTGGGGAAAAATCTGAATGTAATCCCTAGATGAAGTGAATCTGTGTTTATACATGCAAGGTTCAGTCGAAGTCATAGCTCAGTTAGGCCATTTAATTGGGCTACTGTCCTTCTCCCAGTATACAAGCACCAGGGAAAGAAAAGATGTATTGTAAAAAGTCTGACTCAGCCATGGTAAGAGGTAATTTGCCCCCTTTCAGCTAACTGGTATTGGACCGTCATCCGGTTGACCTATGACATTACATAACAAACAAGTTAGCAAGTGCCAAACTTGTTGCATGTTGAACCACATGGATAACCTTTCAGCACTGTACATATTGTACGTACTCTACACTTTACTTGGTACCTTTGTATTGTTTTATTATCTAACCTTCTTCTTCTTTTGTTTTTTTCCGGCTTTCCTCTGCCAATTTATGCTGTTCGACTTCTGGGTCAAATCGTGGCATGCAGATTATGGAGTATGCACAGAGTGCCTAAGCCAGTTCAGGTCAGGTTGAGGCATATACATGAAAGAGCAAATCAACCTCCAATTGCATTGTCTAGATGTGTTAGCCCATCTTCAAAAACTAAGTGACTAACTTAGTTCGATTTCAGTCAGACTAACATGTTAACGTGAATTTTAAAAGTCCAGTTTTAGTTAACAATAATTTGACTTTTTCTAACATCATGTAGACATACTGACTGAGTACTGCAAATTTGGTGTGTTATTTTGGTCAAAGAGAGTTGAAAAATGGTCAGCTTTGGTAAAAAGCTGCGTGAGTGACTGTAACTTCAGAGGTGGGAGTAAGTCACACGTTTGGGTCAAAGGCAAGTCACAAGTCAATGCGAAATTGTGATGATCTGGTCAAATGTTAGCTTTCTTGCTAACTTATCAGCCACTTCGGCAGCGTTTGTTCTTGCGGCACTGCTGCAGAGCTGCCGACTGTTATAACTACTGTATTTCCACAATTAAAACCACATACTCTAAATTATTAATGAAGATGTGCAAGCTCCTGCATTGTCAACAACACGATCCTGTAAACGTTTCACAGTAAAACTCCTTGTGTCAACAACTGAAGGGATTCTGTCAACAGAAACTTTGTTAGAGGGCTTTTATTTTGAAAAAGAAACAGGATAGTTTAATTAAAACAGATAATTTTATATTTCCTCACATCTGTGACAGATAAAGACATTAAAACTGTAGTATAAAGTGGTATAGAGTAAATGTAATTATCAGAAGACCATTTTCACTGTTTATTTTTAAACAGGCTTAAAAAAGCAATACCACTGCTGTGACCCAATAATAGTGATGCACACCAATTAATCTCCCACAGTTCCCAGTGGTGATACACTGCACTTAATCACACATTGTTCCCAAATATTTTCTTTGCGGTGAACTCACTCTGGCTGAGATACAAGCCATACATCTCTGACGGATAGTCGACATTCTCAAGATAAACTTGCCTGGGGAGGCAGATTACTCTCTCCGCACTCAGAGCTCTGTTTTGACTTGTCTGCTTAATTGCTGCGTCAATTAAAATGTTTTGCAGAAACATCATGTGGGCAGGGCCGGGGCCGGGCAGATCGCGAGAGGCTCCGTCTTGTTCACAGCTGTAGATTGCCTGCAGTGTTGATGCAGGGAGAAAGCGAGAGAAAAGGGAGGTTGCCAGGGAGCTAAAGTGGTGAGCAGCCAAAGACAAGCTGTCCAAATCAGATTAACATATTCTTCTGAGATAGTAACTGAGAGGCACCTTTATCAAGATGTAAATGCAGAGTGAGATAAAGTTTAGCTGGAAGTGTTGTTGATGGACAAACTGTAGATATACTATTAGAAAGTAAGAAGCTCACTAAGTAAGATGGACTTTTTAGGAAATTGTCACAATTTTTTGGCAAATTGATAATGAAATGAACGGATAAAGTCACTTAAACCCAGTCACCTTTACAAATCTAAGCCTGCTTATTGAAAATGGTGGGAAAGTTGTTGCCATGGCTTTATTATTTTGCATCAGTGGGGCCAAGGATAACATGCCGTATTAACTGCTCACACATTGGAGCAGAGTTTTGTTCTGTTTGTCAAAGGGTAAATAAAAAAATATCAGCGTTATCTTGTGGGACAAGAAGGACTCGACCCATGATGCTTTTCATACCTTTATTAATGATTAATTGTGGAGTGCCGCAGGGCCATAAAACAGTGTGAGAATGAGGCATTTTCCTCCATGGTGGAGTGGGCAGGATTACTTAACCCTTTGAAACTGGGATTGACACCAGTCTTCTCCTGCTGCATTCAGACGCCCGTCACAAGCTATTTAACCCTTGGAAACTTTAGCAAATTGGTTGAATGTCTTCCAAAAACACGAGGGAAATGGCAAAGAACAATTTGCCATGAAATATCCCTTAAATTGCAAGAAATCGGTAAAATTGTGACAACAAATGACCTGAAAACTGCCAAGGCATCCCTGATGCCTAGGCAATTTTAGAAACTTGTTCAACTTTTGAATGCCATTCACACTAATTAAACACATTCCCACCTTTCCAGCTATTCCTACCTCCACCTTCTTCTTACACATAGCATTGCAGTGTAGCGTCAGCTTTTCAATAAGCTTTAAAATATTCCACATCTTATTTTAACACCATTGATACTATTTGACTTTTCATAAAATTCAAACCAATTAAATTATTCCCATTATTCGAAAAATTCCAACAACTCCTACCATCTTCAACCTCTAAGCCTAACCCTATCATCAGCTTTTCAACATGCAGCATTCACACCTACAGTTTCTTCTGAAATGGCACTTTCTAGTTGCATTTCCTATTTATTAACACTTTCGTATGTATATTTTTTGTATGTGGAATGTTGTCTTTCCTGGCTGCAGCCTGGGTGAAAAGCTGAAGACAAATTTCCCACTTTGTGGGACATTAGTAAATCTTGATCTTGACATTGCACCATCCTCTAGCTACACACTACGTTGGTCAGTAAGCACACATTCCTGGCATATTCTACCATTAACCTCATGACATTGAAGAAGGGGGATAATATGAAGACCACCTCAGTGGATAACTGTTCACCATTAGATTATTTTAGTATTATTAAACACTCTGCAGTGTTTTGGTGACTAATACACCTTCAAACTCATAGATCTATTACTCAGACTGCTCTTCCTGGATCATATTTAATCCTTTCCACACTTGTAGCAACACGTCCCAACCAACAGAGACCCTTGTCTTTTTTTTGTAACACCGTGATATTTTTGGACTGAACGCCCACTAAGGTGTAGTTCCAAAGAAGAGCCCTCAAGGTCCATCAAAGCAGAACATTGCCCCAAACTGGGATAAAGTAGAGATAACTGCAATTATCTCTGCTACACTTTCTTCTTAGTGCAAAAACTTTTGGGCCTGAGATTCCTCCTCCCCATGGTTTCTTGTCTGCACCATCTAGGAATTCGCTCCGAACAAAAGCTGGATTTTAGCCACTTTGCAATCTATACTTCCGACCTCTCCCGTAGCTCATTACCTGCTGCCAGCGCTGCTGGAGAGGAGGGCTGCAGGGTCACAGAGTAGGATATCCTGCCTGTCAGTCAAACGTCAGGGCTGTCAGGTGTGTCTCGCTGTTGCACATTTAAACCGAAGTGGGGGAAGACGGACTAGTCATTAAAATCTCGCAGGGAGGCCGAGTTTTGATTTTTGCCAAAGCTCAGTATATTTCCTCAGCTGTCAAGCTGTCTTTATGTCGGCTGCCATGTGTGGATGTCACCTCAGGCACCACTGAGTCCAGAGAGGCAGGTTTCCTCTGGGTTAATGAGGAAGAGGGATGAAGATGGGGGGACAGCAATGGGGAGTTGTCGGGTAGATCTTCTTTTCTAAAATTGTTCTCTCATTGTAGACCCGTGCTGACCCCGGGCCATATGGGATTAATAGTGTGACCAGGGCGTGGCTGTAGAGGAATTAAATGAAGAGTTTCTGCACATACAGTAGATACACCACAGGATTTTAGAGTGATTTTTAGGGAAATTCATGCCGGGCAAGACCACTCCTCTCAGTGCTGTGAACCTGAAGGTAAATGCTACTAAAAATGAAAGAAAGATGTAAATGGACTGTAATTTTGGTTTAACCCACATTTTTGGCTAGGCAGCAATGATGGAAACAATAAGCTGATAACAGTAAAAAAAAGAAAGAAGGAAGGAATCACGTTGGGGCATTGGATTGGTCACAAAACACAGGACTTTCCCCAGGAGGCCCTGGTCAAAAACTGTGTGAGGGTGTGTCCTCACCATGTTTCTTTTCCTAAACCGAACCGCAATAACTTCATGTGCCTAAACCTATTCTCATAACTTTATGTCATTAACAGCGTTAGATAACTTGTGTTTGTTTTGTTTTTCTTTTAAATGTCTCACCTGGTATTATTCTCTATCCCCTCTCTTAAGTCAGATGCTTTTGCAGGTCTGTGAATGCAGTGTAGCTGCTGCTGCAAGTGAATTCAAACTTTTAGACTCAGCACAATGGGTGGTTAAGTTTCACTTTCAGCACGCCTGTTCTGCTGCTCCGTTTGTGCCCAGAGTGCGCTCTGCTCTTCAAGAGTGTGGTGCAACAGATAGATAGATAGATAGATAGATAGATAGAAGGATAGACACAGTTCTCTGACAAAAATGCTTTCTACCTGTAATCCCAGCAGCACTGGCCAATAGGGAAAGCAGGCAGGGACGTGTATTGCAGAACAGTGAACTTGTTTGCTCCATTTCAACTTTTCATTGACTTTCCTCCTCCCGTCTGCCCTCTTCTCAACTCCCACTTGCTGTGTTCTGCTGTCATGCCAGCCTAAGAAGTTATAAATGACTGGATTTTAGAACCTTTCATGGGTTTGCGTAGGAGAGTCCCTTTGTAAGCTTCAAATGTTTGGGGTCAAAGCAAGGCTATCATACACCCAGAAGAATTATGGATGTGTGAAGTGCGAGTTTGTTATTGAAATGATAAAAGGAAGTCCTAGAGGGATAGTATATCATACCACTCAAGAAGACAACAGAATGGTGGTTAGCGGGAGTGTGGATCTGTCAAATAAGAAGGTTCAGAAAGATACATACAAGTTTTTTGGGGTTTTTTTTCCACCTGGTTGTGGTGCAGCACCGCTGGAAAGCGCCAGCACTGACCTCTAAGTGCACTCAGTCTCTCGGAGAGATTGCAGCCTGTGACAGACCATGATGCCGTCCCATTAGCTGAGATAAGGCAGGCAGGGATTGAGAAGCTCAGATCAATGAGTCATTATGGGGAGTGCAGCGCTCCGGCCGCAAGCGCTGTCAGAGCGGGATGCTTATAGTCGTGGCTTAGCGGCAGTGCAGCCCAACAATCCCTCAGCTGCTCCTCACCGACCTGCAGCGAGGCCAGGATTTTCCCCGGATTAACGCTTGATTCCATGTCAAATATGCTAGCCAGGAATGATGAGACAGGGCATCAACCTTTTCACCTGACACTTTTCAGATTGCCACAGCAGCCAGGAGGTTTCTTACCTTGACATGTTTACTTTAATTCCCATCTATGGATTCGGCTTCTCTCATAGTCTCAAGTGATCTCTGGTATGAAGAGATGATTGAGCTTCAATTAAAAAAAAAACTGATAAAAAAGAAAAATGAGTAGTTTTTTTCACTGTAAAAAGGTAATATATCAAGAGTAGCACATCAAGAATATTTGTGGTAATCTCTCTTTGCACACTGTGAGTGTTCTCAGTTCAAATTTCAATCACGAAGTTGGTCTGTGAAGTACAAATGATGTTTAAAACAGACAGATTGGCTAATAATTTTACCATCTTCTTCTTATCTGAGCATAGAGCAAAACCATGATGTTTTTCTTCCTAAACCTAACCATTAGCTTCTGTCGTCTATATCTAACCACCTAACCATGTGCTTTTGTTGATGTTCCACCATTGGCTGGCATGTGCTTTTGTTGACATCAAGGTGTTAGTTGCAGCATCCTGAAACCTTAACAACAGATGCAGAATGATACTTAGAGCAAGAATGTAGATGCAGAAGTCCACTGACAAAGTGGCAATATGTGGTAACTTGGGATTACAAGGTGTGGTAATATGAAAACTTTGATCAGTTTTTATTGGCCCTCTTGTGTGACATACACTTTACTGATTTTCAAGGGCTTAAAAAAATGATATGTATTTCACCCAATTTCTGCGAACTGCAATTATTCTGTACCCCCAGTTGGAGTAAAAAGGTGGTGGAGCATTGTTCTGTTGCACTCTGGCAGCAATACACCCCTGGTGACGAAGGTGTAGTATAAGCAGAAGTTACACCTGCAAACATTTAGCTTTCAGTGTTAGTGACTCACATTTTAGGGCATTATAGAGTGTTGATCTTGTAGACAATAAATGTTTGGGTGCACTGAAATTTTAACGGTGGAACTATTTGAAGCAGTCCTCCTAATAGACACACACACAAAAAATAATCCTTTCTAATCCTTTGATATGAAATTGTCTATTTCATACTGTAAGAGATACTTTTCAGTGTTATATCCTGCCTGCCTTTTTGGGAAATGTTCACTTTTCTGTAATACAGAAGTGTTTGAAATGTCCCTTATTTTTATAATGAATATGGTTAAACCCTTAACAACCTGGATTGACATCAGTTTTGTTGTGTCTCATTCAGACACCTTTCACAAGCATTTATATCTCTGAAACCAGAGAAAATTTGTTTAATTTCTCTTGAAAATATGGGACACTTGGCAAGGAATTCCAGGCAAACTGTAAAAAATCCATTGATTAACATGGAAATTAGCTGTGGGGAGATTATTAGATATTATCTTACGGTCATTTTTGTTTCTTTTTTTGTTGTTGTTTTTACTACTACTACTACTACTACTACTACTTCTACTTTTTCTTTCTTGCTTTCTTTATTCTTTTTTTTTATTTAATCAGGCCAATTCTCGCAGGTTTCAGTGGGTTAACAAAGTTTTCAGAAGGCAAAATATTACCTCAGTTCCCAAGCAGGAGGATTGTGTGTGTCTCTCACACTTGCGTTACTGCCTGTTCACAATAAATGGAAAGAAACGTGTCCTTAGGCATTTGCGTTTTTTTTCCACTGTACCAAACTCCCACTAACCCATGACTATTGTGTACTGTTATACCCCTAACTGAGACCTCTCCCTCATCCCACCCTCCTGCAGGCTGTCCATTTAAAATCTTCCCTGAGGCTCAGTGCTCCCTAATAGCCACTCCACTGTGTTACTCTCTGACTACATTTTGGCTGATATTGATCAAACTTGAAAGGGGAGCCCTTAAGTGAATGTGTAAAAAGTCCTGCTAATCAATGATTGACAGTTGGTATTTCGCTCGTCAAGGTCACTTTGCCAATTTCAGTGCGTGGAAGAGCTGCAGGGCAGTCAAGTGATGAGTGAGAGGGTTTGTTTTGTCTCTTCAGATTTTTCTGTAGCAGAGGGAGGTCGAACTTAGAGAAGGACTTTCAATCATAGTGGTACTTCAGCTCCAAGAGCAGGACAGAGTGCGGCTGAAAGGAGAAACAAGCAAAATCGATCTTTGTGCCACTAGCATATCTGCACCCAGCTACACACATAATGCAGTCAGCCAGAACAGCTACAGCTAATTCAGCTGGGACACAACCGCAATACTGTTTTTGTGCATTTCAGAATGAGTAAATCACATTTTGTGTGTTATTTCTCTGCCATTTGATTCCTGTAATATATACACATTCTTCCCTGTCTTTGGAGCTCAGCCAAGACAACCTGTGGAGTGACACATTGACTGCTCATTACTGTTTAACGTGTTCAGTGTTTCCTCTACACTCATTTAGGAGTGGCGGCCCGCCACTCCTAAATCCTACCCGCCACTCCTTCAAATGTCGTTTTTTCTTCTGGTTGTTTTTTTTTTTTTTAAATTGCAAATACACCACCGCCGCATCACAGCACAGTCCTGCACTGCGTTGGGTGTCGCGAGTGCTGAGGCAGATAACTACTACTCTTTGGGGTAGACACCACCCCCCCCCCCCCCCACCCCCCCCGGGGGGGCTTGAGTGTCGGCTTGAAAATAGCGTGCAACTTACCGGAGAAAAGGTAGACTTATTAGCTTAAGAAAATTTATAATAGATTTCATTAGTTAAATAAACATTCGCAAAATGTTGATGGCCAGCTAAAGTTACGTAGCTTAAGTTAATTAATTGATAGCATTAAGCGATATACACGCCATGATGTAACTGCTGACTGCATTTTCAGATGAGCTTGTTCAAATATTTTCCAAAGAAGAGAAAGACACCTGATGAGGATGGCGCTAGTCAGGTATCATTAGCCTTTTTACTGACTCAAATTATGATGGTTAGGTAAAAAATTATGTTCACACTTGTAATCAAATGTGACGTGAGTGTAAATTATCTAACGTTAATGTTTTATGTAATCGTATAAGACAAATAACAGACAGGGAGGAGCAGTGCAACAAAGTGAAGGAGAGCAGAGTACAGGAGGGGGAGTGCCGAGTGAAGGAGCAGGAGAGCAAAGTGATGGTGCAGGAGAGAGAGATGAGAGTAGAGGAGAAAAACATAAAGGGAAACACAGGCTATCAGGCTGGGACCCTAAATGGGTTGAAAAAAAAAAAAAAAAATTATTGTTTCTATTTGTAGGTGAAGACTGACTTGAGAAACAGGCTGCAGGGGGATCACCTTGCAGCATGTATGCTGCTGAGCATCAACGGGCCACCTCTTGGGGAATTTCCGTACAACAGAGCCTTAGAGCTGTTCTACAAAAAACCAAGAAAAATCCATTGTTCTGAGCCTGGGTGCAAACTTTGCCACTGATTACAGCCCCATCAAGAAATTATTATTTATTGTTTTTATTATTTTATTGTTGAATTTTTGTTATTATTTTTTATTTTTACATTCAGCCTTTCAAAAGCGTCATTTGTTTACACCGCCACGGCTCCCCGGAGACCCCTCCCCCGCTGCTGAAAAAAATCCTAGAGGAAACACTGGTGTTTGTACCTGAAGTCACTAAATACATTTTGACATGCACATTTCCTCTCAATGTGTTTAAATAAAATCTGGTGACTAAATGAGGTCTAGGAAGAGAAAAGTAAGACCCATCAAGTTCACCGCTTGTGAAATTTTGCTGGTGTGGACAGGTAACAGTTTTGTTCCTAAAGTCCCACCTCTTTTTATTTTTTTGATTTATACTTTTTGGCTGCAACCCAGTTGCAAGAAAAAAATGTAGGCGTTGCACATTTTTGCAAACCATAAATATGTTACATTTATACATTTCATACGTATCAGATCAAGGTTTCTAAAGTGACATACTATATGATCTGACTTTGTCACTGAGAGATGGAGGGGACGGTGGATGGTGTGAACGATGCCTGCCGAGCTGCAGACCACTCTTTAAGACTATCAAACGACAAAACCGGTTAGTGAGTCATCACTGTGTTTCCAGAAGCTTTTAAGGCACCAAACTTGTGTGATTTATTGTGATCCATAACTATGTGGCACATAAAGCTGTTGTTTTTACTGAGACATCACTACTTTTCCAGTGGGGACACTGTCTCCAAAACTGGTTATTTTAAGCCAAAACATGATCTTTTCCTAACCATAACCAAGTGATTTTGTGTCTAAGCCCTAACCATGGGCTGCTGTTTTTCCACAATATAGTAGCATGAAAAATGTTTTTGTTTTTTTTTTGGTTTTTTTACAGAGAAAGTACTGCATTTCCTGCCAAGATAGTGGCATGGAAAACAGTTGTTTTTAGCAAGGAAATTGCTGCTTTTCCAGTGAGGACTGAACCTAAAGTCACAATGCTGTGTTTTTCTAGTGGTGATAGTAGTACAAAAAGCATTTTTGTTTTTGTTTTTGTTTGCTTGTTTTTTCACGGAGAAAGGATAGTGGCGTGAAAATCTGTTGTTTTTTACAGGGACATTTCTGCTTTTCCAGTGGGGATTGTGCCCCCAAAACTGTTTTTTAAAGCGAAAGTGTGATCTGTTACTAACTATTACCAAGTAGTTTTTGTGCCTAAATGTGCACACCTGTTGCTGTGTTTCCAGTGGGGATAGTAGCAAGAAAAGAGGATGTTTTTTTTACCGAGACATAGCTGCATTTCCTGCCAAGATAGTTGCACAAAAAGAGAGAAATTGCTGTGTTTCCAGAGTAGATATATGCCTCCAAAACTGGGTATTATAAGCCAAAACTTTATCATTTCCTAACCATAACCAAATGGGTTTTATGCCTTAATCTAACTACCCATTAACCACAGTGATGTTGAAATATAAAGTTCCAATATGTTTGCATATCACACTAACATTTTTTCTGGCAATGGTGTGGTTGGATGGGAATTTGAGAAAACAGGAAAAGCCTCCCCTGATTTAGAAAGCATATTGCCCGAGTTGGGAAAGAAATAAAGTGTTTATGGTGGGGGTTTAAAGAGGCCATACTGAGGGGGTTTGAGGGAAGAGAACGAGGATGCTTTGACTGTGTGTCTTTTTTTTTTCTCTCTCTCTCTCTCTCTGAGGGCCGAGATTTTTGGTCAGCATTGCCAAAGCAAACTCCTCCGTGTTCCACCTCATAGGAACCAATATGATCCTTTCACACGCGTCTTGCTTTCTGTACCTTCCATTTGGATATAACTCATTTCTGCTTGCTGGTTTTTGCATGTGTAGAGGAACTGGACACTTTCAATATGTATCCATTAAGGTATTGTTGCATCTCATGATTACATTTTGCCTCCAGCTGCATGCATGTCTAAACCATCACGAGTCACACTTGTCATGTGCCAGGTGCTTAACTTGCATGTGTACTTGTGCATGCTATGCGTATTATCTGTACGTGTGTGTGTGTGAGAAACAGAGGGATGAGGTCTCTCTCTCTCACCCACTTTGTCTGCTTCTGTTTGTCCATCTCCTGCAGTTATCGGGCTGGTTGTATCACCCTGTTAGCTGCGGGGAGATTACCAGTGACAAACTGGGATGGCTAAATCGGCTTGGTAAACTCACTGACCCTGCAAACCACCACCACCCCCTGCCTCACTATCTCCTTAACACCACCTTACATGGGCATAGAGCGTGGACTGCCAAAATAACAGTCTTAGCACAGATAATGCTTGGAGGAACTATCGAGGTGAAGATGGAATTTAAAAGATGAACGCTTCAAAAAAACATCCAATGTAATGCAATCATTGTGCAAATTACTGTGTCGATTAGAGGAAATGAATCGGACTTTGGACAATCAAGGGTTAAGGTTATGGACAACCTGCAGGTATTAATATGTAAATGCTCCAAAACTCTTGATTGTACTTTTAATGTCTTTACATCAACCATAATAGAACCTCTAAAAAGACCCAGAAACATTAATTGGTCAGTTGGGGACAACCTCTCCCAGTAGATTGACTCCTCACGTCTTAAGGGAGCCTATTATCTTGTTCTGACTCCGAAAGAGGATAAGAGTGCAGAGCCTTAGAAGGCCCTTTAAAACGACCGCAATACGGACAGCAGGCTTATGGGAGAGAGCAAGATGGAGTCAATGACTTTTGCTCTTCGTTGTGTTGTAACCTCTGAGCAGGTCTCATGTCTAGCAGAACCATGCTGGTTCAGAAGGGGAACGGTTATGCCTGAGCAGGTCTAGTTTGGACAATGTGTCGCAAATAAAATGTGTTTATAGCAGTTCCAAACAGCCACATTGGTGGGTAGAGTTACAGTATTTCCACCAATGTGGACAACACTGGAAGAAGTGTTGTCTTGTACCCTTGTGCCCATTTTCCAACAAAATCAGTTGGCACAATAGATGCAGTTTTGTTTTTTTTTTTGTTGTTTTTTTTTATTGTAGGCTAATCCACTAACAAGACAATAAGACTTAACAGGTTGGTGAAGATTCTCAGTCATCCAGGACATAGTAATTCTGTGTACTATATTGTAAGCAACTGGACTTGCTTGAGTTCCTTGAGGACGTTTCATCTTTCATACGAGGGGCTTCTTCAGTTTTCAATGAACTGAAGAAGTCTCTTGGATAAGAGGTGAAATGTCTTCAAGCCTGCCTAAGATATAAACAACAGGAATCCTTTCCCATTGCCAGTAGAAAAGTATTACTTTGTGTTTTTTTTACTGGTGTGTCACATTCCATGTGAGCATACATGCCGAAAAACAAGTTAGCAAATAAGAGAAAGCAGCATGGAGGCCAGTGAAAATGTTACAATAGTTACTTCTCTTTTATATCTGTTAGTTATTCGGTCTCCTTGAACATGGTGTAGACTAATTTGGAACCATGTTCAAGCACTGCTTGAGTCGACATTGATGGAATTTGTAGCGGCATGTAATTTCATTGCGCCACAAAAGAAAAGTTAGCGTCCACTCAAGTGTCATGTTTCAATCACTGCCAATCGGAGACAATAAACAGCCTGCAGCATTTTTTGTCCCAGGAATTAGACATGCACCAATACCATATTTCCTTTCCCCATACCGATTCCAGTACATGAACTGCTTGCTACTATTGTTTTATTGTATGGTTTAGGTTAAACCTTACCATAGTACCATAGAAATGACCAAGCTGCTGACCGCTAACATCCCACTATTTACAGGAATTCTTCGTTGCTGATCTAAAACAGAAGTTGCCAGTAGCTGCACAGCACAACTTGCTGTGTAGGTTAAGAATAGTAATAACTGATATCCGGGAAAACTGCTCTTTTATCTAGGTATGAAACTACTTTAAAGTTTATTAATAAACTACATTGTAATAGATAGGTGCATAGATTAGACTGTACTTGTCAGTAACAATCGAAACGACTAGCCAATTGTTACCTTTTCAGCTATAGACAAAAGCCAGATATTAGTGGGTGTTGGTGGGGTTTTCTGTGCAGTGGGAAAGGAGCTATAGAGATGCAGACCATTTTAGGCTTCCCCTTGGCTAACAAACCCAGCGAGGCAAAAAGTTGTTTATAAAAGACTAATCGCTTTCATTTCAGATGAGCGCCCTTTGAATAGAGAACATAATTGATGAGGCAAAATGTGATGACGCTGCTGACATACACGTGGAAAAATGGGATTTGTCCTCTAATCCCACTTCCTGTCCCCAGGGCCTGGGAATCAGGGGTGCATCGGAACTCAACTGATCGCATGCTTCTGTTCAAACAACAGGATTGACATCCCATTAGCCTCCTGCGTCTGTCAGCATCTTCATACGAATGATAATAGGCCGTAGATCCATGGCAAATAAAATGGTAAAGGCTTCCATGGCCCAACCCAAAATTTCTCCTTCACCCTGCAGCCCACCCTCCTAAGGGACAGGAAGATGAGCGCTGAGGTGGCACCACATGCACTTACACAGGAATGAAGGAGCAGCGGGAGCCTGGTGGGAGGAAGAGACCTGGAGCAAAGCCACAATGGCTGCTGTCACAATCTATCCTGCCTTCCTGACATTCTCAGGAAGAGGCTAGAACAACTGGCCTCCCACACTGTGACCCCACACTGCTTCAACAAATAAGGCATTCATAACCACAGGGCATGATAGTGGGGCACCGGTGTCACATACATTAGGTGGCTATATCCTGTGTGTGTTCAATTGTAAATCTCCCAGTGGCCTGTCAGGACGCACCTGAGACACACAGAAACATATTGTCGCATTGAGACAGTTTTCCCACTGGTGGATGGACGGATTAAAGCCAAGAAAGTCTTTTTCTTTGAATTCACTTTTGCTGCATTGAAGTAAATAAAGACTTATTTGAATCGAAACTACTTGGGCTGCAGAGGATGCAGACTTCACCAAAGAACAGCACGGAAAAACTGTTGACATGAAGTTAATAACATGAAAGAAAATTGAAAACCTCAGCAGGAAGTAAGCCCGTGGCAGCGTAAACTTGCCGTTTTGATGCCTTTTGATGCAATTTGTTGTGTCTGGCAGTTGATATTAACATAAGATATTCTCTGTCACAGCAGAAATGTCACAAAGATCAACATTTAATCATGTTTATGAGAGACGGTGTCATTCATGATGAAAAGTAAATATTTTTTCCGCAGAAACCCCCCCAAGGAGATTCTTACAAAAGTGACAGATCCACTGTAGATGCAGCTATTGCAAAATCACATTGTTGCTGAACTCGGACAACAGATTTCGGAAGTTTGGATAGAACTAAACTTGGAGGATGAATTTGTGGCATTAAGAGCTAGGGATGTACCGCTTTATCAACCAATCATCGCTATCGACTGATATTCACCTTGTTGACTGCCATTGGCCTATTAGCAAGATGACATTCACTGATGGCGCTGACCGTGTTACATCAGTGTCACACAGGCTAAAAAGCTGGACTCATGGCTAACCGTGTTTCATTGTCCCAGCAACATCAGAAGGCATGTTTGGAAGGAACTGAGATCTTTCCTGGGATGCCTTCAGGACACAAGGATGCAGTAATTTGCTATCAACCCATCAAGGGTTGATACTCCCCATTTTTTCCATGATAATGCTACAAGACAAGAAACAGATCTGTGCTGAAATGTGTATATATATATATATCAGCCCCAGTTACAATATGTGCATACCTCCTGGTTTCCTGAGTCCATTTAGCATGGTAAATCCATTTCAAAGCTGATTTAGTACAGAAGCCCATATTTATTTATTTTTTATTTTATTTTTTCCCTCTGTCTATTCAGGGTTTTTTTGTACAGTACAGCATGGCACCGTTTTAGTAACTTTTTTCCCCAACATTCCCCAACATATAAAGTTTAAGACCTCTCCGTCTTCACTAGCTTTAACATTTTACAGAGAGAGATCTGTCTTCATTACACCAAGGCCGTTCTGGTCTGAGCATTTGTCCTAGCTGCACACATCCTCTGGATCCAGACAGTAGGGCCAGAGACGGTAGAGTATGTCTGTGCTTCTGAGTGAGTCCACTATGTGGGGATTACAGTCTGACATGAGGCTGAGACATGCCAGGTTAAGATAAGAAAGGCTAAAGGTACCAGAGCTCTCTCAGTCAGGTCTTTATGTCTTTGCTGCTTCTGCTTCAAAGTTCTCCTGCTAATTCTGCAGTGCTGTTCTTTTGTTCCTCTGATACAAACACTTGAGTGCATGCTTGCCTGTTACCTCCGCTGGCTTCTGTACTAAATCAGCTTTGAAATGGATTTACCATGCTAAATGGACTCAGGAAACCAGGAGGTATGCACATATTGTAACTGGGGCTGGACAGACACCATATACTAGTGATTCATTGGTTCACGGGGTGTAGTAATTCACATGTGGATCTCCACTGAGCTGGAACTCAGAGCTGGGAAGTGTTAGAGTGATGGCAGAGAGGTTGCAACCCAGAGCCCAGTGAGTCATGCTCAACATACACTTTCTTTCTCTGTCTTTCTTTCCTTTACTGTGGTTGAACACAGGCTCATTGCCATTCTGGACAGGCCATCCAGTAATGCCACTTTACCCCCAGGCAATCCCTGTTTCCTGATTCCACTCAGGCTGAGGAGAGATAACCCTGACCCTGAGCTAATCCCAGATTAAACCAGAACATAAAGCGACTGCCACTGCTGCCCAGTGACCTCTGGCCCCCTCACGTCTCCTGGCTCGCGCTGCAGGAGCCCCGCTGACCAGCGCTTGTGAAAGCAGGTTTTGTCCCAGCTCCGGTTAGGGCATTTGTACCATTTAAAATCAACTAAGAGCTCAGATTGCTTTAGATGGAGGCAGTAATATTTTGGTAGTCTTCTGTGACTGAAAAATGCAACTGATCAGGCAGTTCTCATGCACTGTTTGCAAATGTATGTACAAAAGTAATGCTCCATAATTTGTATACAACCCATGTAATTATGAGTGAGTATTTCCTCCATATCCCCATTAATCATGAGAGATCATGTGAACAATGTGCTGATGGGAGTAAAGACAGAAGCTGTCTTTGTAAGGAGGCAGGTTGGGGTGACAGAAGGGTTACAGAACACAGGACTTTGCGACACAGGTTCTTCCCTTGGAAACCAGTGCTCAGAGCGATGTGAAACCAAGTCAACTTTGAGTTATTTCAAGGTATATTGTTGTTTCTTTTCCTGGACCTATGTAACTTTACTTGCCTAAGCCCAAGATACAAAGCTTTACTTTCCTAAACGTAACATACATATGCAACTTGCATTAAGTATGTGACATCATTTGTTGGGCGCAAATTCTTCATTATGAACTTTTGTTGGACTGATTAGCAAAAACAGTCTGTATGTAGAGGTTGCAGAAGGATTGAAGGAACTGACGTGGGATTGGAACAAGAGCAAGATGTGTCACTGCCAAGCTGGAGACTGTTAATAAAACACATGTCAGTAAAAACAGAGCCATGTTTGTGCAGATGTGTGCGATTAGATCAAGACTCTCATGGGAGGATCTCCTTCCTTACTACTTCTCCGAATTTCACATCCTCCTCAGCTGGGTCTCCACCTTTATACTTTTTTGCTGGATGGAGGGAGAAAGGTGTTCATTTGTTTGGAGGGAAGTCCAGCAGTGCATGTTATTGGATTTACAAGATTGAAAAGAAGAGACAGCGATGGTATGTGTGATTAAAATTTTGGTCCTAGATTCGTCATTGCCTCTCCTTCAACTGATTCTGTACCAGAGAACATCTGTCTGCTGTTACAAGAGTTTACATGAAAATGGAGACAAACCTGTACCTCCTCCCCACACCCACCCCCGGCCCCTCACCCTCTCCGCCTGTCCATCAGCGCCCTGGGTTTGGCAGGCAGAAGGAGAGAGGCTTAGGTGATGGGAGCCAGAGACCCTGTGATAAGGCCATTTCTCCGCATGAGAGCTCATCAGAGCTGACAGTGAATACAAATTGGTGCCATTAGCGAAGGGGGTGGGGGTGGACAGAGGAGGGGCGGGGCATTACAGTGGCTCCTAATTATAGAGTGGGTAAGCTCCCCCAGGTCGGTGGGGGAGTGGCGGGGCGCAGGGGTGCGGTGGTAACGAGGTGGCGACGGTGGTAAACAGTGAGGTGTCACGTCTCACAGTGCATCACGCTGCAACTCGAGGATAATGTCAGGTCAGGAGTGATGGTTAATGATGTGTAATAAAGGAGTGCTTTTAGTGTATGTCCATTGTGACGGATCACATTCAACATGTGTTGAGACAAGAGAGGGTCACATCTTTTCCCTGGTGAGGGTGCCCACAGCAACGGAACACAAACACTGTGCTGTGAATAGCCAAGGAGCTTGACTTTATTGTGGTTGAAAAGCTGGTCAAGATCATATTTGATCATAATTCTGTTTCTGGGATTAATTTCATGCTGTCACCACACCCTAAAAAATTAAATTTGGGGCTGGTATTTAAAGTCATACAAATACAGTTTATCACAGATATGCAATAAAATATGTGCCCCCCTACCCACCCGCCCAATGTTTCTGCTGCAACAGAGCCCCATCACCAGTGAACCATTCAGCAAAGAGAGTAACATCAGTTGCACAGAAAATGACAAGTAAATATAAACAAATTCAATTTGACAATAATAGGAGCAACATCAGTTTTCTAGTCCCGCTTTCAGATGCCCGTCACAAGTAGTTAACCCTTTGAACACTCAGCAAATTACTGCAGTTTCTCTCAGAAACATGGGAAAAAGGCAATAAATAACTTAGAAAGAAATGTTCCATAAATTGGAAGAAATTGGAAGATTTAGATTTTTTTTTAAAGCTAGGAGAAATATATCTAGTGAAAAAGAGAAAAAGCTAGGTAAACAACAATATTTATTATTATTATCACAATTAAATATTTTGAAATTATTTTACAAAATTATTATATTTTTTTACATTGTTTTTGCTAAATTCCAGGTAACTTACTTTAACTTTTTACTAATTTCTTGCTCATTTGAAGGTCATTTTTTCTTCCGTTGATAAATGCCTACTTCCCATTCACCCAAAGAAATCAAGGGTTTCAAATGGTTAAATTAAGTCAGATAATGACTAGTAATGATGCAATACCGCTCTTGGTGTCTGTGTTTTGATCATTTCAGTTTGAAGTGAGATGACAGGGAGCCGAGGTGCTTGTGTTGATGCTTAATGCGTACAGGGCCGCTGTTTGTACAGGCATGCTGTTATGTCTGTGTTTTCTCTCCTAGCAGCAAGCTGCAGAGCCTGTCTCTCCACCGAGATGTCGACACACACACTCACACTCACACAGAGGGTTCAGCGAAGCTTGACCACGTCACTGAGAGCACATCAAAAAACATTACCATTCCTTTGTGTTCCCGGCTCTCTGGCATTACCAGTGGGTCAGATCGTATCTCCGCATCACATGCCCGTGCATATTTGTTATCTGCTGAATGACGCGCCCTATCTGATGTGACACAGTGGCCGAGCCTCTGACCGCTTTTATTATCCTCCGTCTCACAGAGTGACTAAGCCGAGGCGAGCAGCTGCTGCGTTCACATGCTGTTATCGTTCCTTTTCATTTAGCAGCACAGCTAACCTCATACCCACTCTGCAGTAATCACACAGGCATTCTTTAACAACTGTGTCACTTCTCTGCTGGCTTTGAAGCATGCAGCTTACACAAACCCAAATAACTCATGTAAATGTTTGACATGAGGACAGGCGGTGTTGAAAGGAGACGTTGAAGGAGAGTGAAGGAAGGCACTGTGGGCCCAGAGAGCTGCTGATTACAAGTGACTCTGCTAACAAGATAGCAGCGCAGGTGCCAGTTCAACGGCCACACACTTGTCCATATGCAGAGGAGGGCTCTTTAATCTCCATCTTCATGTTTGTGAGCTCAGTGATTGCCCCTATATCAGGCACTTCCTTATCCTGCAAATACAGGAAATCACTGTGAGAAAGTTTTGCAAGATGAAGATAAGAGAGAGAATCACAGCTGCTCTCAGATACAGGCGTCTGGATTTAAGCCAACTGTACTTTTACTGTGTAAATTCAGTAAAATCTCAGAATTTTTAGAATAAACAGACTCAAAACAACTCACCTTAAAACGCAATGTCACATTTTGGATTGCAAAATGAGATGCCTAGTAGTTTGCAAGAAGTTAAGGATAAAATATTACATTATGAAATAACAATGTGAAGTTAACTAAGAGGAAAGGAGTGCAAAGGACTTATACAAAGTCCTCCCCTTCAAATCAACAAGTCTGTGAAACCTTGTAAATCAAAAAGCAGAACCAAAAAAAAAAAAAAAATCAGAACAAAATAACATCCTAAAGTTTAAAAAATGGAGCCATAAGAAATAAGAAATAGAAAAGAAGAAAATTTAAATTTAAATGTGCAGGAGTTGCAGTAGATACAGTCAATTATTTTTTCTTTTTTTTAAAAGATATTTTTGGGGGCTTTTTTGGGCCTTTAATGGACAGGACAGAGTAAGTGTGAAAGGGGGAGAGAGAGGGAAGGACATGCAACAAAGGGTGGAGGCCAGAATCAGACTCACGACCATTGCGGCGAGGACACAGCCTCTGTACATGGGGCAGCCACTCCACCAACTGAGCTACTGGGCACCACGATACAGTCAGTTCTATATAGATAAAAGATACTTTTTAAAACGAGTTTTAAAGTGATTAAGGAAAATGACGACTTCAAGGTTTTACTTTGTGAATTCCACAGATGAGGACCTCTACATTTGATAATGATGATGTACTTTATATTTTTTTTTACTTTTTACGATTTTGTCAGGACACTTCCTAAAGAGGTGCAAATTCATTTACACCTAAAAGTAAAATACCACACAAAGTCAGTGGTTCAACATGGGGACAGCTCAGCCCCTGACTTAAAACATCCATATTATTCCAACAATTAACTCATTGAATGCTAGCCCTATTATGTAATGGAAAGTGGCTTGTGCCAGCTTTTCTGGCCATTTTGAGTCATCTTTCAAGACCCACAGAATATTTTGTACAAAGACTCTGAAAACACAGAATAGCTCAAATGAAAGTTAATGCAAGTTCAGCCAATCCACATGAATTCTTGCAACTGTGTCCAATCACCACAACTTTATGGCAAATTTGAGTATAAAAAACGGGTAAAATGTAATTTCATTGTAGAGCTGCGTGCAGTGTATTGATTCTCTCTGCCCCTCCTCTTGCTCTCTATCTCTTCAACACAAGACTACTATTGAAGAAGTGTGACCTCCATCCTGGGACACAGTCACATAGTGACAGGGCTAACTGTCAGCATCACACAGCTAATGTTACCCAACAGTTATGAACAGGTTTAACAATAGAGTTTAGCGGTTTTGGCGTTTTTATGAGGGAGAACAGGAGGAGAGAGCTCATGGAGACGGTCCTTCAGCAACAGCTGATCATCAGCAATCAACTGTGCGTAGTTGCAGGTTTAGTTGAGTAGCAAAGAATAGTTCCTTCATGACACTGCTCACAACAAGGTCCGTGGATTATGTTGAGTTACCAGGTCATGATTTCTGTAGTGAGACATTGCTGTTGAGTTTTTCAAATGTAATTTTTTGGGGCTTTGAGTTCCACAAGCCGAGTGCCATGTAGTTCCACTATGTTGGAGAGAAGGCAGACATCTTTATGGCCAATATCTCTGACACTCAGCAACTCATACCAAAACTATTTACACAGATAAATCGTGCTATAGGTAAAATATATGTATTTGATTTTGGGGTGAACTGGTTCTTTAAATTGCAGGCGAATGGTTAATCTCCAGTATTTTTGGCAAACATAAAAATCAACCTTAACTGTGTTAAGGAGAACAAATGCACCACTATACAGGTACACGAAAAGCAGACACTTCCTGAAAATGTCACTAATACAAGTTAATGAGAAAGTCTTCCATAAGGTAATGAGCAAGTCTCTTAAACCTGTGGCACTGTCACCTGTGGCGTCTCAACTCACTTCTACTCCTTGTTAAAAAGTGTCCCAACAAGCCAACCGTGCAATTTTCCTCAGAAAAGGTGTCTCCAGAGCAATTTTACTGCAAAGCTCCATCATTGCTCTTGAATTGAAGCATTCCCTCTGAAGAGTAATAAGACCGTCTTTACTGGAGTTTTCCTCCTCTGCATTGACAGCATTCAAAATATTTGGCCAGGATTCCTGACAAGTGCTGCCTTTGATGTGTGAGAGCATGCCGCCTCCCCCGCCCCCTCTTAAACACCCTAATTATCACTCCTGTCACTCGGGTGTGTGTGAATGAACACACCTCTCTCTGACGGGTTGGAAAGTGCCTCAGGTAGTGCAGCTTGTTTATAATGTGCCCGGGGATAACCGGGTATTTCTGTCACTTTGCTCCACAACCTCAGACTGGAGTGAGAAGAATTTTCACTGTAGTGTTATTTCAGTAGAATACATTATAGTTTATGTGCTCCAGCTTTAGTGCCTCACTGCTATGATCTTTGGACAGAAGCTGCAGTTTCTAATTATCGACCGCACGTCCAACAAGGGAAAACCACAGACCCGTGAATTGAGCAGGTGATTGCTACACACCTCACTCCACATTGCTCATCGCTCCCTTCCTGTTCAGTGTCAAAGCAGCAGGCCGCGAACTTTTGTCTCTTCCCATCACCATCCCCCATCCACTCTACCTTTTCTGCAGGGAGAAGTGCGGGCTTCAAGCAGCAACACGCTCTACACTGTCACTGGCAGCCGCCTGCACTTTTAATTTACCCAATTTGAAACCAGACAAATATGCAGTGGGGTAGAACCCATATCAGTGTCATGTAATGAGTGTGCCTGCGCTGTCGAGGGCCAGGATGTGCATTTACTCCAGGGATACTGAATTTGCTTTGCTCGGGGGCCACTTTTGCAAAGTGACAGGAGGCCAGGGGCCAGTTGCAGCAGCCCTGTAGGGTTCTAGGATTTTGGGATGTATTTCGGATTTTCAGACATTTGTGGGAGTTTAGGGCAATTCAGGATTTTAAGGTGTTTGTAGGGTTTTAGGACCTTTCTAGGATTTCAGCACATTTCTCTGATTTTAGAACATTTCTACAGTTTTAGGATGTGTACAGTATCTTAGCACATTTCTTTGATTTTTAAGTGTTTCTAGGATTTTAGGACGTTTCTAGAATTTTAGGATGTATCTAGGATTTTAGCACATAGAATTTTTGGACTTTTATAGGATGTTAGGATGTTTCTAGGATTTTAGCATGTTTCTCTGATTTTTAAGACATCTCTAGGATTTTAGCATGTTTCTCTTATTTTTAGACACTTCCAGGATTTTAGGACGTTTCTAGTATTTTAGGACATTGGGGGCTTAGCAAGAACCTCTGTCGGTGGTTGCGGGGGATCCTCCACTGACAAGTTCTACATTAATGCTGTTTTATGCACTCTGGCATCTTATGTATACTAAAAGTACAAAAAGAATTCCCAGTGTGAATCACTTTATTTTTAATGTGAATTAGAAAATGGTTGGGGGGCCAGGTTTGGTCTGCGGGCCGTAAGTTGAATGTCACTGATTTACTCCCTCGTAATTCCCTCTCTCTTCTATGTTTTGTTTCAACACACAGTCCGGAGTTTTCCATGATCCAATGACTAACCCGATGGTTCTTGTGAATGTGCCAGGAAAGTTATGAGTGGGGTGGGCTGTGTACTGTTAAGTCACGCTGGATGCAGTAATCGCTCCTTAATGAGAGGAAGTTCTGATGTTACCGGCTGAGTAGGATGCATTAACGGCTGAATATGATCCATAAAATCCAGCCTCCTCTTTCCCCTGTGTGACAGCGTGGTGGGAAATCATGTCATAGAAGACAGCACTAAGCAGCGTGCTTTCTTATTTCTTGGAGATGTGATCTTGAGAGTGCAATGCATGCCAGTGAACTTTTCCTGTCCAAACATATTTCCAAAGTAAACTCGGCCCGTTGGCTATTAATTTGAGATGGAGAGATATGCTGTAACATGCAGGGCTGCAGCCCTGGAGATCGCCGTCAGCAGCCAAGTATTCTCTCAGGAGGAGGAGGGCTGGCTCAGGCTGACAGTGAGGCATGTCTCTCCTCTATATTTCTATACCTCATTTAACCAGGCAAGCTGACAAAAATACGAGACTTATTTATAATGGTCTGAGGAAGGGGCTGCAGTTGGATGATGGGACACATCCAGTGCTTCCCAGTACAACCACTGTATTGTACTACGTCCTGATCCACTGCTGCAGCCAAGGGTTTAGCAAGAAACACACTTGTACAAGTCTGCAAACATGTCCACAGATAGACAGTGTTGCATTACCAAAGCAAAATTTACAGTGAATGAAGAGCTTGCAGCAACCTTTTTTTAATCTTAGAAAATAAATCTAATGAATGCAATGAAAATATACTGGCCAATAAATGAAATAAACCATCTGTGTACTTTTTGCTATTTGGCTCCTTGTTTAGCGTTGGCCCAGCTTCAGTGCTACTAGATACACTTCCCTGCTCAACAAGCAAGCATTTGTTTTCCATGTGAAGACCATATTTGCGGTTGAGATTTTGCTGTCGTACATACAGCCAGAGAGATAACACAAGATACCTCTGAACCAAATACTTGGAGCAGGCAGTGTGTGCAAGGACCCATGGCTTTTTTTAAGGGTTTAAGTTCAGGAGATAGAGCAATTGTATATAGGCTTGGGCCGTATCATGGAATTATGGTATACAAGGGTATTAGAAATCCCAACAGTATGATTTTCAGTGATGTAAAAAATACAGATGCTGCTCTCTCTATTAAACTGATACAGAGATGTTGTATTAAGGTGATATATTGCACAGCATGAACCATTAGAGGTTAGTCTCAACAGGTGGAACAGGTGGTTAAGTTAAAAAAAGATGGTGACTGCTGTGAGGAAAAACAGGATGTTGAGCCAGTATATTTTTTCATCTAAGAGTTTGTTTCAAACCAGCCATAGTTGGGAGTTTTGGAACAGTCAATGAGACTAAACAAGACAGGTTGAGTGTATTTTGTTTCTGTTTAAGATGAATTAATTGGGCAGTTAAGTAGAGCTGCCCCTTGAAAGTTGGAGGCTTGAATCATCAATCCAATACCTTTACTTTACGCACGTTTCTATTGAGTACTTATTTTTCTTACTTATTATTACAGAAAAGCTGCTCTGTTCAGTTGACTCTGAAGCTGACATTAAAGCAGAATGTGTTCAGGACTTGTCTTACTCAGCTCCCTGTTCTCAAACACTGGCACAAACCTTTCTGTCTGCCAGAGGAGGGTGTTGAGTTGTGGGAAGCAGCAGTGGGCTGTGTTAGCCAGCAGCACCTTGAGATGCTGGAAGAGAGGAGAGGATTGTCTGAGTTCAGCAGACTGAAGAGAACGGACTGGATCACCTCTCATATGTAGAAGGAGAGCTACCTCCTGTGTAATCACTTAACTTTCTATGTATTACTACATATGGACCACTGGTGTACATCAAGGATTGAAAATTTAAAAAATAAGAGATCTCACATACTTACCTTTTCTATCTTTCCTGCAAGTGCATGTGTAGAAACGGAAGTGAAGGGAGAGACATTGAGTGCAGGGATCAGGTTCCCTCACCGGCTTACTTTCACCTCTAATAGAGCCATTGCCATTCCACAGGGGGAAGCAGTGCGTTCCCGAAACAAAGCCCTTGCTGTGTGTGTGTGCAGACCCCCCAGAGTGAACCTAGACCATACAAGCAGTAATGGGCTACTTCAAGACTTTATCTGACTCTAATAGACACACTTGTACACTGCTCCGGCCTCTAAATCTCCAGGATAAGTCTTTGTGTACGGAAAATGCTGTCATGCCCTAATGTGGCTGACAAAGAGCACAGTAGTTCAGCCTCTCTGAGCCTTTCCTGTTCAAAATTGTAATCTCCTACCAAGAATATGTAGTTTTGCGTTGCAGGGGGGGCAGTGGATTAAGTGTGTGTGTCGAGTGTAACTGTTAGTGCTTTTTTTTAGCAAATTTAAAACTGTTTTTTAACTATTTTTGTAAAGGAGCCCCTGCCTGAGGCAAAGGTTGACTTTGGGATTGAGGTGAGAAAAGCTGACAGAATAGGGAACCATGTCCAATAGCTATGTGACTAAATACTTTTTAAACCAGAGTTCTTACATTTTTCTTTTTTTTAACCATTGGAGAAAGGTTTCAACAATTAAATTCTTATTGTATTAGAAGGCCAGATGCATGAGCTCCATATGTAAAGCCCCTAATGAAGGGCCCATGGGGTTATCATTTCAGCACTCCTGGTTCCTTCATCTTGAAGTCAGTGGGTTTTTTGAATGAGGTTTTGGTTTGGTGTCAGAAATTGCCTTACAATTTATGTTTATCTCTGATAAGTAAGCTATCCATACTGTATATTGTCTACTTTGTACAGTACAGGGCTTCCATTGTGTGGTCTTTATTACCTTATTGGCAGTTTTTTTGACAGTACTCGATGACAGTTGCTTAATAATTATACTCCTTACAAAGGGCTGAGTATCATTTTAAGAATTATGATACCAGTACCAATTAGGGACTATATTGCGAACACCTATTGTCACGTTTTTTTAAGCCCCGGCCAAAAGAAACTCCTGTTGCAGTTCTGTCACTCGCGCATGTGGCTTTCTACCTCTCACAAACACATAAACAAACAGTGTTGCCAGATGTACGATAATTATTGAATGTGTATGATAATTTTTCCTTTCATGCGATGTACAATCAGTAATTCCAAAACCGCTGTAATGTACGATAATTTGACCCTTGTGACACTTACAATAAGCACTTAATTTAGTTTACATGTCTCATTTCACGGCTCCTACATCTGGGTTTACGCATCACTTCTCACATGATCTCTATTACTATACTATTAAAAGAAGAACTGGAGAGGTTTTATGCGCCACAGTGACGGTTTAAATGTCTGCTAGCGCTAACAATCATCTATTGATCCGAAACTTCAAGTCTGCAACAAAAAAATCAAAGTTTCTTATGTGATACTAGCCGGGTCCTTCAGAATAACAGAACCATTGGTCCCACTTGTGTTTAGTTGATGATAACAATGCTTTATTTGACTTCATTATAAGTCTATGATAACAGTAGTTTATTTAACTTTATTATATGGCGGGAGCTACTTTATAAAACTTAATTGTAACTGCATTTCCATCAATAATGTTGTATTTTACTAGTCTACATTAGTTAAGAGGAAAATTTAATATATATATAGATATATATAACGTGTATAGCCAAAACATATTGCACTCTATTTTAAAGCAATATCACCCAGCCCTAGTACCAGTACCTGAACCCTTGAGCAAAATGCCACCAGATGCCACAGGCTTTCTAGTAGATCTATTCATTCAGGCATTTTAGTGGCTGAACTGCCAACTCCATCAAATACACAGACTTCACTCCACATCAGACTGTATGGGCTGTAGCTGCAATAGTGTGCAAAAGTGGACTCACTATTTCAATATTAAACAAAGATATAGAGTTACAGTTATATTTACTTTACTTTTTCAAGGCAGTTGGTTTCTCATATTATTGAAGTAAGAGCAACCTGCCAGATTTTACAGTGTAAAGTCATCTTCCTGTTTTAGCAACAACCTTTTTTTTAACTTTGAGCACAAAAGTTATGTCAAAAAAGTATTTGGCAAACAGTGTAGCTAAACAACATTGTCAGAAAATGACTCAGAAAAAAAACATAAAAATATCATAAAAATACTCTGGAGTGGGGCTTTAAACAGTTAAAGATCCTTCAGATCTGAGTCATTCTTTCATAATGAAAGACCAGGGATCTCTGCAGGCTTTCATTTCTAAAACAACGCCATCATCTAATAAGCACAGCTCTCTGTGATGTCGTCTACATTACAATTAGATATGGAGGATAAGGTGTGAGGAAAGATATGTCATTAGTGTTGAGTTTTTGCTGTGATGTAGAGTTCGGACATGCAGTGGAGTGCACTCAGACTGTACTATCTATATCTGCATCGTACGATTGGGAGATAAGATTGAGATTACGTGTGTTTGTATCTTAATGTGCGCCCTTCTGCAGGGTGTGTTGTTGCTATGCACTGTTCACATTCCCTCTTCAGCTGACAGATGGTCCCATCCAGCTACTCTCTGACAACAAACACTGAAACACACTGAAGGGTTGCTGACAACCTGCTCCAGGAAGGGCTTCGACCGGCCCTCGGAATGTGTGTGCGTGCGTGTGTGTGTGTTTGTGTGTGTGTGTGTGTGTTTGTGTGTGTGTGTGTGTGTGTGTGTGTGTTTGCGTGTGTGTGTGTGTGTGTGTGTGTGTGCGATGCGTACTTATCCAGTGTGTTTCACTCTATCCACACACACGCATAAACACAGCGAGAGTGTATGGGGACTCATCATTCAACTTAAGTCTCTAAGACAAATAATCGCAAGGTCCAACCACATGTTGCATCTCTGACAGCTGTCAATCACTCTGTAAACATTCCTTTGGTGGGCAAAGCTATTAAATCAAACTGTACAAATATAGCAAATCTAATGCTATTAATCTTTGCTTATTGACATAACCCCCACGTTAAATTTAGATCTGGCAGGAAAGACTGGTAATATCGGATTCCATAGGGAGTCTGTTTAAAAAAGGTCTCTAGATGGTGTTTATTTTAAGGCCCCGATGGTGGACATGTTGATGGCTTTGCATGCTTCGCTGTCCAGACCTCTTCTGCCAAACCACCTAACAACCTTGCTGGAATGTTTCTCAGTGACTTCAAACATGCCGAACATGACTGCACTTACAGAGCTTGCAAAAAGTATGTGGTTATTCATCAACTGCCTGAAACATTTTCATATCTCAAAGTTATTCTTACTTTTACAAGTACAGGGTGTTGCTTTTAATATCCGACACCCCACGCTGACTACATTTCACACTTCCTTCTTTTTATGATACACCGGCACGCCTCCGTTCTGATATATCATTTGTAAACAGTCAAACAAAGCTAACTGTATGCGACAGTTTATCCTCTGGTTTCCCTTCACCACTTTTTGGCTGCTAAATCAACACCAAAGAACGTGGGGTTAACCTCAAAGTGTGGTTCCCTGTTTCAGCCTTCTGTGGTCTGTTGGTTGTAGAATAAAGTCAAACAGTGGCAAATGGGACTTTCCTGCTGTTTGAGTGAAACTTCCATGTTTGTCCAACAATATGTGCGGGCCACCCTCTAATGCCTCCCCCCTATAGATTGTGGAGGAGTGTGTTTGTCTATGGTGTGGCATGGGGCCTTGGCTGTCTTTGCAGTGGCCTCTCTGCCCTGCCTGTACAAGGTTGCTGAACCAAGACGAACATATCAAACAAACACTCCAACACAGAGCTATAGGGGGATTGGGTTACTCTGGACATGAGAGGACTAGTTGACTGCATTGTCTTTCCAAAGGTGCGCACTCGTATGACCATAGAGTGGCACCCAACCAGGGATGAGGAAAAGTAAGCTTATTTACACTCCCTTTATCTACAAAAATAGATATGTCTGTTTCAAACGTTTGTCATATTTCCATGTGTCCTTTATGATGGTCTAGATACAGCCAGTCGATGGCACTAGAGGACAGAGTCAAAAGTTTCCTTTAACAAAAAATGAGGTGACAGTGGTGGAGGTTGTAATAATGTACTTTAAAACGGAGGCAGCATTGTCGATGGCGGAAGTAAGTATGGGCGTTGTAAACATCCCAACATATGGATGGAGAATTATTTTTACTAATATCGCTATATTATATATACAGTACTGCGCAAAGTCTTAGGCCACCATAGATTTGTTGTATTAGCAAAGTTGTAATTAGGATATATATATATATGTGTGTGTGTGTGTGTGTGTGTGTGTGTGTGTGTGTACATTTTTCAGTGTCTTTACTGAGATACAAAGAATACAGAGATACAATGCACTAAAACACGAAAGAAGTCACAACAAAATGTTGTTTCAGACTGAAGTCAATATTTAGTGTGAAACTTAGAATTGCACAACCATAACAAAAGGTAGCTGAAACAATCAATATTGAATTCTGGACATTTCTTGAATGAAACCTGGTGTAAAAACACTGGATCAAAAATTTGAACTAAGGCAAGAATCAGACAGGAGATCCGCACACTGTATTTAAAGCTCCCAGTAATTTTTATTGTGCAACGTTTCAGTCTAACAAAGATTTTTGTCAGGCCTTTATCAATTTCAGGATTTGAAAATACCTGACAAAGATTTCTGTTATTCCGAAACGTTGCACAACTGAAAATTACTGGAAGCCTTTAATACAGTGTGACAGATCTCCTGTCTGATTCTTGCCGTAGTTAGATTATTTGATCCAGCACCTGTAAAAGTTTATTGGATGTGCGTGTCCTCCACCTTGCTTGTTCCTCCAGCTATGGAAAGTATTTCCAGTGCTGCTCTAATGTGTCATGTTTGCTTTGTAACAATTTCCAATCTGTTTTCTGTCCATTTGACCACCCTATACTCATGTAGTGAGGAATGGTCCTGTTAGACCATGCAAAGAGATCTGTGGTCTAACTTTTTCGCTATTGCACCGTAGTATTTTCTGTAACTATTCAAACATAGTGCCAAGTGTACATGAATAGCCATGTGATAGGTGTGTTAGTATGGACAGTGATTGTCCCTGAAATGATGCTAAAATGCTTGTGTGTATGGAGAGTTTTGTTTTAAAATAACAACAGATTATGTGGATGTGGCCAAAATCTAAACTCAGTACATCCACTTTATCCTCCTCTATATATAGTAAACATTGTGTCAGTCAAACTACTGTATCTGTTTTCTGAAGGGAAGTGACACGCCACCAATGAATGATGAGAGACTTTCTAGATCCTCTGATCCACTCAGGCGGTATTAAGCCATCAACACAGTGTGACAGACACTCAGTAGCACTTGTCTCTAATGTGCGGTGTTAAGTTACAACAGTGTTGGTGGAAAACCATCAGATAACTCCACACGGGTATGCAGGAGTGGCATGAGGAATGTGTCAGTTGTGCATGCATGTGTGTGTGTGAAAATGTGCATGTGCACCGCAGCTGTCATTAACGGGCATATTTGTGTCTCCATGCAGAGCTGAGATCCACCGGCACCGCTCATCACTTCGCCTACCTCCTCAACACGTCCGACTATCAGATCCTGCGTATGGATGAGGACCATGACCGCATGTATGTTGGCAGCAAGGACCACATCCTGTCCCTGGACCTCCATGACATCAACAAGGACCCACATATCGTAAGACCATTTCATTCCCATGCCCTGCCTACCCAGAGCCCCTCAAATGGGCTGTTTCACTTCGATGAAGCAAGTACCTTTACCTCAGCGCTACAACAGCTGCCCCAGGGGTAAAATGTTCTCTTCTATAGCCTCAGCAGCAGCCACATTGGTTAGCACGCTCTAGTTTTTCTTGGAGTGCACTTTTTCTATTGCCAGGTCATTAAAAAGCTGTAATTGGGTTATGACAATTCCAAAAGGACTAATATTAGCCTGGGTGGATATCCCTTTTGCAGTTTTAGCCCAAAAATCTAATAAATGGCAGTGATGTATAACAGGGTTGGCTATTACCCATAAAATATCTTCTGTTTCCCCGTCACAGATCCACTGGCCAGTGTCCGAACGAAGAAGGATGGAGTGCCTCGTGAGCGGGAAGGATGCCAATGTAAGTACGCCTGTTGACAGCACTCGTAAGCTCAGTAGGGTCATTCGGCTGAGGTGATTTCCATCAACTTGATAGGCTAAAAAAATGAAATGCACAGGCTGAGAAGCATACAGTTCTGTCCATTGTGCACATTAATGTGAGGAACCTGTAAAAATCACCTGTGAGGTTCGGAGTTGGCCCAGTAAACGCGCTGATTCCCTTGTGTCTAGCCAAGGAGACGGGAGTGAATTAGAGCAAAGTAAATCTCACCATCCTCACACACCAAAACATCTCTCGCTGTTAGTTTGTCCAAATAGAGAAGCACAGTATTAATGGTTTATTTTTGCTCTCTTGGACTTTGGTAAATCTGCAGGAGGTGCACCAGTAAAATATAGCTATGAATGGCTTTTCATTTGGATGTTTATTGCAGTTTAATTCTTTGCGTCCCCAGGAGGAATGTGCAAACTTCATTCGCCTGATCGAGCCATGGAACCGGACTCAGCTGTACGTCTGCGGGACCGGAGCTTACAATCCAGTCTGTACCTTCGTCAACCGCGGACGCAAACCTCAGGTTAGACTTAAAGACTAAAGGAATGTCCAAGCAGAGAAGGTGATCTCTCAGTGCATCAACACAGAAAACAGCTTTCTCCACCTGCATCATGAATGGCATAGCTTGGCCTCTTCTTTTTTTTCTTTTACCCAAGTTCTTACTCTCCATCCACCATACTCTAGGTTCCCTTTACAATTTACCTCCATCATTAAGCCTGCTCAAGATACCATGACTCCGGCAAAGCCCAAACTCTGGCAAAACAGCCAGCGCAGCTTCACCAGCACACAGCTGTCATCCCCAGTGAGCTGTTAAAGTTTCTCTGTTTAGTCTCAGCCTTTAATGGGACCTCTTGAATTTCCTAAACCAAGCCAGGCATTGCTACCTCGCCTTTAACACCTCACTCTTCCTTAAATATCACACTTGTTCCCTAATGATGACCAGGGGACTTTTTTAAAAGGGGATAAATAAAAAGTAAATTTCCCATTGGACTCTCCCTCGAGACATATTGTGCGGTTGAAACAGCAAGCACGGCTTGCATGATTCCCTTGTTGCATACAGTTATTCCATGACCCTGTACTAACGAAGGGCTTCCATCCATTCACTCACCTACCCATCCACGCCGTCATGCATCCAGTCCACCCGCCAGCCTCTACCATGTGAGACGTTGGGTAATTGGAAGTGGGAGCTCCCATTATGGGGTGCCAGTGGAATGTTCCAGTTCTAGTCCATTAATGAGAGGGCTGGTTTTTTCTCCATCACATTGAGCAGACAGGTCCGAGTCGTACACCCGTGACCGCCTTTCTCAGCTGGGCTGGGGAGTTAACAATGATTGGAAAAACATGAAATGATACACTCCAAACACATGCATGCACATGCATATTCTGACACACTTAAAGGTATTATTGATAACAATTTTATTTAGTAATAAAATGCAATTTTAAAGACATCCACAAAAAAATGACATCCACAAAACTTAACTTATTACTTAGAAAGGTGCAGAGTAAAAACAAAGTTTTTCCAAAAAAAAAGTATTATGGTTGTGACTTAATAATTTTCTCCAATAAGATGGGTCCACATTTATATCAGTGTTTTTATTGTGCCTGTGTAAGATGTCTGACTTTTGGTTACTGGTTCTAACAAGCTCTTGAGCCAATAGTAAATTGGTATCACATTATCTCAGTGTTAGCAATCAACAGTCTTGTTAGTTGCCATTCAGTGTGAAAAAAAGAGTTTGACAGTAATACAAGCCACCTGAGGGAGATTTACTTTTCCTCTTGACTGGCAACCCAAAGCTAAGGTTTGATCATTTGGGGGGAGGGGATCAGTATTGTAGAACCGTCTCGGCCGCTGTAAGTCTCGTCTCGTACCGCTGTAGTACGCAAGCCTCTTGGGCCCGGTAATGCGTATGATCCGGGTACTTTCATGCCACAGAAGAACATTTTTTACTTCATGCACTAATGACCAGCTCTCATAGGAATGAACAGGACACAGCCTCTGTGCTGTATCCAGATCTTCTTTATGCATCCATGGTCCTACCTGAGTAAGTCACATTGAACGTGACGTAAATGTAATAGAAGGGGGAAAGGGAATGCGACATTTAGCGGCCAATGCCGACAGTAATACCTTTAAGGAAACTTTTGTGTCATTATTGATTCAACATTCAGACAGATTGTTGTCATTTAATTACAGCACTGTAGGGTATGTCCTTAAGTTCTCTAGTGCATAAAGTAGGAGTCTTGTAGCTTTTGTAAATGGTTATATCCAAATGTTTTGCTTTGGCAGCAGCTTTGAGTGGAATGTATGTAGCATACTGTGTGAGCCTTTATTGACTCAACCACAGGATAGGGAACCATCTGGTCAAACAAAGCTACACATATTCCCTGTCGAATCGTGCATACGCACATATGTAGTATTTTCCTTATGCACTTGAATTACACCCTTCGGGCCCACTTTAATATTACACACACTCATATCGGTCTGCGCACAGAATGTGGTTTTCAAAATCAAGCTTTGAATAATATTATCATTAATACGATTTTTGACATTCATGGAGTTTTTTTTTTTTTTTAACCAACATCGGTTCTAATCATAATATCAGATATTTCAGAACTGTTACCCTTTAAATGCCAGGTTTTTGCCATGATGCCACTATATTCATAGATTAAAAAAGTAAAAATGACAAATTCCAAGGCAAAAACCCAGAATGACGCCCAGGAATAGTACAATGCATGTTTTTATGCTTTGATGGCTATGGGATCAAAAATTGCAGTTCTTGTGGGTTTCAGTGGCGCATTTATTTCACTTAACAGTATGATTTTGTTTATACAGTGTATTTTAGACTTATTGAAGGAGCTGAGCTGGGAATTCCAACATTAAACGAAAATACACAATCTTGCCAAAATTTATGCCATATGCATGAACACAGCCAAAGTAATTTAAAAAAAAGAATGAAGAATGAAAAGCATGTAAAATGCACCAAACAGTCCCGAAGGATTAATATCAGCAGTATTGGTTTGGGGAGTCTTTCACCGAGTCATGAAGTCCGGACAGACTGAGGAGATGCAAGTGGAGCTCAGGAAGGTCCTTGATCCTTCCACACCATTGGCGTAACATCCAGACTGTGTTGCTGTCTCCTGTTTTAGACATCCATGTATCTGCAGATGGCCCAGGCCAGAGGAAGGGCTAGCCGCGCAGCTGAACCCAGCGCAGTGCACGACACACTTGGACTAAAGGTGCGATGTGGGCCCTGTCTGCACCGCAGCCCTGCATCCCACCTGGGCTCGTGGTCACCAGCAGCATGCTCCCTCTCTTGCACATTTTGTCAACCCCGTCTTTAACCTGGCCATTATTCGTTCATCTGCGTAACATTTGGCATGCATCTTCTCCAGTCCGTGCACAATCTTAAGGTTTTGTGTGGATGTCATCTCATTTTGTTTCTCCCTTGTTTCTCTCACATTTTCTTTGTGTAAGCCTCATTGTCTGAGCACCCTTTCCCTTCGTCCGTTTGTGCTTTGCATTTGTGCTAAATGCCACATTTTGCATGAGTACTTGCTTATCAAGTGAAAATGGCTTCTCAGGCTGTAAAAAAAATCAGTTGACTTTTGTAAAATTAATTAAACAGGCTTTCACTGCTGTTCAGTGCATGGCATATTCATTTTTTATGCAGCATCTATTGAGCAGCGCCCATGCAACAGATAACGAATCATTCATCCTGCTTATCTGAGACGATGCAGGATGTCCCACCCATCGTCCCTCCACCACACCGAGCCCTCCACCTCCTGTAGGAATGTGGTGCAGTCTCTCCCACAGAGGCGGCAGGACTATTCGGCATCTGACCCACTCCCACAGCAGGCTCTGTTAGCCCAGAGCAAACACCAGCCATCTGTAGCCAACTAGCTGTGCAGCAAAGGAAATAAAAAAAGCCACATACTTGTCTCCACTGTTTGAGCTCTCCAAGTGCTTTGAAACACAGAGAGGGACTTTTGTAGGAGTGAAGTGGGACACTTGTGTTAAAAAGTTTTTTCTTTTTTTTTTTTTTAAATATGTCGCAACTTTTGCGCAGGGTCATATTTTACAGCTGGGTTGTAAAAACATGTTCAGGGCAGTTTCCCTCTGGTACACATAAATGTTTGTGACCCTTTTTTTTTTTTTTTTTTTACACGTCAACATCTGGCATGGCTGGGAGTGAGCTGCCAGCACCTCCTCATTTACACGAGTGGTGATTTTAATCAAAGATGAGTAGGGAATTGCGCAAGGGTGATCCGGTGACGTGAGTTTGGCATTATGCCACATTTTCTCCCCTGCTTTGGTGTTGATGCACAATGACAGAGATGTCTCCATCTCTGCGCCCGATGGGAGTGAAAAAAGGGGATGCTGTGGTCCACAAGGCGGGGCTACGGAACATGTCATCGCATGCTACCGATTCATTCCCCTCTTTACTCACATACACAAATTCCTGCCAGTCACCTCTTGCGTGCAGGGATGCCATGAGCAGTGAGCATCAGTCATCCAGCCTCCATCCCAGGTTTGTTTTCACTGTGCTGGATTACAGGTGTCAGCAGCCGGCCTGCACAGCCACAGGCACCGAGAAGCTGAGAGATATTTGGCATGCAGCTTGTTATGCCGAAAGAGGAAGCCCACGACACATTGTTTTCCGCAGCAGAGTGGCGTAGCGGTGGATTAGAAATTCCTAGCTTTCCCTGCATGTATTTTTCTGTATGAACGCACGCTCATTATTCTAATACTTCATCCCCCCATCAGGCCGCGCAGGTCCCACAGGAGTCAGTGGGAGCACATTCTCTGCTTCATTTTCCTCCGCTCAGGGGAATCACAGTGACAAGATGAAGAGCGCTGAATTTATTGCCATATGACTTTTTCCATTCCAGGAAGAAATCTTCCACTTGGAGCCGGGCAAAGTGGAATCTGGGAAGGGAAAGTGCTCCTACGACCCGAAGCTCAACAGCGTGTCAGCTTTGATCAGTGAGTATCATCTGGGTTTGGTCACATGAGGGTGGAGGCGCGGGCACATTCAGGCCCAGCGGTCTTCATAGTGTCATCCCATATGGATTCTTCATCTTTTGTCTCCCGTTTCTTTATATGGCCGTCTCGCTGTGCACAATTTATGTTTTTGGCAACATTTGTTAGCAGAAAATATTTATTGTCCACCACTGAAATTAAGTTAAGAGGGTCAGGCCCCAGTGCCCTTTGCATTCTGTGCCCATTTCCCACAGTGAGTTGCTGACTTTAATCAGCCTAATCATTATATCTAATTTCTCTGTTAGGGTGGAGATGGGTAGAATAATATGTGACCCCTCACTGGGGAATTAGTGGCCTCCAATCAAAATACTTTGGACATGTTTGGAAAGATTTTCAGTGCTTTTATTACAATTTTAATAGTAAAATGATCTTTATTCCCATATTTACCAGGACCCTCACAGCCTTACTTCCCACAGAGCCTGAAGTATGTGCAGCCCAGTCGCCAGCAGAAAATGGGCCTCATTCACAAACAGTGTGTACACACAAATCTGTGTTTGAACCATCTGTAGGAGCATTTCAGTAGAAATCTTTGAATCATTAATATTTTCTAACCTGAATAGTCAAAAGTGGAATTACACCATCCAGATCCGTCACGTGATGCCCACACACAGAAAGACTTTTTCCCATTGACTTACATTGAGAAAGAGACATCTGTAAATCAGTGGAGATTTTTTGGTGAAAATTCTGCGAAATGACTTACTTCAATGTCAAGATTTAAGTCATCCAGTTTTATAATATTCTGAAAGTCTAATAGAGCTGCAAGATTGCATTTTTTAGACCCCCACTCAAGCTAGCAAAGTGCTGAGACGGAAGTCAATTGCGCCACCGGTGGAAGTTACCCGCTCGGGCACACTTGGCCTTGCTCAGCTCCCATAAGTCTCTAGTGTGCAAGTCTCATGGGCCCAGTAATGTAGAGGATCCGAGTTCTTTCATGCCGTGAAAATAGACCTTTTTATTTTTGCTTCATGTGCTAATGAGCAGCTCTAATAGGAATGAACAAGGCCCTGCCTCCATGCTGTATCCAGACCCTCTTTATATATCCATGATGCATACGCATACATTTTGAAGGCCTGGCTGTCTCAGGAATTGTAAATACACACCTTTCTGCTAAATGCAGAGCATATTAAAACCATCATTATTTTAAAAGGCTATAATAGACAGCATTTAAAAGTGTTAATTTTCTAATGCATTGGTCTAATGTATTAAATAACTTAACAACCTGTTAACCTCATCAATTATTAATTAAAAAAAAAATCCAACTGTAAAAACTGAGTGTCCCATTGTTTATTTTATAGAAACTGCATGTATGTTCATTTGCAGCAAGGAGCATTTAAACCTTCTGGAGGCTTTTGGTGGCCCAACAAATAACAAAAACAGTGTAATGTTGGAGGAAAGTCATGTACTAAAATATAAAGAAAAAAGACATAGTCATGTACTTGTACCTACCTTTTATATTCACTATCTCTGCTTCCTGTAACAGTAAATGTACATGTACTAAGGCTCAGTTTAGCAGATCATCTGTTGTAGCATTCATGAAGACAGTGTCCTCTGTCCCTTTACCCAAGGTCATGTAGTCCGGTCCAGATCACACAGTTGCCACTAGTGAAAGGCGATCTTCTCCCTGTGGGGCGAGACGGCGGGTGTAAATCACTGGCACTGCTTTCCCACATTAGCACAGTGCCAGCTGACCAGTATGGAACCAGCACTGTCATCCAAGATGGATTTGTCTCCCACTTCCACCAGTTAGCATCATACAGGGGACACTGTAGTCGGTGTTGATAAGGATTAAGAACCTTGTAGCACAACAACAGATTTACCATCGCCCACTGACTGCCCAGCTCTCCACCACATTAGACATCCTGTCATCCGTGGACGTTTTAATGATATATCATCAATCTCCATATAGCGCTGATGAGGACCATGACATTGAATATAATGGTGGTAGGACAGTGGTTTTTGTTTCCTCTGCTCTCCCTCCTGCTGTCTGCTTACTCCATCTCTGAGAGCTCTGACAGTCGCACCTGCTCTCCAGTGGGGCCCTTCCAGCAGCTGGACGACCAACACCTTGCCTTCCTGTGGCTTAACAAGGCTGTTGTATACATTTGTCAGCCTGCACACATGGATGTGCTCATATTTTATGTCTTTATGGAGTGCGTGCGAAAGCTGTTTAAGGAAGTTTAAGCGCTGTTTTCGGTAACGCTTCATTATACGTATGCCATAAATTCTGAGTGGTTTTCCCCCACGTAATCTACCTATAGAATTATTTGAACTTTTAAGAAAATAAACATAAAATGTTCAATAGTTAGGAGGGGTAGTTGGTTTTAGACCAATAAGGGAATTAAGTGTAAGACGCATAAAAGCCAAAAGTTCACGTCAAGATAAAACTTTACTGATCCCACACCAGGGAAATTCACTTATCACAGCAGCTCAAACAGAAATTTAGAAATATACAAATATAACAAAATATAAAATATAAAGTACTCAAGACTATTTACATATATACACCTTTCAGCGAAGATTTCTAAAGTGCAATACACAGTGTGGAATAAATATTGCATAGAGATAAAAAACAGTACAAACATACAGTACTGCACAAGGTAGGGAAGTAATGAGTTATACAGCAGACATAACAGTGCTACATTAAGTCGTGCTGTTAAAGAGGACCTGCGGTAGCGTTCCCTCTTGCACTGTGGTTGCAACAGTCTGCTGCTGAACGAGCTGCATGGGATATTAACTGACATATTTTATGTTGTAGAACAAAACGTGAAAGGCTTGGGTTAATAGCAGACCTTATTTTAGGCCTCTAACCAAAAACCCATTCAAAAAACAACTGACTTCAAGACAACGGAATGGTAAGTGCAAAAAGGCTAATTCATTAAGTACTCATTCCTGCAGCACAAGAGGGACAGATTTATCACTAAATATCTGCGAGAAGTCTAATAACAACTTCTCTTAAATTTCTTTTTGGATTCTAGTTTTCAGTTGGAAACAACTTTCAGTAAGCCTGTCATATGTTATTACCTGTATCCATCTAGTGTAAGCTAATGCTAAGGCTAAAAGTACAGAAGTTGGTTGAAAAGTCTTTCAGACAACTTTTTAAAGTTTACATGCCGCACATGCTAACATTGTGTTTTGAAACACTGGTTAAATTATCCCTAAATTTTATTTGCCAAAGAGCTCATTATTTGCAATAATCCAAAATCCAATGGAAAAATTCCATGGTCTTTTTTTCAAGGGAAACAGGGTGGTGGTATCTTCCAGTTCGGTCTCCAAAAAAGTGCCATCCCGACAGCACACAGCATAGCATCAAAATGGGGGCAGAGCTTGGCAAATAGACAATTTAACTCTTTCTTTTCATCCTGTAGTTTCTAACTATAAAAATTACATTTTCATTTCTAGAAACCTTCCCAACAAATTACAAATGACATCTCGAATCATCCTGACCACTTTGAGATAAATGTGTGGATGATGACTTTATTACGTTGAGCTTCTGTATTGCGGAATCAAGAGTCCTGAGATGTTGGCTTCTAAATATACATTTTGAAATAAAAGCCTTAGTGTGTTGTGCCAAGGGTGGTGCTGGAATTTCAGAGTCAAGGAATTTCACTAAACTGAGCTGTTTTCTCTCTTTCTCAGATGGTGAACTGTACGCTGGGGTCTATGTTGACTTTATGGGAACCGACTCTGCCATTTTCCGTACTTTGGGAACAAAGACTGCCATGCGAACAGATCAGTACAACTCCAGATGGTTAAATGGTAAATGTCCTATTTAGCCTATAAATGATACATCAGGCTTTTATCCAGCTTATGAAGCCTTCCTGCATGAGTTTTCAATACACGACCCAAACAGGGTTCCAAATGCAGGGCTAAAATGAAAAGATTCTGTTGTTTATGTATGTTTAGAGTCCCTCAACGAGTGATAAACATGAAATGCTGTTTACCCAAATTCATCCTGTCTCTAAACATCCCAACGCCTCTTCTCCTCTCAGACCCCACTTTCATCCACGTACACCTCATCCCAGACAGCGCAGAGAGAAACGACGACAAGCTTTATTTCTTCTTCCGGGAGAAGTCCTCTGAGATGGGTCAGAGTCCTGTGACCCAGTCCCGAATCGGACGCATCTGCCTGGTGTGTACACAATGAGAAGCATGTTTGTTTTTGGGTGTAAACATAATGAAAAGAAAACCTGCAATGATATGAAGAACAGGCTGGAAGCTCCCGGGGCAAACCAGTGTTTGGCCAACGCTGACATGCTGGAATCCACATGTGTCTTTAACCTTCCTGTCTACAATGCATCCCTCTGTCTGGGAGGTCGCCCTCTGACCTCTGACCCTGTGATCCTCTGACCTCATCTCCCTGGTAGTCCTAAAACACTTGAGTTCTAAAACTCTCTTTTTGAGTCCCTCTCACTCCATCCACAAAAGCATGTGCACACCAGAAAAAAAAGTGAGTTGAGCGACAAAAACAAACAACAACAAAAGTCTGTGGGGAGCTCATGGCACAACTTACAGTGTTTTTATGGTGTGAGTGTGAGTGTATGCGTTCCCACTTGGATTTGCGTGTGTAGCAGAGTGCTACAGCGGGGTGTATAAGCACGGGTGTAAGTGAGAAAATGTGCTGTACGTGTACTCGTTGCCACAGCTGTTCACCGTTCTAATTATTTGAGGGGGTCTGGTGGTGACCTGGCACACAAACAGTCGTCCCTCTCTCAGCGGGGTTTGTCCTGTCGTTTTCACTTTGCCACACATCTGGATACTCTTACCGCCACTTTCTGCACCCTGCATACCACCAAAAACACACTCTGCAACATAGTGTAATGATGCTGGAAATTATGAAATTCCCAAGATGGGATTCATCAGAAGTGCACGAGGAGTCTACGGCCATCATTAAAATGAAATATTAAAATATATAGGCTCATGAGCTTTCGGCAAAGTTGCTGATTACTGAAGACCAGGGTTGCCCAAATATTCATTTATTTCTGGTGGTATGCCGTGATTAAACATTTGCCGCCACAAATATATTGTCTATTTTCGGAGTTGAAATATATACCTCTTGGGGTGCAGAGTGTACTCTGGGCACAGATGGAGCAGCAGAACATCAGGTGAATTGAAACTTAACCGTTCATTCTGCTGAATCCAAAACTCGCAGCAGCTGCCTCTATCTGATCAACTATGAACAGATCGACAAGTCAGTTATCTGCACGACATGGTTTAGCCAAGTAGGCCATGTCCCTGTATCAACATCTCACATTGCAATCCTGCACCAACATTGGGATCAACCAATCAAAGCCTTCTGACATCATCAGTGTGCTGCTCCTGTGCGTCTTTCACGATTTGAACACGTCCTACTTGGCTAAATCATGTTGTGCGGTGGAGGGACAAAGGCAAACTCTCTCTTATTTATTTATTTTTTTAAAATGCGTGTGTCCCTTTATCCCTTTTTTATCATTCGATGTCCCCTCTCTTAATTCTGAGATTTTTGTGGGTCCATAAACACAGCGCAGGTGGAGCTCTCTCTGAGTTCTTTTTTTCCTCAGCAGCAGTTTGTGACTTTTGGGGTGGGTAGTTGCATGACATAATGGAGAGCTCAACTTTCATTGCATTCACAGATCTGCAAAAATTTACAAATTAAGACAGGGGACACAGAATGATACAAAGGGACACACACATTAACAAAAAAAAAGAAGTTTTTTGTTGTCTCCTCTCCTTGTCAGCTGCCACCTCACATAAACTCTCATTCTGTGGGAAACACTGAGGAGTCTAAAGCACATACTGGTACCAGCTCTTCCTTACTGGGATAGATCCTGGCCTCGCTCCACCACAGATGGAAGAGTCTAAATAGGAAGAGACGGTGTTTACCATCTTAGCCCCCCCACCCTTCCTTTTAGCTTCCTGGCTTTGCAAACCAACACGCACCGTATAGTGTGTGTGGGTGGCTCCACCTGGGTTTGTTTTCAAGAGGAAGAAAGAGGAGGATGTGAGTTTAAGTGAGTGATGGAGACACTGTTCCACCCTCTCTGATACAGAATGATGATGGAGGCCACTGCTGTCTGGTTAACAAGTGGAGCACCTTCCTGAAGGCCAGGCTCATCTGCTCAGTCCCTGGGGCCGACGGCATGGAGACACACTTTGACGAGCTCCGTGAGTACAGAGACCTACAGACCTGCATATTGAGAATTTTCTCTGGTCCTTTTAAATATTTCCAGTTGAAATTTTGATCTGTGGGTTACTCTGTGTGGGAGGAGGGGTTTTGTATAGACTTTGCTGTCAATCAAACATGCCGTCAGCCCTGGAATGTCTTTTCCTTTCACTTCTCTGCTCTTTTGCTACATTACATCCTTCACATCTAGCCATGCACCTCCAAACCTGGAGCGACATCACTTTTCTTGTTCTGCTTTCAGATGCCTTTCAAAGTCTTTAAAATTTTAAACTAATTGATCTAATTTGTTTTATTGTCTTTTGAATACATGGGGAAAAGGCAATGAGCAACTTACTAAGAAATGTTACACAAATTTCAAGAAATAGAATAGAAAAATAGAAAAGTATTTTTAAAATAGCAAGGGGGAAAATGTCTGGGGAAAGAAACAAGCACTTTTCGTCAGGTAGTTTCCTTTGTGTTATTTTTCTTAACTTTATTTTTCTTTAATTTTTTTTTTTTTTTATGGTTTTCAGGTAACTTCCTTTCACTGATTTCTCCATACATTTTGGTTCATTCCTTCTTTCATTGCTCATTGCCCTCTTCCCATGTTTTTGAAACAAATTAAGCCAATATCCTCAAAGTCACAATTAAAAGTTTCTTAACACAACCAGACATGTTCCAGGAGAAATAAGATTTGACAACAGGGAGCAATTAACAACATTGGCAGCCAACATTTGCTTGATGTTATCATGTAGCAACATGTAGCAGTGTAGGCTACATAATGTAAACACTAGTAGTGTGCCCGGAGCAAATGACCATATAAAGAAATCTAGCACGCCATGATGTCATACTGTAGCCAGAGGAGTAAAAATGTTGGAAACGGTGCCTGAACGCTGAGGTTTTTGCTCATAGGAATTACTTCTACATGCATTTGAAATTTTGGCCAAATTTAATCCGAACATCCCTCATTGTAACACTATGTATAGGAAACAAAATATGGAAAAGCATAGTGGGTCCTCTTTAAATATTAAAACATCTTGAATCTGTGACATGGAATAGCAAAAATTTGTTTTAACACTGAAATCCCACTTTGTGCCAAAGAGAATAGTATTACTCAAGTTTTTTTATTAGTACCTCTGTGCTTTTGTTACACCCTGTTTGAAAGAAATCTCTTCTCTGTGCAGTTAATCATTTTGACAGCAGGTATTGAATGGCAAAAAAAAAAAATAGAAAAATGACATGAGTGGATTTATATCAGACATATTCATTTTCAGGTTCCTGTCATATATGATCACATCTGAAATCTTAAGTAGAGAACAGTCTACTGCAGCAGGGTCAGTTTCTACTGCAGCACCTGCCAAGAGTGCGCTTTTGCAAACACACACACACGCACACACACACACACACGCTAGAGCTCAGTCCTTGGCCCATATAGCAGCCCACTCCCATCACATGGCCCGTACAGCGCACTGAAATGAAAATGACACGCATAATCCCACCACTGTAGTTGTCTTTCAATATGTCTTAAACAAAAGTGTCTGTTTTTTGTGTGTGTAAAGAGGGTGGCCCGATGGCGGGCAGATCAGATCACCCAGCAGGAATGTCTGCGAGTGTGAGACTATTAGCCTCTCCTGGGGAAGCTCTTTCCCTTTCTGTCTCACTGGTTTAAAATAGAGCCAAATAGTGATAGGGGATGGATGCGTGAGGCAACTGTTGCTCTTGAGCTAATCTCAAGAATGAAAAGTGCCATGCCTGTTGAATCTGCTGATCATTTTTCGTCTCTTTATCTGCCGACACGTTCCACACTTTCATTTCGACCTGCCTGTAAAAGCTTTGTTTTCACAGCCATCATTTATTTTATCCCGAGTGACACACACTTGAAAACTCTTCGGTCTTTTCGTATGTGCAAGCCACTTCACTAAAAATTATGTAAGAGTGGTTCTGAGTGTGAATGGGCTCACTTTGCCTCTACAAATGAGGGTTGAGTCTTTACTGGTTGGTTCAGTGTTGACATGGGCATGCAGCGCTGAGTCGTTCACTGACAGAGTTGGAAAGTCATCAGTGTTTGGCTGGTGATGATTTTGCGGATATTGCTTGCGTAAGGCTGTAAATGTTTAGTAGAACAGGCTAGTGAATGACCGAGAGCAGGCATGAGAGGGTAGACATGCCCATAGAGAAGACAGCATGTCAGTTTGCAGAGCAGCCATCCCTGCCAAAGACTCCTAGAGGGAACAATAAATTGGATATGACTGAGTTTCATGTTAATGGCTTCACATGTCTTGCTGGAGAGTTTGTGTTTACAGAGGGAAGTGGAGATTTTAGTATGTCTCAAGGGCAAATTTGTCTTTAACCATTACACATTAAATGCACATTGGATGTAGGTCATCAAAGGACTGGTTGGACAATTTGAGAAATATGCTTATTTGTTTTCTTGCTAAGAGTTGGAAGATTGATACCATTCTCATGACTGTACATTCAGTATAAAGCCTGTTTCCAGTATTTAAGCTGGGCTTAGCTAACTGCTGGCTAGCTTCCCAGGGTGGTATTGAAAATGAATAGTTGGGCATTTCCACGAAAAAACGTCAATTCACTTTCTTGATGAGGGTAAGTTTAGAAGATTGACATCACACTCATGACTGTACATACAATATAAAGCAACAGCTAGGAGACAATTAGCTTAGCTTAATTTTGCTTAGCTTGGTATCAAGACTGGAGTCAGTGGACGTAGCTAGCCAGGCCAAAATTAGCAAGATCAACATACCACTAAAGCTCACTATTTAGCATATTATACTCATATACTGTATATAAAGATAGACAATACGCCCCCACTTACCCCCGCTATGCTGAAGTGATGTTAAAATATCCGGGATACGGGCAATCTTTAAGAGTCTATGGACCTAGGTAGTCAGGAGGCACTGTAGATGCATTAGGCTACACTACACAGCTGAAGGTTGTTTCAAGTCAGAATAAATTAGGGAAGATCCACTAGTCCTGCTTGAGTGGGTAGATTCTTAAACCTTCCTTTCTTTAGGAGTTTTAATGAAACTAGTCTAAAAGTACTGAGAAGTTTGTTGAAATATCAAAAACAGCTGTGGTAGTCCTATGTAGAAAGACATTATGGCAAAGCACGCCTGAGACCTGGGGAGTTTTTACAGTTGGAATATGTAGCACTTATTGGCTCCATCTGACAACTTGTACCAAAATGACCCACAGTGATTTAAAACACAGTGCTAAAATGAGTTTTATTCAGTAACATACAAAAATAGAGAGGAGCGCTTGCATTTTAGATGTGAAGCACTTTAAAACAAGTCTGTAATCTATAGCTAGAGAGATGAAAAGTCAGAGGGCAAGAGAAAAAGAGGGACTTAGAGGAATGCACAGCAGACTTTAAGAGAGACAAAACAACCACAAAGACCGGTCAAGTAGAACATGAAATCTTGGGATGTATGGCAACTGAGATTTTATTGCCATACAAACATAGGAAAAAAGGTTTTATAATATGGATCTTTTCATAGCTGTTATTAACACACAAGATCCCCTTGGAGCTAAGTTATCACTGCCCTGTGCGGATAGCTTTTATTGCAAATCACAAAGCTCATTTTATCCCATGTTTTTTATAAGACTTGATTTGTTTTTAGCCACATCCATGATAGCTCTATCTTGGCCTCAGCAGCATTTTGTCTGCCGATACATACACTAACGCATTCTTGCGTGCAAATTGCTCATTTCTGCAGCACAACAGCTGTATGTCATGACAGGGATCATCTGCTGTGTGACGCCCATGGCAGCCCGTCGTGCTGCGTCCAGGCTAACCCATGACCGTTCCACTGCTTCGGCTGTGGCAGCTGTGAAAGATGGCATGGTGGTGTGTGTGTGCATGGATGTGACTTGGGGGGATTTGGTAGCGCCTGGGAAATAAGGACAATGTGCTTGCTATCGCTTAGCTTTATCCTTTTCTCCAGGAATGAGCTCACGGTTGTAGACAGTCCCCAGAGGAAGGCTTGACTGTATAGACTCACTCATGTGGACAGGACCAGAGCCAGGCAGTTCAGATTCAAAGACAATGCTCACCCCCTCCACGAATCATTCTATCTGCATAGCAGCCTGACAGCTAATTTCTCATGCTGGACTACACGGGACTGCAAGTGCATAAATCTGTATTACTATACTTTTATGCCTCTGCGCCAGCAATAGTCAGTTATTATGTCTGAAGCATTATGTTTTTGGGTTGTCTGTCCGTTGGTACATCTATTCATACATCTGTTCATACATCCGTACATCAGTATATCCATCCATCCCCTTCTCGTAAACGCAATACCTCAAGAATACTTAAGGGAATTTTTTCAAAATGGGCACAAACGTCCACTTTGACTCAACATTGAAATGATTAAATTTTGTTGGTCAAAGGTAAAGGTAACTGTGACCTTGCATCTATCTTATTCTCATGAAAGCAATTCTTAAGAACACCTTGAGGGAATATCTTCAGATTTGGCACAAACGTCCACTTGGACTCAACAATGACTGATTCGAATTTGGCAATCTAAGGTTTAGATCACTGTGACCCTGTGTCTGTCTCATTCTCATAAAAGTAATATCTCAAAAAGGCCATGAGAGAGCTTCCTCAAATTTGGCCAAAACCTTCACTTGGACTGAAGAATGATCTGGTTAGATTTGGTCAAGGTAACTGTGACCTTGCATCCAACTCATTCTCATCAAAGCAATATCTCAGGACAGCCTTGTAGAAATTTCTTTAAATTTGGCACAAATATCCACTTCGACTCAACAGTGAACTGATTAAATTTTGATGGTCAAAAGTCAAGGCAACTGTGACATTGCATCCATCTCAATCTCATAATAGAAATGTCTTTAGAAAACTTTGAGTGAATTTCTTCAGATTTGCCACAAATGTCCACTTAGACTCAACAGCAACCGTTTAGATTTTGGTGGTCAAAGGTTTTATTCACCTTGACCTTGTGTCTGTCTTTTATGAACATAATATCTCAAGAAGGCCTTGTGGGAGTTTCCTCAAATTTAGCCAAAAATGAACTGATTAGAATTTATTGGTTGAGGGTCAAAGGTCAAGATCACTTTGACCTCACATAAAATGTTTTTGACCAAATCTCAAAGACTTCCTATGCTAATTATGACAAAATTTCGCACAAATGTCTGTCAGATGTAATGATAAAGTAATGACATTGTTTATCCAAAAGCTCAAAGGTCAACTTCACTGTAACATCATGATGTTCTGCAAAAACACTTTTCTGGTATCTTTTTGCATTGTTAAGTTCTCCTTCTGTTTCCACACTTTCTGAGCCCTAATAGTCATATTTTTAACCTGATCCCTCTGTGTCTGGCTTGTAGACTTGCTCACCAATCACATTTTTATTCCATGGTCATTCCCCTTCGCAACTGGGTTGGATGCGTATTTTCCATTTCTTACCGAAGGCCCTTGTCCTATTGTTGGCAGTGTGCACGTGACTCCTGGGATTTGTATTTAGGTCAGGTACAGAACAGGAGAGAGACTTATCACCCATCACATGTTTCGCTCCTCTTTATTTGTTTCTGTGGACCTTTCAGTATCGACCAAAAGATTATCTATAGCAGGAAGTGTCCAATGTCAGAGCTCGGTCGGACAGAGTCTGTGAGCGTTCTTGATTTAGAGACCTCTAGAATTGGCTTCAGAGTCTATGATGCAGTTCTCTTTTGGGAGAGAAGAGATATTTCCTTTTCCTTGAAGCAGACGACATGAGCTATGAACACAAGAAGAGAAGAATCCTCACACATCGTGCTTAAATGTCCCGTCTCCAAGGGAGCAGTCTCAGGTGGTTCAGTAATCACGTAGTCCCAGTCTAGACTTTAGAGAAACAGACTGTCTGATTTCCCTGCTCTGTGGTTAAATAGCATTGCTGTGTGTCTGATGTGTGGTTTGGATTGCTTTTTTGAGTTTAGGTGACAAAGTCCCTCAAGATTCAGTTCTGATGTGCTATCTTGTCAATAAAACCTTCACCTTGTGTGTCCTTCCTGAGGCCATCATTCCATTTCCCATTGCAGTTGATTGCTGTGGTTTAACACCTACTGTTTCCGTCGCAGGATGTGAGAATGGCAGGAGGGCTATCTTTTTTAAGCTCTTGTTATTTCTGATAGTCTGTTCAATAATGATTCCAGCATAGAGTGTGTGAAAGAAGACCTCCAAGTCTAAAAAGTGAATGCTGAGGTGCCTTAAGCCTGCAGTTTTTCTAATGGCCAGCAGGGGGGGCGACTCCACTGATTGCAAAAAAGAAGTCCATAAAAAATATGACCCGATTTCTCACTTAATTTACTAGCTAGTTTTATGGTCTCAATTGCTAGTTTTAAGTTTTTTTTTCAATACAGCATGATATTCACATTGTAAATTATGGTCCCATTTATCCAAGATGGCAACAAGGCCACACTCAAGGCTCCAAATTAGAAGTCCAAATACCAATGGCTACTTCTGTTTCTTTCAGACAGTCTATTGTTTCTAATCATTTGGCCTATATAACTCCAGGGATGGCAATGGGTTCATTTCCACCCATCTTGTTTATGTGCATTTTCAATTTGCAAATTGAAAAAAAATTAAATAAACATAAATGCCAAAAGTTTGAAAAACTTTTGAAATATCATTGAAAGACTTTACGCTTGGGGAGGTGGAAAAGATGGTTGATATAAGGTTAAATGCGACTGAATGCAACATAAATAAATCTGGCATATAAATGATGACTTACAGTCATTTTATAGGCCACTGCAACACCAGATAGCTTTTAATATGCGTATGTATGCACACAGAGCTGGTATTATCACTTCAAAAGTTCTTCAAAACTCTATTTCCATTGTCCAGTGTTCTCTCTGTTAATATACATCTATAGTTTTCCTTCATTTCAGCTTTGAGTGGTGCTTTTTTACTAATATCATCTTGTGGTGCCCTTTTCTACAATGGGAACTGACTGAAATTTGCTCCACCTACTGCTTATCTCAACTAATCAACTGAAATATTCACAACAGTGGTGGATGCAAAAGCATATCAATTTCCTTTTTTTTCCAGATTTTCTGAAAATTTGATAAATATGTATGGTACATTTGTATGGAGACTCAACTAGTGCTGGCCTGTGGGTTTATCAGTTGGTTTTTAGTCAGATGGGTTGATACTGGGATGAAAATAATTAATCGACAATTGATTAATTGGTTGTTGAGAATTTAATCGATCAATCAATGGGCTATGCAATGCTGTCAGAGTATATGCAATATGTTGCTGTGAGCTTTGACTGAGGAAAAAAATGCATTTTATGTTGTTTTAAAATTCAATTGTTTTTCAAATAACAATTAATTTAGGAATCAAACATTAATTCTTACCAATAATCGATTAAGGAAAGTGCTTATGATTTGCAACCCTAGTTTATACCTATTGGATGAACATCTATGAAGTTTTTTACACAAATCCTTGCCCTTCTCAAGATGAACTGTACATATTTTGTGCCACTTTGTGCTAGGTAAAATATATATTTGTCCAATTCCTTGGCTGTGCCCAAATACCTGAATAAGTCCTGAGCCTCAGCTGTGATTAGTGGTAATTTAGCTAATGTAAGCATGCTAACATGTTAAACTCAAATGTTTAGCATGGCTGTTGACTCATAGTCTTTTCATGAATTACTGTGGCCAAGCTGAAGGCAATTAATCACCCACATTCACATCTAATAAGCAGCAAAAAAAATGTCACATGATCCGCTTTACTACTCTTATGAGAGATTTCACTTTGCTCACTAACTAAATCCAGTAGTTGGTTCCATGTGTTTTCAGCAAAAATTAAGTTTAACTTCTCTGTTAGTGCATCATATATTCCGGGGTGTAACCTTAAGGTCTCTCTGGCTAAGAGAAGTTGGACTGACTGAGAGGCGAGCTGTGTAAATATTAGTAAAGAAGAGTTTGTGCTGTGGACCGTGATGTTTTCTTTAACCAGTCTGTTTGCACTGACGTGATTTCTCTCCATCCTCATACAGGAGATGTGTACATACAGCCAACGCAGGACACAAAAAATCCTGTGATATATGGCGTCTTCTCTGTCTCTGGGTTAGTGCACAAAAAGAAATACTGTTTAATGCATAACACCTGTAATAAGCTCTGTTCTGAGATAGATTTTTCTTTTTCTTGCAAGATACATATTCCTGACCTTCCTTTACTTTCTCTTCGCAGCTCTGTCTTTAAAGGCTCAGCAGTTTGTGTCTACTCCATGGCTGACATCCGCATGGTCTTCAACGGACCCTTCGCCCACAAGGAGGGTCCCAATTACCAGTGGGTGGCCTACACCGGGAAGATCCCCTACCCTCGACCCGGAACAGTGAGTTTCAAGTCCGCACAATGACCCCACAAAGGAATCCCACAGCAAGCTGGCATAACAGCTTCTCTCTGACTCAGACCTCAAATAGAAACCATGTGAACAAGATGCAGGCATCAGCATAACCAAACTCAGAATATCACAGCAAGAGCCCCTCAAACAGGTTTCTTTTATGTGATTTATGTCAATTACTTTTTGTGGGTTTTGACCTGAGCTCAGGATGTTAATGTTTGTCTTTCAGTGCCCTGGAGGGACGTTCACCCCCAACATGAAGTCCACCAAGGACTATCCAGATGAAGTGATTAACTTCATGAGGAATCACCCTGCCATGTACAATGCTGTGTACCCGGTACACAAGCGACCCCTGGTGGTTCGGACCAATGTGGACTATGAGTTCACCACCATCACTGTGGACCAGGTGACAGCTGCCGACGGCAACTATGAAGTGCTCTTCTTAGGAACTGGTGAGTGTTTTGTAATGCATTAGATTTAATAGAAATGAAGGAAAAAAAACTTTCTATCTGCTTCACCACAGTTTTTTTAAGTGACGAACACATACACGCGGTCAGTGTGAGCCCAATAACCCTTTCATTATATTATTGTAATAGTGTTTTCTTTTACTGTATTGTATTGTACTTTATTTAATTTGAACAGTGCTTTCTTTAAAGCTGTTACCATTTTTTAAAATAAATTATTTATTTAACATTATTGTAACATACCTTAAACTTTATTTTAACAGTACTTAATTTACCTTTATTGTAACATTACAATAAAAAAATAACTTTTGTATAACAGCACTTTATTTATAATTTATAATATGAAAGTACTTTATTTAACTTAATTGTAACAGTACATTCGTTAACTTTTATTGTACCAATACTCACATTAACTTTCATTGTAACAGTATTTTATATAACTTTATTGTAAAAGTACTTTCTTTAATTTTTTATGTCACTGTACTTTGTTCAATGTTATTATAACAGTATTTTATTTAACTTCATTATAAAAATACTTTATTTAATCTAATAGTAACAGTAATTTTTTAACTTTACTACATCAATATTTTATTTACTTTTATTGTAACAGTACCTTCTTTAAATTTGTGTAACAGTTCTTTGTTTAACTTTATCATAAAAGTGCTTTATTAAACTATTAAAGTTTACTATAACAGTACTTTCTTTAACTTTTATGTTACCAGTACTGTCTTTCAGTTTATTGTAACAATACTTTTTTAAACTTTATTTAACTTTATCATAAAAGCATGTAATTTAACTTTACTATATCAGTACTTTATTCAAACATGACTTTATTTACCTTTATTTTTACCAGTACTTTGTTTACCTCTATTATAATAGTACACGCAGTCAGTGTGAACCCATGAGCCCTTTGATCAGAGTCAGAATGGTGAATGACAGTGTCAGAGAGAAGCTGAATAATGAAGAAAAAAAAAACCCATGGAAATAAATCCCACGTAAGTTGAGGGCTTGTCTCCCCTGCAATCATTTATCATTAAAAGAAAAGCATTCTTGCCTTTTGTGCTCAAGTTGAAATTTAACCAATCAAAAGGTTCGTACCTCACTCCATTCACATGAAGTAAACAACAGGAGAGTTGTACCTGGAGGGCAGGGGTGGATCAACAGCAGGAGGGAGAGAGAAGCAATGGGGTAACAAGAAGACAAGGGAGGGGGGGGGGTACATTTAGGACATCCATCACCTTAATCTCGCCCACTGTCTACATGCGTGGACCCTTTAATAAGGTGTATGACAGCAGCAGCCACCACACAGGATGCAGCCCTCACATATTGCATATGACGCCTCTTTACTGGCGTCTTTGTCAGACTAATGGGTTTGTGTGCGATGGCGGGCCACTGTGGAAGAATGTGCATCCTTTCAGCTGCTGTCAGAGGCCGCCATTCAGCTCTGCTATGGGGCTCAATGAGGAAGTCATAATAAATCTCAGGTATCCTGCTCACAGGAATGCCGCACTCTTTACAAAAATCAAACATGCCAAGGAAGGCAGGGGTAATGTCTTATAAAGCATCTGGATGAATAGGCAAAGGCAAGAGGGGAGGATGAGGATGACAGAAGAGGTTTGTCATGGTGGTGTCAGCGAGTATACTAAGTGGAACGGGGCCTCGCATCATTTGGGAAAGGTTAAAGCGAAGAGAGGAACGTAACGGAGGTGAAGAGTACAGTGGAGCCTGTTGATATGAGGATTATCCCTCGTTGGAGGCTGCTGAGAGAATAAAATGGGAATCCAAGGGGCTGTTGACAGGCGGAGGGGTGTGAGGTTGCAGGTATATAGCTGACAGGTGTGTGTTGTGGTCCGCAGACAAGGGGACAGTTCAGAAAGTCATCGTTCTGCCCAGAGATGACCTGCAGACCGAGGAGCTGGTCCTTGAGGAGGTGGAGGTTTTCAAGGTGAGCTTATTTTGTCCAGTAACTCTTCTTCTTTACTAATTTTTTACTTTATTTCTTGTTTTTTAATTTTTATTTATTTATTTTTTTAAATTTATTTTACCTTTTTAAATTACGTTTTATTTATTTTATTTCCTTTTATTTGTGGTTTTATTACTTTTATTGCATCTTTTTTTTGGTCTATTTCTATTTCTTTCCGCTGTTGTATCGCCATCTATGTATCCCATTTCTGCTTTGCTTTTTTTGTCAAAGCACTTTGTAAACTCTGTTTTAAAATGTACTTTATTAATAAAGTTATTATTATTACTTAATCTTTGCACTAACATATGTTCTCCCACCCAAACTTTGCTACATTGTTATAAATTTATTGTCCTTTGCGCATTCCTTTTCCATCTGCTATATAGATAAAACACTGTACTCAATATGTATTCTTTCCTCCAACAAGGTCCCAACTCCAATTACATCCATGAAGATCTCATCCAAAAGGGTAAGTGTGTCCATTCAACTGTTATCTCTAACCTTTGCTCACATAAAAAGAAACCTTTCTCCAAAGAAAGGGAATGAAATACAGGCAAATTGGAAAGGTCACAAGCTGTACTTCACTGTTGTTTCACTTTATAATTCATAAAAAAGATGTAAGTCTGAGGGAGAGAAATATGGGAAAGACACTAAAAGTTCAGTGTTGTCTTTCAGTGTGAATAAAACATTTTGGCCTCTTCTTCATACAATGACATCACTCCACAGACAGTCAGTTAGTGTTACACAAAGCCTGCCAGACTGATGAATTTCAAACAGCTGATCATAAAACGATGAGAGCACCCTGATAGAGATGAGCTCAATATGCTCCCATCCATCCAGGTTTATGAGAGATGTAATGGCAAAAATATTTTAAAACTTGAGTTTTTAGGGCTTACAATAGGGGTGGTCAATATGTCGATGACTCTTGATGTATCACGGCTGGTTCCACATATGATGCATTCAATGACTGTATTCTAAACATCGATTAGAACTTGATTACCCCGTCCATCCAGACTACTCTCTCCTGGTCCAGGTGTGTTTTTGAATCTGCAGAACTCCAGACCGCAACCATTTAGTCACATTTTGCGACTATGGAGCACCACTGCAACTTGCAAATATTATTAATAAATGGACTGGAGAGCCATTTGTTTACCATTCATAGTGCATAAATCCTTTTGTTTAACAGCACAACTGTGATTGTTCAACTGCTAACACCTAATTCTTGACTGTAAGCTTCAAGTTCACCACAAAAACATCAACATTTCCTGCCCAAGACGAGTGGTTCCACTATGACAATACTTTGTTTAACTTCAACAGTACTTTATTTTTTTATGACAGGATTTTATCTAACTTTATTGTAACTATTTATTTAAGATTTTAAAACAGTACTCTACTTCACTTTAAATTAACAGTACTTTATCTAACTTTATTATAACAGGACCTAATTTTACTTTACTGTAACAGTGCCTTATTTAATTGTATTTCAATAGTACTTTATTGAGCTGTATCATTACAGTCTTTTTTTTTTTTAAACTTTATTATAACAGTGCTTTATTTAAATTTATTATAACGGCACTTTCTTTAACTTTATTTTAACAGTAGTTTACGTAAGTTTATTATTACAGTCCTTTATTTAACTTTGTCATAACAGTCCTTTTTATTTAACTTTATTATAACAATACTTTATATAACTGTATTATAATAGTACTTTGTTTAACGTTATTATGACAGTACTTTATCTAACTCTGTTTCAATATATTAAGATATATATTGCTTATTGTGATATATTATTTTTTTTAAATCATATATTTCAATATATTATGTACAGCCCTGGTTAAAAAAGATCTTGATTGAGCTTTTTGTTCTGTAGCAATTTAAATGCTGCTTTTAAATAGTGGCCACTTGAAATTCTTTACCCTAAAATTTATACTGGAAATAAAGCTTTGCAAATTTCTGTTAACTATTGAAAGGTTTAGTAGTGGCCAGCATTTACCCTCATTGCAACAATTTTAGTGCAGCTGTCCTACAAAACTTGTTTTCTTTGTCCCATATTTTAATGTATAACACAATTTTCCATCTTTCTCTCTCTCAACAGCAACAGCTGTATGTGTCATCTGTGATTGGGCTGACCCAGCTGGCTCTTCACCGCTGCGACGTGTACGGCGAGGCCTGCGCTGACTGCTGTCTGGCCAGAGACCCTTACTGCGCGTGGGATGGCAAGTCCTGCTCCCGTTACTCTGCCTCGCAGAAGAGGTGAGCACCATTGCCAGCATTAGCATGCGCTACACTAACTCCAAAACTAACTGACTCCATCTGTGTGATGAATCATGCTTTTGATTGGACTGCCTGGATGGCTGATTGGCTGTTTTTATGGCACTGTAATGTGTTTTAATAGTATATTAATCATAGTCTTTGAATAAACTGTGGTTTACACTCCAATAATAAATCATATACTATCATATACTTGTGGTATTATAAGTGCAACCAGTAAATGATGAAAATTCACATACCTGTGATAATATAATGGGGTGGAGGTTTGTAGTTAGATCTATTCAATTTTGATACTTTTAAGAGTAGATTTGGTATTTTTCAACCTGGAGCCTATTTTCAGGTTGTTTACTAACGTCTAATCGAAACAATTTGTCTTTTTTTTTTTTCAATTATGGTCATTAACATTAAAAAAATACACACAATATTCAACAAAATTACCAACAGATCAAAAACCATCAATATGCTACAAAACAAGAAAAAAAACACACACATCAATACAAAAAAAGAAGAAAAAGGAAAAAAAGAACACAGACAAAGACACTATTACTGAAGAACAAAACAAAAACGCAGTTATCGTGATCATCAGTTCTCTAAACATGGCCTTAATGTGTTCCATCTTCTTTCATGGTCCTTTAACTGTTCCCTGTATTCCCTCCAACCTAAAATAATGTTTCAAAACAGAGAGAAAATTAGGAAATGTCAAATGTTCTTTTTCTTTCGGTTCAGAAATAAATCTCTTACCCAATAAGATAGCTGTATTTACAATACTTGGACATCCATTTGTTAATTCATCAAGTATTATTGTTTGAGGGTACGTTGTTAACAATAAAGAACGACGATTTTGAATTAATCCAGTATTAAGCGAAAGGGCTGCAGCCAACAGTGGCGAAAAGGGCTACAATGTTAACACTCTGGGCAATATGTTTTTTTTTTCTATCCCGTAAATGTTCTTGTTTTTGCCACAGACTGGCTCATGGAAAGGACTCTCCAGAGATAAACCTTTTTGTTTAATCAGAAACAGCCATGAAATTGCTCTCATCAAACCAACCAGACTTCATTCAAAGAAACAGTAATTTCGTCACCATGCAAAACACTTTAATTCAAAGTTGACCTAAAGGAAATAAATTTTATAAAAACATTCTTGTTTCTTTTTTCCACTGTTCTAAAAATCATCAGCTATGGTTTGGTTGAAATGAAGCCTCAGTTCACACAGTTATTTGTGAAATTGTGCTGGTTCTAAAAAGCTGATATTTCTGTTTTTTCACTGGAGTCTGGTGGGTTTAATGTTTGCAAATTTGGGGCAGCTATTGTTTAAACAAAAAAGATCTTTTTCCATGACAAAAAAGTCTATCTCTGTCGGAATCCTCTCCTAATGTTGTCAGTCACTTAGTATAACAATCAGAGCCTGTCAGTGGCAGAAACAACAACTTTAAGCAGATGTAAGCAGCGTGCTTTGTCACTGCAATTGTAATGTTTTCGTTTATTACGGAACTGTTTTCAAAAATTATTGTTCCTATTTGTCTTGTACACACAAAAACGTGAAAAACAGGGTCCATGTTGAAAAATACAGATGTTAGCCTTCAGTGACTTTATGTATTGTTGAATGGCTTTGAATGGCTTGCGGTTGCTTTATGCTTTTTTTTCTCTCCTTATTCGGCAATACTGGTCTGACCCCTTTAGACGTAGCCGGAGGCAGGACGTCAAGTACGGGAACCCCATCCGCCAATGCCGAGGCTTCAACTCTAACGGTAAGATGCCTGTTCTTCAACATGCTGAGTTTTTTGTTCTGCTTCTATGTGTTTAAACCTAAGCAAATTTGGTTTAATTTCTCTCAAAAACAAGAGAAGAAAGCAATGAGCAACTTAACAAGACAGTCCCCCCAAAATATATATACTGTATATATATATATATACACACACACACACACACACACACACACACACATATATATATAGCTTACTTTTTTGTTGGTTGGGTTTTTTTTTCCAGTTTTTCTTTTGTTTTGTATTTTATAGTAGTATTTATATATTATACTATATATACTATACTATTTTGGGATCATTTCCTATTTTCAGGTCATTTTCTTTGTCACATTTTACTTATTTGTTGCAATTGGTGGGACATTTTTGCCTTAGTTTATCGCCTTTTTTCTCAATGTTTTTGAAAGAAAGGAAACTATTTTGCAAGTTTTTCAAAGGGTTAAATAGCTTGTGAGAGTCGTCTGAACACAGCACAAGAAAACTGATGTCAAACCAGGTTATAAAGGATTTATGAAGTGAGGAGTTTGAAAATAATGACACGTATCTCATCAGTGCTGCTCCAAACAGTTCAAGGTTTTCATTGCCGGTGGCTGTAATGTTATTCTGGCAGTTTTATGGTAATCTGTGACAGCCCTGTTGCTAAAAGGACTTTGATTTGCCACAACTGAGATTCTGGTCGTAAGGAGTTCATGGTAATGAGTGTTTTGGTTGCCATGGAACCCCCCCCCCCCTCTCTCTCTCTGCCCTATAGCCAATAAGAACACTCTGGAGATGGTGCAGTACGGGGTGGAGGGAAGCAGCACCTTCCTGGAGTGTCAGGCCCGCTCTCCACACGCTGTTATCAAATGGCATCTGCAAAGAGATAACAGCGACCGCAGGAAAGAGGTGAGCCGCCACGTCATGTATTTCTTAAAGATCCTGGCCTTATAAGCATATTTTATTTTGGGGTAGTTTACTGAAACTCATACAGGGTTCCTGTGGATCCTTAAAAAGTCTTTAGGCATTAAATTTGTTAATGTAAAAATAAGGCTTTAACTGGTCTTAAATCGACTTGAATTATTCTTTCAGAAGTCTTAAAAATGCTCAGACATAGGAAGTATGATTTTGTGAAATGTGTTTATGGCATTGCACTGTAAAATCTCAAAATAATTCATCATAATCAATAATAATTATAATTTTAAATTATTTAATTCGTTTTCTTAATTTAATAATCTGTTATTGTCTTCCATGTGTTACACTCTGAGAAGTTTTCTTTTCTTTTCTTTTTCTCCATTATTTGACATAAATAAATTTTTCACTGGACAAAAAAAAAAATTAAACTTTTTTTGTTTTTTAGAAAATTTGTCTTAAAATAAATTCTGAGTGAATTTAAAAGTCTTAAATCTACCTTGCCTTAAGCTGCAGGAACCCATTCATATTTATCCAATATAAAGCACAATATAACCCACCTGAACTATTGAATTGGCTTGAACTTTAATGACATTGGCCCGTGTCAGATGAGCATTTCCACAGATACCAGAAAAATGTCCATATGGAGGCGGGGAGCAGTATTTCATTTCAGTTTGTTACTTTATTGTCATGGAGAGATGGGGATTTACATGCAGTGTGACACATTTGAAAAATGACTCTGGCGTAATTCTTTTTCCGATTATCTGTCAACACAATTAAGAGATTCGGGCTCTGATTAAATGCCGCCTGATTCCTCACACAGACCTCTGACTGTCCTCAGGCCCAGGGGGAAGGACACATGGAGGGGAGCTGTGAAAAAAAGTCCTCTGCCATGATATATAACCCTGAGGTGCTAGTTAAAGTTTTATTGTGGAGCAATGTAGCGCTGCTGTTTCTCTTTTATCGACTACTCTGTTGGATGATCTCTATTCCCACAGGCAGAGCAGACTTTGCCGCTGCCTCGCACTACTGATTCAGAGCTAACAAAAAGCTGTCATCACCTAATCAGATTCCTGGATGTGGAATCAGATGAGGTGATTAGTCAGACAATGTAAACAATTACACTATAGGCTATCATATGGAGGAGTAGATAGTTTTAAATTAGATATTCATTCAGCTGGGTTCATCCACAATAACAATTCATCAGTTTCAGCAGATGTTGTTTCTTTTTTTTGTCTCATAATTTGACATTGAATCCCATGACAACAGGTGAGCTTTTAAGAACTGTCAAGTACAGGCACAGTGGGCAGGAGAGTGTTTCAGATTTTTTTCGAAACATTTCTTTGGTAACTTTTTCTTCGACACTTTGACCCTTTAAAACCTGGAGCAACTTTACTTTTCGTCTGCTGCTTTTAGACGTCTTGCAGTATTTCAAACTTTAAAACCCTGACCAAATCGGTGCGATTTCTTTCAAACACATGGGTGAAAAAGGCAGTGAGCAAACTTGTTAGAAATGTTTCACAAATTACAAGAAATGATACAAAGATATGAAACTTATATTTAAAAAAAAAAAAAAGCTAGAGAAAAATGTCTAGGGATAAAAAGACAAAAATCTAGGGACTAGGGGAAAACCTATATTTATGTATAATTATGTATTTAAAATTTTTTTCAGTCTTGTTTGCCTGTTTTTTGTTTTACTCTTTTTCTTTTGTTTGGTTTTATACTTTTTTTTAAAATAGAAAATTAGTAATAATTTCATGCTGTTTTTTGGTTCATTTCTTCTTTTAGTGCTAATTGCCAAACAATGTCAATTGTGAATCTTTTTATTCTGAATTTTTGAGCCAGGGAGGTTTATTATTTATTCATTTGTAAATATCTTGACACGGTTATTCCTCCATTCTCAAGGAAATTGATATGGTTTCACTTTTACATGAACACATCTCAAGCTGGTATGACCAGCTAAACCATCAAAAACAATGAGAAAACATACAGAGGGCTTGTCAAACAAGCTGGTCAACCAGCTTTCTATTTTAATTTTTAGCACCTTTTTCAGGTCATTTCTGGGTTTTTTTTCTTTCTTTTTTCTTTTTTAAACTATTTTTTTAAAACTTATTTTCAACTCATTTGAAGTAAATTTAAAAAAAAAAAAAAATTTACTCAAGCGTCAAAGGGTCTTGGGCGTTTGAATGCAACATTGACCTACATACCTAGTCAGCAGTCATATAATTTAAATTTTTTTAATGTTAGGATTTAAATTTTAAAATAAATTCTGCTTTGTTGTAGATTGATTGTAGGTAGCCTAAATGCTTAAAATATTCTGTTATAAACCACAGGTTTTTTATGAGCTGTTTTCCTCTGCAGATGCGTTCTGATGGTCGGATTTTGAAGACAGAACAAGGTCTACTCCTGCGGTCTCTGCAGCCCTCTGACTCAGGAATGTACCAGTGTACGGCCACGGAGAAGAACTTCAAACACACGCTGGTCAAGCTGCAGTTGGTGGTGCTGTCTAGCCGCGCCGTCAACAACGTGCTGGTGGAGGGCGGAGGAGGGCTGGCGCCATCTTCTCTCCACTCCAGCAGCACCCAGTGGACCCCCAGTGCAGGCCAGTACAAGGACCTGCTGACCATCCTGAGCCAGCCAGAGATGAGCCTCATCAATCAGTACTGCCAGGACTACTGGCAATTCGGAGACCCGCTGCTGGGTGCCCTCAAGGCCAAAGACCTGAAGGAGCTCAAGGAGCAGAAGAAACCCCGCAACCGCCGGCATCACGGGGAGGCAGAGGAGAACGAGGAGCAGGAGGAGGTAAAGACATGAGGAGCCCAGCTTTGAAACAGCCTCAAGCACCCCACCCCACCCCCCACCCTGTGAAAACTGGGAGAGACTCATTGAGAGTAGCAAAAGTGAAAAAAAAAATCCACAAACCGAAAAAAAAAGCAAACTCAGAAAAAAGAGGCTTACAAACACAAACCCCACACACATCCTCTCAAACAGTAAGATATATGATACACAGTATTTATTGTAGGTTGTATATAGTATCATTCTGTGGATTTCTTTGTACTTATAGAAAAAAACATGCTCTTTGTGTATAGGTACATTTGGGGCAAATATTGTTATTATTGATGTTAATTTTATTGTTGCTGTTACTGTCATTACAAAACTCATCTGTTAGCATCATACAACCTTGGCAACTGTTTGGAATGTGTTATCAGGCATGTAAGCTGTTAGCGAGCTGCGAGAAGCTCAAACGGGGAAATGAGTAGTCGATGAGGGGTGATGGGATCTCTGTTGTTTCTTGCTTGCTTTTACTCGATGCCAGAACTCTTATTTTTGGACACTGCAGGAACGCCTCCAATGCAACCCCCACGTGGCTGCATGCGGACAGAGACTTGATATTGCAAAAGGGGACCATCGACACATGGTCCCAGTTATTGTGGAGAAACAAGCCTTTCTCCATGGGAACCCAAGACAACTGTTCAAATATTCTTGCTGGTCTAATTGGGCCTTTTGGTAGGAAACTGGTGCTTGTCCCCATTCTATTGCCTTCTTGATTGGAGGACTGATTGCATCATCTTTGCTACTCTTCAGCCCAGATGTGAATTAGAATGACTTTAATCTCAACTGTTCTCTACTTTGAGACACTTGCAGCTTCTTTTGGCTTTGGTTTAAAAAAGAAACAAGCATCAAATCACTTTTTATTAAAGGTCTAGTGTGCAGGATATAGTGGCACCTAGTGGTGAGGTTGCAGATTGCAACTGAAACTTCTACTGTGTGCTAAGCATTTAGGAGAACTACGGACACGAAAACACGGCCCTATGTAGAGTCAGGGTTTGGTTTGTCCGTTCCTGGCGACTATAGAAACAATATGGCTGACTCCACTGAAGTGGACCTGCTCTGTATGTAGAAAAAAAGGGCTCATTCTAAGGTAACAAAAATCTTAGTTTCAGTTTATAACACACACATATTTCCTGCTAAATCCTACACACTGGGCCTTTAAATTAGGGCAGGGCCATATGGAGAAAATCAAATATCACAATATTTTTGACCAAATACCTGTATGTCAATATTACAACAATATTGTAGGGTTTACTATTGGTAATGTTCTATGTTTACACAATGAGATTTTCGATAAATAATTATCAGTAATGTGGATATAATGACTAAGTGAGTAAAACAAAATAATAGAAAGCCCCAGGGATGAAGTTTTTCTGTTGGCCAACCAGGAAGTTAGCTTCACCGTGGTTCCCTCGTCAAAAAGCCTATGGGATTTTTCCACTGGATTTTTGATCATTGCAGACAATAAGTTCTGTGGTAAACAAACGTTTATGATACTTGCACATTTTGTTCAGCAAGATAGTCTTTACCAATGAACACCACTTAAGGATTTTTGAAGCCTAAATGCAATCACCAGATATAAAAAGTCAAAGGTAGGCAAAACTAACTACACGGCCATTGCGTTGCCATTGCTACGAGGCTGTAATGTTCTGTGCGGTTTGGTGTGATGACGTTCTGTAGCCTCATTTAGCCACTTGTTAGCCCCATCTCTTTTAGACACATAAAAGCTTTAAAGCTTATAATGGGGTACTTACTGGTATATTTTATGTTGTAGAACAAAACATGAAAGTTACTCTAGCTTGTGTGTGTTAACCACAGACCTTATACCAGGCTTCTAACCAAAAACCCTTTCAAGAAATCCGCTGACTTTAAGACAAGGGAATTGGAGGTGCTGAAATGCTAACAGATTTCCAGCTTTAAGGACTCATTACTTGGGTTATTTATAATATTAGTTTCCAAAATATAAGGCAATATCTGATGTCATATCACAATATCAATATAATATTGATACATTGCTCAGCCCTACTTTAAATCTATTAGGATACATAGTGGTTGGGTTCAAATGCAAACATACTTCAAACTGAGACTGAGGTGCAATAAAGGGTCAAGGTTTGCACAAAGGGCATTATTCTTTTACTTTCAGGGGACATTGGCTGGGGCCAAATGCAACAAGCTCACTCGGGCAAGTTAGAGTTGACTTCTGTAAAGAAAAACAAGTCCAATTTGTGATGAAAGAGTTGCCCAGATCAGGCAGCAGTTATGAGCTCTGAGCACTCGAGCCATCACTTGTTCTTTCTTCTTTTGACATTCATATGTGGAAAAAAAATTTGCCCGTATACACAACAGAGCATTGTAACAATGTTGTGACACTAACCAAAATATTGGGAAGCTGGCTTTCATTGTGTGCATGAACCTGTATTTGTACTGTAATTCTAATAAGATACTGTGTGGTTGTTTTTTTTTTGTTTGTTTTTTTTTTGTTTTTTTTTTCTATTTTTCATCTCTAGGGGTGTACAGTATGGTCTCTGAGGGACATTCTGGGTAACAGGAAAATGGGGAAAACAAATGCTTTAAAGATGCCTGATTTCAAGTATAAAGCATGATGCATCTTTCCATTGACATTAATATAGACTGTGTCAGTGTATTAATGATGCCCCTTGAAAGTCAGAAAGTGACACAACAAAAACAACAAAAAAAAAAAACAACCCCCCCCCCCCCAAACCCTTAAGAGGATAAGCAGTAATGGACAATGACTGAAACAATGTTGTTGATGCTGTTTTTTGGTGGTTGGCGTGTTCCGCAGCAAAACCTGGGGACCAAAACATCTCCAAATTTTGCTAGGGAGTGAGTGCTTTTGACTTTCACAGTACTCTTTGGTACAGGCAGTTGCGGACATGCAGGCAGTGGCATAGAGGAAGAGAGACCCCCTGTTGAGAAATGGTGAATTTACAGCTCAAAGCAACTAAATAGGATCATCTCTGGCTTTGTTTGGTATTTAATGTCAGCAAAAAATGTTGTAGCACATTTGTGACCCGTCGTCAGCACAGTTAGCTTGTTTACTCTATGACGCGAATGCCTCGTTTGTATGGAAAACAAAAGCCCTAGTTACTTAGTGAAATGATCTTTTGTATGTGTTTGAACAGCACAGAATGAGGGGAAGTATGATATAATGCTATATTAATAATGTAAATAAAGGCAATTAAAGGTAGATAATAGGGATGATATTAAAATATGAGTGATTGTTCTGTTGATTAGAATGTTTCTGTTCTATTAACAGTGTTTCCCACGGAATCAGAGTGCATGTTTGGCTGTAGCTGACGGAGGAGTGGTCGAGTTCTTCTTTTCCTCAGCAGCAGTCTTTGGGTCACAGGTTGGATAATTGATCTGTCTGTCTGTTTAGAGCTGATCAGATTGATGGATAAGAGTTTCAGCAGCTGGGAGTGAATTCAAATTTTCAGACCCAACAGAATGAATGTTTCCATTTCAATTTTAATGCGCCTGCCGTTCTGCTGCTCTGTCTGTGCCCAGAGTACGCACTGCACTCCAAGAGTGCAGTGCAATACACACACATACACACACACACACACAGCAGTGAAGTGAAATACATTTTCATATAAAAGAATATATGACACTTTTTGTCTTTCAAATCATTCTGACATTTCGAGGCTTTTACTACATGTTGTCTAGCTTGTATTCAGGCTGTCTTGAATGCCTCTGGGAAGATGCATCCATAATTCATACAGAGGTATCTGTATCTGCTCCTCAATTTGGGATGCCTGTCTGCATTCCCAGAATCAGTCGCAGCTCTTGCTTGTCTCCTCCAAACGAGATCAGAAGTCATACAGCAAAAAAAAAAAAAAAAATGCAAAGAAAGGTTGTACAATTTGTTGGTATTTTTAAAAATGTGTCTGTAGTTTTTGAGTGTTTTTTTTTGTTTGTTTTGTATTTTTGCATCATCTGACTTTATGGAAAAAAAAAGAAAAAAACTGAATGCACAAAGGTGATGTTATTGTAATGACTCGTGTAAAATACTTTATCTTCCCTTTCCATTGTTGTTGCTGACTAATAAATTAAAGCTCTATATTTTATAAGAATGGAATGCTCCCCCCCTTCATTGTGATTGGCTTGATACTGGATGTTTTCCATGTTCTGCCCAGAACCCTCTGGATCCTTGGAATAAAGTTGTACCTGTTAAAGAGATATGTATGCACATTTGTATAAAATATACACATTGCATTTGTGTTGTAATGAAACAATTGGAAGGTAAAACACCTCCGATGAGGAGATTTGCTCTCTGAGTGTCTTTTCCTCTCGGCCTAATAGGTATTGATTATGCAAGTTCCTCAATCCCCAACAGGTAATATGTTCAGATGAAGCTTGATCAGTACTTAAAGGTTCATTAACTCAGATTAAGTGTTCAATAGTGCTACATAATCAAAATATACCTGTGGGAGATTAATAGGGTTTTAAATCAATAATAATTTCTCATCAAGTTGACCAGAGGCAGACCTTCTGTCTTTTAAAAATCACTACAAACACTCCGTCTCCCTTTTTCAACTGCTTTGTGAGAAGGTATACTGCAATAAGCTATTAACAAAACAGTTTTATTCTGAAAATCTTTTTTAATTTCTGTCTTTTATAGGCTACATAAACTCAGCCAAATGCCAGTCATCAGGCCGTTCTCATGGAGGACATTTTGACATGTCACAGTAGGAAATGCACAGGTATAAATAATTTTATAATGGCTGAATTCCATTAAACAATTATTTAGGGGTCCCCAGATGAAAGTACAGGTCTGCCAGTCAATAGGAAGAGAGTAGGGTCACCCAGGGTCAACCCTTCAGCCTCTGAGGTTGCCGATTAAGTTTTTCACAATGGACAGTCTGAGGGGACATAATGCATTTTGGGGCGGTTGAGAATGTCCCATAAACCCATGTCTTTTGGTGTGTTTATACAGAAATCAATGCAAGTGTTTCACGCAACAAGTTTAAACACAGAATCAATGCAAAGATGCAAATAGATGCAAATTCAGGTTGGGCGGGCGGTAAGCTGAAATATGAATTCAATTTGAGCATGTGATGTTGTGTCGTGACAGCCTATCAGTACTGAGATCTAGTTAAGATTCTCCTACTGTTACCAAGCTGGCGCAACCACAACAAATCACAAGTTGCAAAATGCTCCAAAAATATTCCAGTAGCCGTACATTCGCAAGTAACGCGACACAAAAATTTTCATTGCATTCAGTGTAAACATGGCATTATTCGTAGAGCTTCTTGCAAATCTAGTATATATCATACACATTTCTCTTGTACAGAAAATCTGCATACTGGAACAGCTGGAACACACTACATACTCAATTTTATGTCTTAATCAGTTTCAGGGGCAGTAGGAAAAGCACGTGTAAATCACTTAATTAATGATGGCTGAATTCCATTTCGCTGCTCTGATTTCAGGGGTCCTACTATTGTGCATGCTTGCTTAATGTCACACTCATTAGGGCTACTTTATAAAACTGAGCCACCGTTAGTGTCATTAGTAATACCTGTGTGTATCCTAATATAACAGGCCAAAACATCTACTGTGAAAAAGGTCTGTTGATGGTTACTGTTGTGACGACCCCTCCTGTGTCTCGGCTCTGCCTGGCCTGCTTTGTGCTTTCTCCTCCTGTTGTAGGAAGTTAGCTCGTTAGGGAGCTGGAGCACCTGTGCTGATGAGCTTGTAATCCTATAAAGCTGTGCAGTTCAGTCTGTCTCAGTCTCCTGCAGCTCTCTCAGCTCCCACATGGTCTTTTTGTTTGGTTGATTTGTTTTCTTTTTACAATGCAACATCTTCATACACCATTTTCCACTCAAACACACCACTATCGATATTGATTGCCCGCATCTCATTTGCTTTATCAAAAAAAAAGCATTATTTGATAAATATTTTAAGTTACTAATATTTTATTAAACTGAACTTTTTGTTCTGGAAACTAAATTTAGATGCCAAATCTGGCTGTTTTTGACTTAATTGTTCTGTCAGATCACAATGGTTAGGTGGAGTCTGCTAAATTTTGGAAGGAGAGATCTTCAGTCTTATCAACAGTTGTAGTCCAAATAAGTGGATTCAAGATACATTTTAAGCCTTTACTGTAGCCTTGTTTGGAGTCTCTTCCCCCCTGGTAGGTTCTACTTTGGGAATCTATTGTGTCATCTTTTATGTGGCAGTGAAAGTGGGTAGAGCTATATGTTCACGGTCGTGTCCATGGCTTTCTGGGATAACTGCATAGCAGGGACTTTATGCACCCAGTGGTTTCTAGTGAATAAAAGTTACCCTTCATCATTAACGGCCTCAAGACTAAGGTTGAGTTTAGATAGGTAGATTTGAAGTAGTCCAGTTGGTGGGTTTATGACTACTGTCCTGGCTATTTGGTGGATGGATGTCACACTCAGACAACATTTTGTTCTAACGTTTTGATGTCTATGGATGAATGCTGTAGACTGCGATTGTCATTGTGCAGTCTGCATAGATCAAACTTGATGTTGTACCCAAGATACCCAAGATGGGCCACCGTACTTGACTTATATGATCGCTAAAATTTCACAGTCAGTAGGAGACTTTAGTCAGTGGTGTTGCTTCCATCCCATTATGAATTATAAGGAATGTGAGTTTGGAGTACATAAAGGCCGGTCTGGCCAACAGCACACAAGGCAAACGGGTTGTTTTCAGGTCAGTCACATGCTCCAGTCAAGCTCATCAGTGTTTCTGCACCTCATAAAAGCTTTGATAGCTAAGTTGACCCTGATCAGCCACAGAGTGACTCACATTCTCCTACAACAATCTAGGTCAGGGGCAAAGTGGCAGAGAAGAGGAGACAAAGAGAAAGAAAAAAAGCTAACAGGGAAGAGTACCAGAATGTAAAACCTCATGTCAGCACTGTATCCAGCACTGCAGGGTTTAACACACAACACTTCTTACACTGCTACATATTAAGTGAATATACAAACCTATATACTGTTCCAAAAGGTGCTGACGTGCAAAATAATATTAACTGTAATACCTGGGTGCAATTAATATATCAAAAAAATTGAGAATATGTCAGACTGTTAGTCTTTATAGCAGTTGGACCCTAAACAGAGGTTGTCAGGAGAATGTAAAGGTCAGGATGTCTGTCTCAAAAGGTCACACTCAAAGCCTGCCATCATTAAGACAGGCAGATACAATGAATTACCTCTATGGATATAGCACACTTTCAGTGTGTCCTTGAACGCATTCATAGCGTTGCATTTAGGGATGTAAGGAAATATAACAACACGTTCTTATCCTAACTTGCCAAAATACCACCACTTTGTCAGTAGTCATATTTAAATATGACGCACTAGGTATCCCAACATGTTCTCATTCCAACTCATCACATGTTGCTGCTTTGTCAGTGGACTTCCGTGTCTACATTTTATGATTTAGTTATTATATAGTTTGCATCTGCTGTTTACATTCCGAGATGCTGCTACTGTGATGTCAACAAATGCAAATGGTCGGATGATGCAGCACGTGGTTATGTTTAAACAATAACAGCAAATGACAAACAACTCCAGAATGTCAACAAACGCACATGCTGGCATGGATGGTTGGGATTAGGGGAAGGAGACACGTGGTAAAGATTGGAGGGGAAAAAATCACATTCAGATGGGAAGCACACTGGACTCCTGCACGAAAGTCCATTGTTTGTGGGACCCATCCACCACTCCTATAGGAGCCTTCATGCTCCTTACATCACACACATACTTCACTCACACACACACACACACACACACACACACATATATATAGCTTTTCATTTTCTTTTTTTCAGGTCATTTTTTTGTTTCTTGTTCTTGTTACTTTTCTTTTTCTGCTTATTTTGAGGTTGTAACTTTAATAATTTCTTGCAACTTTTTGGCCATTTGTTGCTAAGTTGCCCATTGCCTCCTTCCCATGTTTTGAAAAAGAAATCAAACCACTTTGCTTGGGTTTCAAAGGGTTAAACGCAAAAGGGAGTGACAAACCCTCAGTATTTGATGACTTGGAGATGAGAACAGGCTAGGAAATGCACTGTAATTATGATAATTATAAATATAGTTTTTCCCTAGCTTTTATTCCCCCTTTTTTTCCCTTAAACATTTTTTCCCCAGCTTTTTTTTTTTAAAAAACATTTAAATAATTTTCTAAATGTAGTAATTTCTTGCAGTTTGTGGAACATTTAAAGTTGCTCACTGACGTTTTCCCATGTTTTTGAAAAAAGACTCACACCAATTTGCTCAGGGTTCTAAGAGTTAAACGCCAAGGGCAGTGATGAAGCGAACATATTTGATGAGCCGGAGATGAAAATGCATGGATATATAGCCAATGTAGAATGCCACAAAAGATGGGATGTGAATAAATAATGAAGAGTAAATATTTTGTGAATAGATCAGTTCAGAGTCCTTATAACTCATTTAGGTTCAAATATTAAGAGTATGGCAGAAGAAGCAATGATGCAAACTAAGTTGCGTTGTGTTTCTACTTGTATACATCATGATTAAAAACAGAGTGCAAAGAACATTTCTCTCTTGTCTGGAAATGTTCTTTTCTTGTATTTGACTGCGACTTTACAAATAAGTGCACTACAGAAAGAAGGCATGTTGTTTGAATATACTCGTGTTCATCATAAAAGTTATCCCACAAAGAGAACTTTTAACTCTGATGACATATTGTAAAAATGGAGATGAGAACATGTCTGGATCCACCTTTTCATCCCAGTGTGGGTTTGTTTCAGGACAAATCAGAAGAAAACCATCACAGGGCATTCCAGGCATCAGATGACATCTGGGCTTTCCAGAACTCTGTTGTCCCCTTTTCATTCCTCCCCATAGACGGAGCTCTGTTCCCTTCGCTTATCTGATCCCTACCAAGCAGCCGCAGAGCAGAGGACAGAGTGAGGGTGGGTGTTGGACAGTCCTGAATAGAAGACACCAATGTTCAGGGTCAGCCTCCCCTCACAGCGGCTGTCAAATTATATCTGCATCATCGCTTCATCACTTCAAATACAGCCGCTTCGCCTCTGAATCAGAAACTGGCTTAAAACCAAGAGCCTGATCCACATTTTGGAAATTCAAAAACCACCCACAACAAAGTCTGGTCCAACCGACATTTCTGTGCACCGTTCTTCACATCACAACAGAAATGTATTTCTGTGGGGGATAATCTCCACGGTGGCACATCACACAACATGATGCCAAGCGATGGCATCACTAACATACAGTTTGACTTTTCAGATGTGGAATCCAGCTCTGTCTTATCGTTGATTCCGATCTGGTTCTCGGTGGCTCAGAAGCAGTCGTGGCATTCGGTGGTTATCTGCTCCGTCTCTCACACAGTGAGAGCCGTTTGACACTTACTGCTTTGTTGAAGCAGAAGGACTCACAAGTTTGATGGTGAGACGGCAGAAGTTTGGCATGCTTTGAGACTGGTTTACAAGCAGCCTTCTGAGGACCTACAGACAGCTGCTGCTGTAAAACTGTGGTTTCCAAATGGTCCAGCCACTGGATCCAGATTTCTCCTTAGTCATTAGTTCAAGGTCCATACATAGAGAAATGATCACGTATTAAATTTTATTTGACAAAATGTAAATAACATGTTGGATTTAAAACATGATGAAAAAAAACAATTTGCAAGTATAAAGTGCAATTACTTAAAACCAGGTGCGTTTCTAGGGTTTAAGGACATTGAGGGCTTAGCATGGTCCTCTAAAGGGGGAAAAAATTGTTGTTGTTTTTTTCTCTTAAATTTTTTGGCATTTTTCCTTGCGTAATTCTGGGTGATTTTATTAAGATTTTTGTTTTTTTTTCTTCTCAATTTTCTTTATTTTAATGTTTTTTTTAATTGCAATCTGTCTTTTTTTTACTCAGAAATTTCTTTGACATTCTAGAAGAAAACATGCCTTTCAACCCTGCAGGCCTGCCAAAAAAATAATCACCAAAATGACACCATTTATTACAGCCAGAAACTGTGAAAACAGGTTAAATTGGATTTTCAAATGTCTGACTGTCCTTGAACATATCATGCAGGACACCCTCACCATGCATTCCCCGAAGTGATTTGAGGAGGCTCAAGGAAAAATGTTTGTGGCTTAAGGGAGGTTTAAAAAAAAAAAAAAAACATAAACAAACAAGCAAACAAAAAACCAACAGCCTCCTCTTCTGATAAATAAAGAGTAGTCCCTTAGGCAAATTCTTATTTCTGTAAAAACAAACAAACAAACACAAAAACAGGCCACGTAACACCATCAGATCAGGACAATAAAATAGTTACTGTTCTAGAAAACAAAAACTCTAACTGTAAAAAAATGACCTTCAAAATAAAAGTCTTGTGCTGCCCTGTCCATTCAGAATGGACCCTTGACCCACTTTTGGACCACAACCCACCAGTTGGGAACCACTGCTGTAAAATACTTAATTCAGTCCGTTGAAGACATGTAATGATGAGCTGACACTAATGTAATGCCTCAACCTGGGGTTTGTCACAAACTGGGTTACAGAGTTTGGCTCTCAAAGCGACTGGCTGTTCTTTTTGATGCATCACATCATATTGTGGCCCTGATGAGCCCAGTTCACATACTGTCAGACTTTCTCATGCAGTAACCATCTGTGGATGAGACTCTGGGGAAAATGTGGAATAACCATTGACGACCTTTCAGTGCCTTCTAAAGTTCAGCGGACAAAAAAGGGAGCAACACTGCCCTCTGCTGCCTCTGTGTGCACACAGCAGGAGTCCTGCTCACAGCTGCATTACACACTGTCAGCCAGCAGATTGCAGGATGCAAAAGCGTCACTGGACTCTTCATATGAAATACTCAAGTCTATTAAAAATACATCTACTTTGCATACAAAATCTCTGTTTGCCAATAATGACAAGGCTGTCAGAAATGGTGTCATTTTGGTGATTTTTAAAGAAAACCTGCCTTTCAAAAATGTAATGAAAAAAACAAACAAACATGAAAACATTTACATTTTCTGTAAAAGTCACCACAAAATTTAAAACACAAAAAAAATCCCAAATTTTAAATTTTCTATAAAAAATGCCAAACGTTAGGGAAAAAAGAAGAAAACTTGCCAAAATGTGCATTTTCTATAAAAATGGACAAAAAGATGAAAATAAAATAAAAAAGAAGAAAAAAAATCAAGCTTTTTAAAGAAACATGCCTACCAGAACGCAGGGAGAAAATAGAGAAACTTTCGTGATAAACAATTAAACAAAAACAACCAAAACAGCCACCACACACTAAAGCTATGTTATGTCATCAGTACAGACAACAAATTAATTATGTTACATTAATTTCATATAATCTAATACACACAACACATTTCTATGATTTTTCTATAACTTTCAATGATGTTTTGTTTTTGTTTTTTGCTAATTTCATGACTTTTCCAGACCTGGAAACAGTAATTCTGAAATTCCATGTCTTTTCCAGATTTTCCTTGACCGTGGGAGCCCTGGATGTACACATTAATGTGTAGCAGTCCCTCATTCATTGGTTCTTGCTATCATTTCCCTTGTGGTACTGTGAGCAGGGTATTAATATTATGCATGTTCGTGTGTTCATGTGGTGTTTATATATACTGTTTATGTAATGGTACAGTGTGTGAAAACAGATTTCCCCTTGGGACAATAAAGGCTATCTATTGTTCCAATTCATTGTAGCTGGACGTCACAGTTCCCCTGAGTTGATTAGAGGGTTATTCAGAGCACCTGTTGTGCAGTGTGTGAGCTCTGAGTCTTAATTAAAGAATTGAGAGCAGCTCGGTGCATTTTCCCCTTTGGGCCAATTAGGGTGTGACGACATCCTTTCTGAGGGGGTTAAGAAAGGCGAGGCAATCCTTCCCCAGGACGCTCTGATCCTTTCTCCATCCAATGCAGACCTCTTGTGATTTTGCAGGCAGAAACTCTATTTTTTAGGCTATTTTGAGACCACTTGCTGTTCTGTTTGAGGTTTATTTTCTGCATTTTTAAGCCTTGAGTGGGGGGAATATTAATACACACCTTTCCCACTGAGTCGCCTGCATCAGGGTACATCTTAGTGTTTTCATTCAAGAGTAATTTGCTTGCCTGTCATTGCCCACAGCCTTTACATAATAATTTTATTTATTGGTTTATTTCATGGAGACTCAATATAAACCCTACCCCCATATATAAACACACTTGTTTATTATTAAAAGCATTTTTTTATTATCAAAGAGGCATTAAGTTTGATCATTTACAATGAGACATATTAATAGCTGCACACACTATATTTAGGAAGCACATGGACAATGACTATAATGCGACATTGCATTTATCATCACAGTCAATGGACGTAATTCATTTTATGATTCACCGAAGGGACTGGCAGATGAAAAAATCCACCAGCCACGTATATTTATTAATGGCCAAAATAATAAATCGCCCTTTTGTGTCATGTGTGCATGTGTTTTGGTGCATTCCTTTGGGGGCACTTGTACTGTTTCTGTGCCATCCATACACTCTGGAACAACTTCTGGTTCAAGCAGGGAGTGAGGAAATGCCAACTAAGAGACTTGGTATGCACCCCAGTGCACACTACAATCTGATCAAGACCACATTTAAAAATAATTTGAACAGCAAAAAAACAAACAAAAACTGAACAAAACAAACAAAAAACCCTGAACTGAGCAATCAGAGGTACACACTACGGTAAAAAACTTTCTCAACACATTAGATTTATCACAAACATTCAAAATCAGCAAATCTGGAGATGAGTTTTCACTTTATTTTTTCACACGTACGTGAGAGATTTTCTGTCTCATGTTCTACTGTCAGGTATAGTGAAGATTTCAGCGGTAACCAAAATTTTATAAAGCTTGACATATGAAGTGCAAATACAAAAGGTGACAACATTTATTGCATTTTTTGTTATTAGAGGAAAGAAAGCATTGTCACCCTGAAAATGCTTGAGCCCAATTCCCTTCTAATCGTATGATAATACAATCTCCTCATGATCATGAATCAGTACGTAACCATGTTGTCAAGTTAAGACACGCAGGGCATTTCTGCAGTAAAAGCCTTTGAGTTGTTGACTCCTCGAGGCCTCTCAGAGCGGAGAGCAGCCCTTGAAAGAGATTAAGAGAAGTAAGTGATAGAGGATCTCATTTTGACTGACACATCACCCCTTCAATTTGTATAATTTTAAGTGTATTTAAGATGTAGTCATGAGGTACTGTATGTAGTTACCTGTGGCCTGACGAGGGTGTTGTACTTCTCTGGGGCTGCTGCACTCATTACTGTTGTATACACTGTATGTCTGCGTATTACCACACAAAATAAAATATCAATGCATAACCTTTTAAAACAAACTGTGGTCCATAAAAATATAACTGTAAATAACAAGCATATAAATAACTTGTGCACTCAAAAAATGCTGACACTGTTTCCACATTTAAGAGTTGACTTAAGGCTGTCCTCTTTGATAAAGCTTATAGTTAAGGCTGGCTCAGGCTTTCGTTGGACCAGCTCCCAGTGAGACTGGTATAGGCCCAGTCTGCTGGGGGACTTCCTATGATACACTGAACTTCTTCATTTGCACACATTCATGTCCTATTACTGCATATCACTAACCCAGCTTCTTTTCTGGAGCCTTTGTGCTCCCTTGTCTTGCTGGTTTCTTCAGATCATGTTTATGCATGTTGTAAAGCCCTCCGAGGCAAACTGTGATTTGTGTATTGGGCTTTATAAACAAAGTTGAAGTGAATTCAATTGAAAACGTTAAACCTTCACTGGTTTGACTGAAACTCAGCTATGTGCTGAAGTGTTACTGTCAAACAAAGGCCAATTGACATTACTGCTGAGGTGGGGCAGAGAGACCAGGAACTGGTATGCAAACTGCTGCCCCATATTAGCAACATGAACAGTCATGTGATTCCCCGAAACACGAATGAGAGAATAATGAACAGACAATGTTCTCCTTACCCATTACACACTGGAAAGAGCGACAGAACCTGTAGGGCAACATTCTGTTAGAAACCCATACACTGGTTCCAACTTTCAAAATGTGCATTTGTATAATGTCTCTTAGGTCCCCTAAAATATTGATTAATGAGTTCATGCTTGCCTGATAAAGTGTCTCCATGTTGATGTGATCTTGGCCAGTAGCATTTAGTGCATTGTTTGCTGCCTCTCTAAAAGACAAAACACATGACTACATAACAAAAGTAACCGCAGCAATATTGTGGAAGTATTCACCACGTGGGATGACTCGCCTGCGATGATCCCTGGCGGGGGGAGGGAGCCAGTGGTCAAAGTTCGTCTCCACTCTGTACCATCTAAAACAGAAACACGCCATTTAATGTTTGGGTTTAGTTCTGCAGTCAAACTAACTATTTGAAACCTAGAGCGACATCATTTTTCTCACACTGCTCTCAGATGCCTTTCACAAGTATTTAAACCTTTGGGCAAACTGGTGTGATTCTTCAAAAACATGGGATAAAAGGCAGTGATCAACTTAGTAAGAAATGTGTCACCAATTGCAAGAAATTTGTAGATTTAGAAAATGATTTTGAAAAAGGCTAGGCAAAACAGAAAAAGCTGAGTAAAAAATCAAATTACGAGAAATGCATATTTAAAATTATGCAACGGAATTAGCATATTTTTAAGCAATTTTTTCAAGTCTTATTTGCTTTGTTTTTATAAACTTTACTTTTCTTTCTTTTTTTTACAAGTTTCAGGTAATTTTCATGTATTATTCCTTTAAAATTTTGGGGGTAATTTCTTCTTTCATTGCTCACTGCCTTCTTCCCACATTTTTAAAAAAGAAATAAAGCCAATTTTCTCAAGTTTCAAAGGGTTATATACCAGATACTCTATTTTGCCTACCCTCCGTTCACAGGATCCAGCGGCCAGATATCAGCGGGACCTGTTCTGTCTCTGGTGATGACAGCCCCTTCCCCTGCTCGCACCCCACCCACGATGTAATAAACCCCAGTGATGATGGGTATTTTGGAGAGACGCATGACTGCATCCTGAAAGTCTTCTGCTTCCTCCAGTGTCTGTTGATTGCACACAGTTAGTAAAAGTTTCACTTCCTCAAACAGTAAACATTTTAATTATATTAACTTCCTCATTACTCACCTCCCTCACCAGCCAGCTGACTGGGGATCTCCGAAAAAGGAAGGCTGAAACCACATTTTTCCACCAGTTCCACCAATGTTCACTGCCTAATAAACACAAACCAAAAATAAAGATATACCGACACACAGTTGTATGCCTTCAGGCACCAGTCAAGTTGTACTTACCGTTTATATCCATGTTCATGAAAATATGGACATAACATAACATAACATAACATAAAGAAGATCTATACTAAGTGCACAGTTTAAGGTGGGCACCCAAGGTTCTTGAGTTATGGCCAAAAACATGTTGTATAAGGTCACCATGACCTTGGCCTTCGACCACCAGATTCTAATCAGTTTATTCTTGAGTCCAAGTGGACGTTTGTGCCAAATTTGAAGAACAACTCCCTCAAACTCCCTTCTCAGATACTGTGTAAAATGAGACGGATGCAAGGTCACATTGACCTTGACCTTTGAACAACAGAATCTACCACCAAAATCTAATCAGCTCATCCGTGAGTCGACTTGAACATTTGTGCCCAATTTATAAAAATGTTTTTATAAACTTGATTGCTTTGGAGAAGTGTGGTCTCACCTCGCTGGTCGCCAGAGACGGTAAACTTTTTAGGACTCTGTCCCGTCCACAGGGCAACATAGCCAGCAAATGAAGTTCCACTGTACGCCACCTGAATGGATGTGTCAAGTAAACAATGATGAGATGTTATCCTCAGCCATCATCATTTAAGGTCTTTTATTTTGCAACTACCAAAATTTACCAACTGATTGGTGATTCTGGTTTTAAAAACAAAATGTTGGTGAAACTTCAGGAGGTACAAGAGTTTTGTTTTCAAATTCTATGAATACATACTGTACCTCTCCGTTCTTGAGGAAATTTACGTTGATAGTCAGATTCCTCAGAACAGGATGCGGATAATCAAGGTTCCTGCCATGGTACACGTGCCCATTTTTGTCCTGAGCTACGATGCTAGTGCAAAATCTAGGAATGCATAAAGTTTGTTTGCATGCATGAGAGGACTTTCACCTTCATCCTGCTTACTTGTTAGACAATGTGTGCCTCTGCATTGTACACATAAATGTGTAATTAGACTTAAAAACATACATACGCTGATATTTCATAGGCAAAGTTGAGAATGATGACATCTGCGATGCTTCCTCCCATGTGTGTGGCCAGGCCGCGGATCTCCCCCGCATAAGGCTGAGGAACATACTTTTCCAAGGCCGTTACAATAGGTATAACTGCTCTATGCACCCATTTAGGAACTGTAGAGCTGATAAACATAAAACCAAGGCCGTGTTATTACGACTACTAGGAGATATGCACAAAAACACAGCGCTCATTAACCCAGAAGTTAGTTCGCTTGCTGATCCAAGGCTTACATAATGTTAATCTGTTCAAAACCTAACAAAGCTAGCTATTTGTGGTTATGTCCCTGTTAATAAGGGTGAAGTCAGGTAATTTGGGATATTTTTTGGTAGATTACCAAAAGAACTACCTAAAACTGTGTCAGAAAATATTGCGTTTCACTTTATCATGGTACTGCATAATTATAATTATTATTATGAGTCAAAATGACCCTTAAAGAAATGAATACAGAAGGGTGTTTTGGTTGAACAAATCTTAATCACTATAATTTAGACATCAAACCATTAATTTAATGAAAGCATACAGGTGACACTCTCTGTCCAGTTGCATTTTTTAGTCACTATCATGTTAAACAAATGTACATTGAATGAAAACTTTCAAATCACGATATACCTTAAAACCAGAACATGTCACTGCAACCCTACTGTGAGTACTAACTTGACTGTTACTTTAAGAACTTGTTACGGTTCTCTGCTAGATCTCTATGTAGAAAATATGATAATAAGTCAAATAATTAAGAAACTTTGAACCTTCAAACACATCGAAAACCTTGACCTCACTCCAATGAAATGTTGAGGTAAAATGGGATAGATGGTACGGTCAAGTGGGACGGCTATGTTTTTTTGTTTTTTTAAATGGTTAAATCCATTCATCAGTGCACTGATTCATTGAATCATTAATTTAACTTGTGGCTATTAATTAAATTAAGATTGCCCAACTTTTCTGCCATGCTTCCCTGTTCTTTTGCTGACTGTTTTCTTACTGCCAACGGACATGTTTGTACACCTGCATTTGTGTAACAAGTATGGCTACTTCTGATCTATTGTTGTTGACATGGATTTGCGACATCAGCATATTTAATATTTTTATCTAACAAAAATACAAAAAACAAATGGCTGAAATATGACATGAGTGGCATACAATAGCCTAGGTCATTAATTTATGGCACCTGGTAGACATGCTGATATCACTTAAGATTATCACCTTTCTCAAAAGTCTGAGGTTTACTGAAAAAATATTTTGATAAAAACTCAAAGACTTCCTATGATGCAACAACCTAAAACCAGTTTTGTTGTTACACCTGTATTATGCTGCAGTAGACTACTCTTATTACCGACATTAGTAAAAACCAGGACCAACAAAAGTTCTAGGACCAGTGGGTTTTTTAATCTTTGGTGTACCCATACTTGCCATCTCAGATCAATGAAAATGAAGACAATACAATAACATGTTCAGTGACTGATTGCTAAAATATTTAAGAACCAAAGCTTATTTGTCCCATTTTACCACATGTCACATTTCCTGACTTCACCTTACAGTTCAGTTTTGTTTTTTGATTTTTTACCGCCACTGAAAATGTGGTTAATAGAAAGTGAAACCATGCCATCAGTGGGTTGATAGTTATCTACGAATGTTTATATTTAAGCCCTTATAATTCTACTTTAAATTGCATATTTAAGAATCACTTAACATCACGTTAGCTATGCACTACTCCTAACTAATCTAACTTACGCAACATCTGATAAACGCACCATTACATAGTGACGAATACCTTATGGAAATAAAATCTTTAAAATATTACTTACTACAATTTAACATAAGTATTAGTCACGTTTAAAAACACTGAATGCGAAAAAAGATCCCCTGAAAACTCACTCAATGACCTCTGCAGCAGCTTTCTTCAGATACTCTACGTCAAAGACTTTGGTTAGAGGCATCCAGCGCACTTCTGGGTCTTCGTCCAGGCTGATGTTCAGGGTCGGGGGAGCAAACTGCGCCCGGCACGACACAACGAGTCCGAGCCATCCGAGCAGCAGCATCGCAGCCCGCACCATCGTGACCGGTCCAGCCCGAGGAAGCCGCAGGCTGGTACTGACTGCGGAGACTGGCCTGTGGTCTGCAGACGACAACGAGAGCGGGACTTCCGATAGGAGTTTTTCAGAATAAGAGCTGGTCGTAAGGATAACGATGATAAAAGACACAAAAATACTTGGGCTGTGTAAAACTACAGAAAGAAGTCAACACTTTATACCCAAAATAAGGAAGCTGCCAAGACAGACCAAAACAAAACAACAAAAATAACCTAATTTATTTATTTATTCATCTATTTATCTTTTTATCAAAATAAATTTAAAAAAAAACCTTGATCAGTAGCCTATCAAGTAATGATGTGAGAATTATTATTGTTATAACAAGTTGCTTCACACTTTAAACAAGATATTTCCATGTTATAACAATATATTTTCTTGTTATTAGGCCTACATCATACAAACATTTATTTTAAAGGGAAACTTTCTTCTTATTATAAGAAGATACAATTTCTCTTGTAATAACGCAAAAGTACACATTTTCATTCTTTCACATAATTTAAAAATATAAGATTCTAATGAATAAAAATATAGTTATTTGGAATTATTTGCATATTTTTAGAAATAATTTTCTAACAACCTCAGTGTTTTTAAAAGTACTTTTCAGATCAATTTCTTGTCACTTTTGCACTAATTTCTTGCAATTTGGGGGTTATTTCTTGCAAACTGGTAATTGGCCTTTTCCCCCAAAGAAATCAGACCAATTTGCTGATGTTTCAGAGGGTTACATATCTTGTGAAAGACGTCTGAACACAATACTGATGTTGATCTCGGTTTCAAAGAGTTAATGATAATCCTGCCTTAGCCTGAGAATTGAAATTGCTCATTACTGACCCTGCCGAATGTGAGCGGAGCTGATAAATATTATATATATTAGGTTACTGAGATCATATTCTGATGATTTAATGTAACATATAAAGTGAAGTGAATTGAATGTTTCACCCTGGGAGGTTGCAGATTGGTTTTTGGATTATCAGCTGCACAAAACAGAGTCACATCTGTAAATCCTCCACTGGGAATTACAAACAGCAAGCGGAATCTACTCAGAGTAATGTGTACTTCAGAAAACAGTCATAAAAGCAGAAAACCACATATATTACTGCATTTTTTTCAAGTTGTGATTTGAATGGTGAATGACAAGATTCTGTGATGTCATGATGATCTGTTCTAGAATCCTGTCATGACCTGTGTTCAGAAGTTTCATTTAGAACCAGACACTGTTTGAAAGTCACAAGACAAATCTGCACCCAAGATATAAAGACTTAAAGCCCTCATACTGTAGAATGGAAATGTCGGTGTATAATAAGCTCCGTCTGGACCAACAGCTTTGTGACGTGGTGATCAGAGTGGACGGCGTTGAATTTCACGCACACAAGATCGTCCTTTGCAGCTCCAGTCCGTATTTCAAGTGAGTTAGTTGTGTGGTTTAAACAGCTGCTTCATTAACACTCTTTAGATAAGCAGAAAAACAGCAGCATGCTTTGCAGTGAAGAGTTAAAACATTAGCAGTTATTATGTTTTACCTCGTTATCAATGTAAAATCAACACCAACTGAAGGTTAAAAGGTCTCTAAAGTTACATCTCGTGTTTCCTATTTTCCCAACATTGACTAGCGGCTGAACATTAGTTTGGTGTGTCAGGGCATTTATGTGTTGCTGACTAACTTTAGTAGTCTTATTTTTGCAACTGTCATGACCCATACATAAGAGTTGTCCCAGTTTTCTTTCTTTGCTGCAAAAACCAACACATACATAGCCCAATACGTGCACTGGTAGTGTCACTTGAGATTGAAATGTGGGGACATTAAATCGTAACCGTAACACTTAAAAAAAAAAAAATCATTATTACAGTTTTAAATGCAAAAATTGGAGAAACAGATTAGATTTCACCAGAACTGCATTCATAGGATTTGATTTGACAAAAAGAATTTAAATGAATTAACCTTAACATGAATTAAATCATTTTCAAACCCTTCATTTTCCTCCCTAAACAGAGCCCTCTTCACCCACTGGTCAACCCCAGACAGAAAGGTCTTTGACATTCCCAATGTGTCACCTGACATGATGAAGCTCATCATAGAGTTTGCCTACACCGGCTTTGTTCTCGTGACACCGGAGAACTTAGAGGAGCTGTTACAAGCAGCAGACCAGTTCAATGTGGAGGGCATCGTACAAACCTGCTGTGACTTCCTGGAGAAGCAGCTGACCCCACAGAACTGCATCGGCATCTGGTGGTTCACAGACTGCTGTTACACCCCCCAGCTGAGACGCAAGGCCTTCCTTTTCATATTGATTCACTTTGAGGAGGTTGTTGCCACCTCAGAAGAGTTCCTGCTGCTCTCCGGGCTGGATCTTGCCAAAATCCTCGAGGAGGACCAACTTAATGTGAGGAATGAGTGGACGGTGTTGTCAGCAATCCAACACTGGATCGCCTTTGCAGATGAGGAACGCCAAGAATACACAGCTATGCTTTTTTCTAGAGTAAGTGTAGGGTGTTCTCAGTCGCCATGACACTAGCTTTTGATTTGCATCTGTCACATCATACTAATGGCCTCCAGCAACAGGTGATTTTAAGTCATGTCCAAAATATAGAGGTTAAGACAAAATCAAAGCTTAGACCAGGACATACTGAGCCCTTTTCCAGATCAGGCAATAAATGGCATCCTTGTCTTTACAAATGTAAAATGCTTAATGATTGAAGATCAATAGATACTTAACTGTGAGAGCTCTGTGTAAAACTCTTTCAACGTCCCCCTATGGTATGATTTCTGATGAATCATATGGTACAAGGATTTATTTAAACTGTTTTTTTTACATACTATTATATGATTTTTTAAAATAGTTTTTCAACAAATTATACTATGAATTTTTTCGACTTTTTTTGTTTGACACGTTTAAGTGATTTTTCAATGATGTAATGACTTTTTAAACACTTTTTGACATAAAATACTTTTTTCGTCATACTTTACTATGACTTTTTTAAACAGTATTTCAGCAACTATACTATGATTTTTTTATACACTATACTATGGCTTTTTAACACTTTTTTAAACATATAATACTATGACTTTTTAAAAAAGTTTTTCAACATACAATAATATGACTTTTTTCAAAATACTATTCTCTGACTTTGAGATGGCAAGATGGCAACACAATTCCCCTTCAATATAAGAGACATGTTCTTGACAGTTGAGTGAATTTCTACAGCACAGGCACGTCATGAAATACAGATTTAGATGAACATGTATATTAGTTTATAATGCATTTTCAAATGATCTTTCTTATCGAACAAATCTTTGAACATTAACGCCGGAAAATATCTATCTATCTATCTATATATATCTATATCTATATCTATATATCTATATCTATATCTATCTATCTATCTATCTATGTATCTATCTATCTGATATATTCAATTTTGTTTTGCTAAGAATCCTCTGTTGTTGTTTTTTTTAAATTGAGACAAGATAAGTAGTGTACAAATTTGTCTGTTCTATTTAGTGGACAAACTAAGTACTTGCAACACTGTTTCTCAGTTACCTTGAACGTATGTTTGGCATTTCTGTACTGCCATTTATTGCTACTTAAAGGTCAACATTCATAGTCCGGTCAGACCATCCTGATGAGGTGAGCTCAACTTTCTGTTTCACTCTCTGTACATAAAGTCTGGTAGCGCTATCAAGGATCTGCACCATAGATGACAAAGTGAACACAACAAACTCATGTAATTGGGATGGCTGGAGTGTAAATGGCTACTACATCCATGCTAACAAAAAAAAAAATCCATGCTATGATCTATCTGTGATAAGCTAAAAGCAGCTGATAATATCTGCCAAGTCACAGTATTGGTTGGACTCTATTTCAGACTATTTGATTCCACCTTCTGTCCTTGTGTCTTTGTGTAGGCCAGGTTGGCTTTAGTGAGTCCAGGAGACATCTTAAGCAACGTAAAAAACAACAATCTGTTGAAGACAAGCATTTGTTTCCGACCCATTCTCCTCTGGACCCTGGAGGCCACACTTGATGTTTCTGCAAAGAGGTTCTCTGACTCTATTCTGGCCCGCCCACGACTGCCTCCTGCCATCCTGTTAGCTGTTGGTGGCTGGAGCAACGGCAATCCAATCAGTGGCATCGAGGCGTACGATGTCCGTGCCGACTGCTGGGTCAGTGTGACCAACAATGAGGATGGCTCCTCCCGGGCCTACCATGGCACAGTTTTCCTTGATGGATCGGTTTACTCTGTCGGCGGCTGTGACAACAATGAGTTCTTGAGTTCTGTGCACAGGTTTGACCTAAGCACACGCCTCTGGCAGATGGTGGCGCCAATGCATTCCAGACGCTGCTTTGTCAGCGTAACTGTGATGGACGGGTGCATATATGCCATTGGAGGTAATGACGGACATCTACAACTCCAAACTGCTGAGCGCTATCAGCCCAGAACCAACCAGTGGACTTTAATTGCGCCCATGCATGAGCGGAGGGCAAACGCCAGCTGTGCAACCCTTCATGGAAAGGTGGGTGAAGCTATAGAGCAGCTCTGTGATAGCTCTGTGTGAGGACAGGGACAGCAAACAGGTTCCATACTCTAGTTTGATTCTTAAGCATTGAAGATTTACAAAAGGAAATTATTAATTTTAAAGTTTTGATTAATATTCAAGATATAAACTTGAAAAAAAAATTCTTACAGGAGAAGGGCACAATGAATATTTTATTTATAATAAAGAGCCTTTACAGCCTCATCTTGCACTGGAAGCAGTTATAACACCAAGAGCTAAATAAATAAAACAAAAGTCTATCAATTGTGTTTGACTGTTAAACAAAAGCAATAACACAGAAAAATAATGTTTTTTTAAAAGTTCCTAAAATGTTAGGAAATGCAATATTCACAGGAAATAATCTGCCCAAAATTCATCCAAACCTCTTGTTTTACACAATCTTCTTACAATTATTGCATTTACCATTTGGGTTAATTGTGCAGTTTATTAGTTGTTCTGTACTGTATTGCCTTGCATTAAATATAATATTAAACATCTTATCAAGGAAATATTCATCTATCTAAAATATGTCACTTAGTAAGGGGTCGTCAGTTTACTCAATGATAGAAAAGGGGGTCCCGTAAAGGGTAACTTTGGTATTTTTCGACCTGGACGCTATTTTCCAATGGATTTTGTGTCTAAGTGACTAATGGGAACACTGGTTTAGTATTGAGAGAGAGCGTGGCAGCCAACATTATCCATCTGTAACTGGCTGGTTTACTCCATCAAAGATGTGAAAATTAGTCTAGAAAACACATTTTGTACAAGATATTAGATTCATGTTTTTGCAAACTTGTCATCAGTGGAGGTCTTTGAAAGATTACTCATAGCTCTTCATGTTTCTCCAGGTGTACATTTGCGGTGGCTTTAATGGGTATGAATACCTGTCAACAGTTGAATGTTATAACCCAGCGACCAACCAGTGGACACTGATCGGCAACATGGGCGAAAGGCGCAGTGGAGCTGGGGTCATCGCCTATGCAGGCCGTCTCATGGCAGTAAGAAAAATACATAATAACTTTACTAATATGGCATCTTTTTAATGTTATATAGCCATAGATCAACACAAACATGGCCTCTTGCCTGTTAAGGGTCAGCTCTCTGGGTTGTCGTGGCCCTTTTTAAATTCAGAATAAAGTCATTTTCAGTATAATAGTGGATTAAAATGTAGTCAGTTAGGTCTGCTGCATGAGACACAAGAACTGAAAAGGAGAAGCAAACTTAACTTAATATATAACTTTTCTCTTAAAGGTCGGCGGTTTCAATGGAACCACCCATCTGCACACTGCTGAGGTCTACAACCCAGACACCAACACCTGGCACGCTGGTCCCCCCATGTTGAACTCTCGCAGTAACTTCGGAATCGCAGTGATTGATGAGCACCTCTTTGTGGTTGGGGGTTTTAACTCCACCTTTGACGTTGAGTGCTATGATGTCAACACTGGTAAATGGTCTGATGTCAGTGACATGGAGGTCTCCCGCACCGCCCTGGGCTGCTGCGTGGTTGACGGTATTCCCAACCTGGCTGAGTATGCTGCCCCTCGTCATTCCCTATAGTTCTCCAAAGTGGAGGAGGATGAGGTGGAGTGATGGAGGGGAACCTTACTAATATCTCTGTTGTTCTGTAAATAAATGTCTACCAAGCATCAACAACAGTTTTACTGTGTCTCCACAAATAGTAGATTTTCAGTTTTCAGTTTAGTGGACATATGAAAATGCCCTGAATGGTTACATTGCAAGCTGTTTCACAGCTGCAACTTTTATCAATAATGGAGCCATTTTTCAAAGGTAGTTGTTCCTATTAATTACTTAGATATGCAAATATGGGGAAATACATCTAAGTCCAGGTCAAAGAATACCAAATTTACATTTTAAGAATGCTCACACCAGTAACACCAGTGCCAGCCTACCACTGTAAATAACAGTTTGTTCTGAGTGACTCACCTGGTTAAATTAAAGGTAAATAGATTTAAAAAGAAATACAATTCATGTACAGTTAATTACATTTAATTACAATTAATGTACTTTGAATTGTACAGTTAAATATAGAAGAGCTTCTGCATCAGGATCTTCAGAAAATGTCGTGGCATCAGCTAGTCCTCGAATGAACTGTCGATTTTCATTTCACTCAGTCTTCATTATCGATCACAGCTTAGCCATCATCCTCCTGTCTCCCACCACCTCCACTGAGTCTAGGGGACATCCGAGGACAGAGCTTGGTTGATATTCATGATGATCAAAATGTAGTTTTTACATGTTTTACAATGTGAACAATTGAATACATTTTGCAAATTTCACATCATGGGATCATTAACATTTCAAACATTGCGTTTAATGTAGGCCTATTATAACTTACTACTATAATACCCCTACTCAATGATTACAATTATTAGTAGTCTACTTTTTAACACCACATTAGAGGGCTGACTAATGAGCTGAACCCATCACATATATTTTAAGTTTGATTCATACTGAATTAAAAATCCAAATTCAAACATTTATATAAACATTGTTCAAAAAAGCACAGCAGGCCTAAAGCTCCATTCGAGTGACTATACCCCCCTCTACACTTACCAGTGAAGTGCTTTCAATGCTGTATTTAACATTTACCGTTCAAAAGGTTTATAATAATACACCAAACTGTAGGTAATGCCTGGATAATCCAGATTAGTTTTTTATTGTGAAACATAACTATAAAACTATTCTAACTAGTTGTTGGAGAAACTGTGGACATAAATGAGACATGAATGGTGTGTATAGCTCTCTCCAGTGTTGACAGCATTCTGGGATAAAGTTGTGAAGATAATGGAACCCATATATGGGTATCAGCATTTCATAACTCCAGTAAACCTGATCCTTGAAACTCCCCCTGTACCCCCCGTGAGACATCTACGAATACTTACAATGTATACTTTAAAATAAATGATAGAAAATGGCTGTAGCTCACAAACACCTAAAATGAATAAATGGAAAGAAGCAGTTTATGAGGTTTACCAAATGGAATTAGGTATGTGAGGTATGTGTATCTAAGAATATGTTTTTGAGACTGGACAATAAAACTCAATTATTACAAAGGAAATGATGACAACCTATACAATGTAAAATGAGCACCTCCATCTCCACATCCACAGGAGAGACTGTGAGCTAAGAACACACAAAAATGTTTTAGCTTACTTTTAAAAGCTGTCAAACCAAAGATACCTGTAAAAACGCACGTCAATATTTGCTATTGTTTGGGTCACTTTATTTGTCATTTTCTTACACCTTTAAACAAACAAACAAACAAACAAACAAAACTCTTGATTTTTCCCTATAGTCCTTCAGTTTTTGTTGTGCTTCTTTGGCCAACTCCTTGCTCAGGTAATCAACAGTTCTTTCTCACTGATGAGAAAAAACAGTAAGAAGTGATTAACAAGTAATTTAAGAAATTTACATACATCAGGGGTTGTAAACTTTTATGTAAATTCTAATTAACACTCATATTTCCAGTCGTTCTCTGGTACACATTTATACAGTTCCTTGGCTTTGTCAAGGGAAACGGAGTGTACAGCTGCAAGGGCATGGACTGTTGCCTGTGTCATGAAGTGATTAAAGCCACATGTCCAACAGTTTAGTGAAAATCAGACATCTAAGAAGGTTGTGTCATGCCCGAGGTGACAACTAGGCAAGACCTGATATGATCAAATGGCATTATAAATTTCTACTGGATACTAACTGTGTTAAAGTGAGAGATATAATTGAAAATATGTAGACCACAAATCAAAAAAGTGTCTCACCTCTGGCAGAAGCACATCCATGATGAACGCCACCTGATCAGCAAACCCTATCCTCCTCTGTGTTGTTTCAAGCACTCCTGATAAGTGCAACACTTGGTTATCATCTTCAACAGAAGGTAATGACCATGTACTCCTTCTTTACCCCTGGAGACTTGACTTTCCCTGTGCTGATATCCTGCAAATATATTTAGTTTCTTGAGAGGATGCTCAATATAAATATACCATCAGAAAATGTTTCACTTTAATTATTTATATTCAGCTTGAAAAACATTGCAAACTTCAAAGTAGCTGTCCAAAATGCGCATGCACAGAAAGTTTCGGGCAGGCGGAACAGATCAGGTACTGACAAATTTGTCCAGCAGAGTGCGCTTCAACTCCATAAAGCACGTGTAGCATAGAGCGTCACAGTCAAAAGAGTGACATCTGCTGGCTGTCTTTGAGAAGTCTTTCCATCTTTCTCTTAGTTTTTAATAAAAGTTATTTTGTCAAAGGTGTGTCATTGTATTGGTCTTTAGATTATATANCTCAACGCAGCTGCCCACACGCCCGCTGCACAGCACGTTTCGGGCAGGCGGAACAGATCAGGTACAAACAAATTTGTCCAGCAGAGTGCGCTTCAACTCCATAAAGCACGTGTAGCATAGAGCGTCACAGTCAAAAGAGTGACATCTGCTGGCTGTCTTTGAGAAGTCT